>NW_028258327.1:8785424-9093995 GCF_053883595.1 Heterocephalus glaber
TAAGTATTATGAGAAGGATATATTATGTACTTAGAAAGGTATAATAACAATAATTAAAAACTCCCAAATCCTTGAGCTGAAAGGTCTTTGGTATAACAGTACTGCAGAAAAGGATTTTGAAAAATAATCTTTGAAAATAAAAACAAAGAAAATGATTCTGTGAAATAACATTGTTTGAGATAATATGTTCATTTCATCTCTATAGTTCTATTTGAAAAATGCAACTTTCTAAAACAGAATGACAGCAAATAATACAGTAGAATGATTTGGCTGTGTTACATATTTGTGTGTGAAAGTGAATTTCTTCGAGGTTATAAATACATTCTGGCTTTTTAAAGTTTAGATTTCCTAAAAGTTGTGGTATAACTAGACTTTTATAGTCACCCAAAACAAAATGTGTAATTTATTTTCCCATTACCTTTTTATGAGGTCTTACAGCCACTGTAACTTCTTTTGTGCTTTGAGATTTACAGGATAGGTCCTGTAAAAGGGCACTTGTGTGACCCTCTAGGCCAGTGCTGTATATCTTGACTTTCCATTTCTGGCCCACCAAAATTAATGAAGGCATCCTTACATGGCAGTCTCCTTATAATGTTCAAATGACTGGAGTACAAGAAGTGAAATAATTTTATCACTACTGTTCTCAAATTTAGACAGTATAATCATGAGAACTGACATTAGAAAATAGTGTTGGGAAAGCTCACTCCCATGTGCCAGATTTCAAATGGGAAATAAAGTATTGATAGAATTCCATTTGGGATATTATCACGAGGATGGTATATGTACTTTGGATTTTATTCATGTTTCTAGTATTATTCAAAACTGCAATGCACCACACTGCTGCTGTCACTCAGAGTGTTCCCTTGTTTGACTGAGGGAGACTTCAGGGTGCTTTGCTGTTCAGCAGAATGTGGAGCCAGGCTGAGGCAGTGTTTTGCCTGCCTGGGAGAAATATTCTCTTTTATAAATAGCCCTACATTGCCAGTGACTTTTTGACTTCTTAAAGCATTTTAAGCTAAAAACACACGGCCATTCACAACAGAAATTTTATTCTCTTCCCATATTTTATGTTTTGCCTTCTAATTTACTACATAATAGAAATAGCATTTCATGTCCCAACATTTTTTTTATTATTCTATATTGTACAGCATTTTTTTCTTAGACTCCTTTAAACTACAGTAGCAACATATGGACTTCAACATAAAATATTGCCCCTTTGTTCTAAGAATATATATATATATATATATATATATATATATATATATATATATATATCCCAAATAAACCATGCCATCCAGTTTCGGCCAAGCTGCCAAATCCTATTACAGATTCAATCCTATTAAAACCTTCCTAGGTTTAAGCCTGCTTTGGAGTTTTTCATAGGCATGCATGACCTCTACCCAAACCCCTACATGTGTGGTCAGGGACCTCAGGATAATCGTAAACTGCCTGGAATCCCATGAATCTCACACAGTCAGATATTAGTGCTTGTAAATCAGCACCTAAACAGGGACAATGGTTAAAGCCATCAATAGTCTTTTAATGAGGCAGATCAAAAACAAATGAAAGCAGCGGGACACTCGGATTTGCCAAGGAGGGGAAGGGGAAGGCCATAAGCTTTGTCTGATTTCTTATAGAAAAAAGTAGATGGATTTAGTCCACGTCCTGTCTTCTAATTACTGCATCCACTGTTTAAAAAAATATATAAAATAAGATTGTTTTCAGGAATTTCTTCATTTTCTTTGTTTGGGACATCACAGCTGTCACTTTCTTCCCACTCTCTCCCTTTCTCTATAGTTCCTCTCAAATATCGACATATGTACATTAATGTATACATATTTGAAAGAGGAGACCATTGCAAATAATAACTGCATGTAGACACATTAAGCGATGATCAGTTACACTTTGTCAAGAATTTTAATTACTTATCTGCACGCTTGCAGGCATTTTATGTGCTTTTCAAATTCCCACAGATGTTTTTTGTCCATTAGAAGGGGGGAAAATGTCTTGTTCTATAATTCCTTGTTTTAAAGAAGGAGAAAAATAAAGCAAGATAGGATTTATTATCTAGCACGCATGTGCAGGAGCATTATAATGGTTGCCAGGCAACCTAAAGGAGCCATATCATAGTAAAAAGGGGGGCAAATGAATGAACAGATGTATAGGATTAGATATAGGAAGGGTAGAGCAGAGGCTGGCCTGAAATGAGCTCACCTTGGCACATT
This sequence comes from Heterocephalus glaber, assembly GCF_053883595.1. Classification (NCBI taxonomy): domain Eukaryota; kingdom Metazoa; phylum Chordata; class Mammalia; order Rodentia; family Bathyergidae; genus Heterocephalus; species Heterocephalus glaber. The sequence goes on from NW_028258327.1 coordinate 8,787,650, forward strand.
ACTTCTTCGTGGCAATTTGCTTTTATTCAGGTGTATTTATCTTAAATATCTTCTTTTGATTTTTTGTGTGGTTTTTATTATTGCTACTTTTTTAGTTTACCATTTGGCTAAAATGCACAAGAAAGGAAAGGTGCGAAGTGTTTATAGAATTATCATTCTTTTCTTATTGCCAAGACAATGTATTAAGAAGTAGAAAGTAGAGAGAAAAACATTCTTCGACATTAACATCACCCAGTACAAACATACATTCAAGACAGTATTTTTTAGAGGTATTTTCAAAACATATATTTACTTCAAATTGATAGATTAGTAAACTACAGCCCATTCTCATTACATTAAAATCTTACTATATATAATTTTAAATGTATATATAAATGTAATTTATATGCAAATATACATATATATATTACAGGAACCAATAAACCATTTTTGCTGTTACATTACCAATGTTTAGGATGAGCACTACACCTCTTTTTTGAGAGGAATGAAGACAGATACCTAGAGTCTACCCAAAACAATTTAAATGATTGACTTAAAAGACACCAACACTTACATAATACATAATACATAATACTGTTTGCTCAAGTGAAGTATGACATGCTATGCATTTAACAGTAAATATCTCTAGATAATCCAATCATACATTACAGGCAAGCCTCAACATTAACTTCTAGATGACAGTCTGCTATCAGCGCATCCTGGAAATCTAGTGCCATTTCAGGCCCCAGATGGGAAAAATTATAAACTATTTTCAAGCTCCTGTGAACTATAATTAAGAAATGAGGAAGACCATAAATTAATAAATTCTAAAGTATGACTATCAAGTGAAGAATATTCAACTGAGAATGCCCACTCTCATGGTTCCCCTAAATGGAAGATATGAAAGATTATGCTTCAGAACTAGCCACCACTCGGCAGGTGGGTGATAGCAGAATTTATACCACCTTAGTACTTCTCTCATTCCTACCTTAGTAACAAGATGTTGATTGGGACAGATCAGTTTGGGATTTGTCCTTTTGGATTATGTGATGGAATTATAGCTCTGTAGTTTTTTCCAGGAAATGGCATGTGGAGTTGAATTTTAATCATAGATTGACATTAAGCTATTAGGGACTTCTTTGTGTCTACTAATATATATTCTACCTCTCTTGCCCTAATGAGATCACCTTACACTCACTGGCATGGATGCAAACATTTAGATCTGAGTGCTGGAAAGAGGCTGGAGTACAAATAGTACACAATTCATTATCCTGGGAAATGCGATTTCAATGCAACATAATGCAAGGTGCTCTCAAGTATTTCTGAGGCAGGAAGAGTGTACCACAGGCATGGTGAAGTGACTGTTTACATCAACCTGATTCCACTTGTTCATTAGTAAAGCCAACAAGCCCTCTACTGTATTATTGCATCCACTTACACTTACTGAACTCCCCAGACAAGTCCTTGCAGGTAGAGGAACAAACCCTTTGTTTTGCAATCTATGAGAGAACAAAAAAGCTGTGAGTAAAAAAGAAAGATCCTGGAAATTCTAAAAAAATTTTCTGAGCTAATTTATGAGGACTCAATCACCTGGTAAATTTGCACATAAAATAGCAAACTGTATTCTCAGACCCTACTTTTCCTCCCCTTTTCACTCTAGTCAATAACCAAAAGATGGCAGCATTCATTAGTGACAACTTTGGTGGAGCTAGGTTTGCATTACCACTTTCATGTGCTTTGTTATTTCCTCTTGGCACTAAATGTGGATTGATAGCACTGTGTCATTTTTTAACAGCACCAACAATGACAACAAAAAATGCAATTCCAAAAAGCTCAGAAGATTAATTATACAAATTACAGTGAAAAGCATCAGAATTCCTCTTTGGTGAGAAAATATACACAGTCTAAATGCAGTCACGCCACAGAGCAATCAAGTTCTGCAAGTGGTATCAGAACTCAAACACCTTGCCCCTTCAGCCATTAGGCTTTCCTGGCTCTGGGCCAGAGAAAGGAAAAGGGACTCTTGGGCCTGCTGAGAGAGCCTAGTGTGGAGGAGGGGATAAAAAGGGCAGTAATGAACACATCTGACAAAGTTCCACAAGCCAAGCCATGCTCTGCATTTCTTTCCAAAGCCTGCCCTAATAACACCATCAAAGTTAACTATCTAAAAGAGGACTTTCCGATTCCTTTTACTCCTAGAATTTGGAAATAGAATTGAGCCTTATCTATGAGGGTTTAGGGCTGCTCTTTTCAAAGTTCACTTTAGACAGCTGTCTCAATCATTTGATTTTCATGAAGACAAACACCCTCTTTTAAAAAGTCCTTATTTTGAGAAATTAAAAGGTATAGCTTTGCCACAGTTGCATGGAAGAAGAATTTAATCCTGTTTTCTGAATGTTCTTTACCAATAGAGTTGACATTTGAAAGCAATAAACCTTATCAGCTTCCTGCTCACTCCATGTAGTATGCTCAACTAAACTATTATTTTCCTCTCCCACTCTGTTGATTAGCATTATTGATATATAGTAATAGACCTTATTCCCTCCTAAATATTAAGATTCCCAATTTTCTTGAAGCAAAGGCAAAATTCCTCTATTATAAATAGATGCTCATGTTCATATATGATTAGAAGGATGCAAAAATAATGTTTAGAATACTCTAGTATTTGTTTAAAAGAAACTTAATATTTTGATATCACTTTTGCTTTTGGACACAACAGTTGTAAATCTGATCAAAAGATTTTCTTCCTTCCATTTTTGAGTACTACTAAAATTACTATGCAGTCTCATCTTTTCACAGGACTCTGGGTTACTATACAAATTTGTGACAAGATAAATGTTAATTCTATTTTAATATATTGGGCACCACTAACTAGCATGTTAAGTCTTGATTTCTTATAGAATTGAAACCATAGACTGAACTTTTAGATATAATCAACATGTGCATATTGTTTATGTAGATTAAACATCTACTATCAAAAATAGGACTGAGGTGAATATGAATCTTAAAAATTTTGGCTCACTGGTAGAGCACTTAGTTAGAAAATGCAGGGCTAGCAGTTTCACCCCCAGCCCTGGAGAAAAACAAATGTAAGAAACTTCATGAAGGAATTCAGTAGGGAATTGTAATTCTGTTTTAAAAGTGTCTAGTCTTAAAATATAATGAATTCATATATAAACTTGCATCAGACACATACAGAATTACAAGAAGAGCATGGTAAGCTGTTAAAAGCTGGCAAAGTAAGTAATAGTTTAATCATTGGTTTGCATTCCTCAGGTCTTCAACTTTAAGCTTTGTGGCTTTAGGGAAATACTCTTTTCACATTTCCTTATGTCTCCAACTGCAGTCTTTTCAGTTGCTCAAAGATGTCAAACAAGTTCTGGCTTTATGTTCTTCATAACAAGTCTTCCCTGTGTCTATAATGCTCTTCCCCTATGCGTCCTGTCATTCATCTATACATTTTCCACTTACCAAGTTAAACAATACTATCCTTCCTATCCATACCAACCATGCAATATCTCTCTATCATAGTACCCTACTGTAATTATTGGCAAAAACTAACTACAATTGGTTATGCTCTTGCTGATGCATCTAGAATGTTTATTATCTTTTTAACTGGAAAAAGAACTCTATGAGACTAGTAGACCTGTCCTTTTTATTGTTACATTCTCAGAGCTAGAACAGTGTCTGGCATATAACAAATGCTTGATAAATATTATTAAAATAGCAAATAGTTGATGCTAATTATGTATTTGTTTTCAATAGTGAATATTGAGACTCTGAAATTATGGACCATAGTTCATTCATCTTTGGTTCACCAGTGTCTAACATATAATAAAGGTTCAAATAAAGGCTAGCTGTTTTGAATTGAATAAATCAAGTAATGATTTCTTTCTGGAGTGATTCTGAAAACATCATGGGAAGGTATTTGAGCTGGACCTGAGAGGATGACAAAAATGATGGTAGTTGATTTTGAGCAGTTGAATACCATGTAAGAAAAAGTTTGAAGTGGGAAAATTTAATGAATTTTTAAAGATCACTCTGTATGCTTGTTCAGATAAGATAGAATACGTGTAAGAAAATTATATAAGTTAAGGAAGGCAGGGAGATCAGAGACAGGACTGACCTCCAAAGCCAAACAAGGAATATAAAGTATGCATATATTCACTAGGCAAAGGAGAGCAGTAGATTCATAGCTTTGTTTTAAGAAGGTTACATGGTAGCTTTATAGGCCTAAATTGGGGAGGGGATGAACAATGGAACAGATTAGAGGTTAAAATAATATTTTGGAATGATGTAATCAAAACAAAATCAGGGTGGTGGCAGAATGTAAAAAGAAATACAAATTCAAGAAAAATCATAAAAGCAAAAGAAGAAATGTTATGAAACATACAAAATGAACCTCATTTTGAAGTTCTGCAAACAGGTGACAGGGAGAATGGAGGATGTATCAAGAAAAATGAAGAAGCTAGAAGGAAAGTCAGATTTATATGAGAACAATGGCATCCACTTTAATTTCTGCCAGTGAATTTTTTTTGATAAAATCACTAGAAATATTGTCTTCCAGTCAGCTAGAAATGTGGCCATAGAACTTAAAAAGTTTCAACAGGTGATATAGAAGTGAGGGCTGTCTATATGAAGGTAGTAAAGGAAGGGAATCTTGCTCATGGAATCTTGGCAAAAAGATAGAAAAAAAACTATGAACTGTCCACAGTCACTTTCTGTGAAAATCATGAAGTGATTTTGACTTTTCTTTTAACTTTATTCCCTGCATCTGACCAGGCACAGAATCACAATATTCCTTTTAAATATGGTGCATGCCTTTCTCATCCACTCTGCCCAAAACACTAAAATACTTTCCTAAGTGTGCTTCACATTCTTCCCTTCCTGATCTAATCTGTACTGTACAATATCCCAGGTTTCATCTCTTGACTCCTCTCTCCAAAGGTTCTAGGTGGGTGTGACTTTCTGTAATAAAAAAGGTAAAACATTTAGACATCCTTAGCAAATACAACAGGTAAAATTAACAAAGACTACCTATGTATAGTGATGCAAGATGGTAGTCTAGCTTTAGTATCTCACTCATTAGTAATATCTTGCAATAGGCCCTAAGTTGCTTGGAGGGTTGGCTCATTAGGATGCCACACATAGTTGTGGCTCTGTGGAGGGTTCTATTTTCCCACATTGGTCACTGCCCTCAAAGGCTGTATGATTGCCCCACAGGTCATAATTTTATGTAAACATTTTAAAGGTGCCTCTACTCATATAAAAGATGTTGGGACAGAAATGGACTAGTCAAACAAGAAACTGACTAGTCATGAAGAGCAGGGGAGCCCCACCGTTCCTGGCCCAGAGGAAAGGTCTTTTGGGCTGCTGTCTGTCCCACCACTCCAGGCCCAGAGGAAGGGGATTCAGGGCTGCCATCCATCCTGCTGTTCCTGGCCCAAAGGTAGGGGCTTCTGAGCCTCTGGCCCACTGCTTCTGGTCCAGAGGAAGGGGCTTTCCAGCCACCATCCCTCCAGCTGGTCCCTGCCCAGAGGAAGGGGCTTCCAGGCTATCGTCCTTACCACTGCTCAAGGCCCCTGTCCCACCTCTCTCAGCTAGAGGAGGTGAGCCGCATGGGCCCCAAAAGCACGTGCCCAGCCCCCAAGGTCGAAATGAGAAAACACGTAATAAGTCTCAAAACCAGACTTCCAGATCACCTACAGCAACCCCAAAGGGAAATGAGATGGAACACTCTGATACTCAACCACCTGGACCCACTGAACTGGCAACAAAAGGGGATCTGGAAAAAATGAAATCAGAAATAATTTCTCACATAACAGGAGAAATTGTGCCCCTAGCGCAAGACATGATTAATAAATCTAGAGAGGAGGTAAGGAACATGATGGAATACCAACATAGGAAACAAATGGAATCCATAAAACATATGCAAATAGATTTCTAGGAGATGAAAAACTCCACTGAAAGTCTACACAGCAGAATGAGCCAATGTGAGGACACAATTTCAGATATAGAAGATAAGATTGCAATTAAAGATCAGGAAAAGAAAAATTGCTTCAAAATTATAAGGGAACATGAGAAATCAATCCAGCAGCAGCTAGACAATGCAAAGAAGAATAACATAAGACTGATTGGAGTCAATGAAGAAACAGGAGAGAGTGCAGATGCCATAAAAAAACTCATCACAGAAGTAATGCACGAAAATTCCCAAGCAGGGGAAAAGAATTTGACATACAGATAAGTGAGGCATATAGGATTCCAAATAGCCTTGATCAAAAAAAAAAATCTATGCATAGGCATATAATTGTGAAGATTCCAGAAACACAACAGAAGAACAAAATTCTATAATCAGTTAGAGAAAAGAAACAAATCACATACAAAGGGAAGCCCATCAGAATCACAGCAGACTTCTCAACACAAACCATCAAGGCAAGAAGAACTTGGAGTGACATATTCCAATCCTTAAAAGAAAACAGCCTCCAACCCAGACTGATGTACCCTGCAAAACTATCTTTCAAAATGGATGGAGAAATAAGATACTTTCATGACAGAGAGCACCTTAGGAACTTTGTGAATACCAAACCAGCACTCCAAAGAATTTTACACAATATCCTAGGAACAGACATTGAGGATCACAACCCCATGAAGCAAAGCAGAATGAAACCATCTGGCATGACAAGAAATTAAATGTAAAGGGGGAGAACCCAACAAAAAGAAAACCTCATGGCAATGACAAGTCAATACATTTCAGTTATAACCATCAACATTAATGGTCTCAGTTCACCAATCAAAAGAAATAGACTGGCAGAATGGGTCAAGAAGCAAAATCCAACAACATGCTGTGCACAAGAAACATACTTAATTCAAAAGGAAACTCATTGACTGAAAGTTTAAGGGTGGAAAACAATGCCCCATGCGATGGGAACCAAAAAAAAGCAGGAGTAGCTTTCTCTGCTGATCAAGTGGATTTCAAACAAACACTGATTAAGAGAGATGAAGAAGGACACTACATCCTTGTAAAGGGAAGAATCCAAGAGGAAGAGATGACAATCATAAATGTCTATGCACCAAACACTAGTGCACCCAACTATATAAAACAAATACTAACAGATATGAAAAGTCATATACTCACTAATGCAATTGTAGTGGGGGACCTCAACACCCTACTGTCACAAATAGATCAACTAGACAAAAAATAAGTAATGAAATACTAGACCTCAATCAAACTCTTGAACAAATGAACTTAACAGATGTTTACAGAGTCTTCCACCCCACAGAATCAGAATATGCATTCTTCTGAGCTGCACATGGGTCATTCTCCAAAATAGACCACATACTCACGCACAGAACATGTTTGAGTAAGTGCAAAGGAATTGAAGTTATCCCCTGTATATTATCAGACTATAGTGCGATGAAATTGGAGTTCCATAGCAAAAGAAAGTGGAAAAATTTCATAAACACGTGGAAATTGAACAACACACTTCTGAATAACCAAGGGGTCACAGACACAATTAAAGAAGAAATCAGACAATTCCTTCAATTAAATAACAATGACAATACAACATATCGGAATCTATGGAACACAGTTAAAACAGTCTTAGGAGGGAAATTCATAGCAGTGAGTCTGCATATTAGGATAACAGAACGAGCCCAATTAAACAATCTGATGCTGAACCTCAAGCTTCTAAAAGAAGAAGAGCAGGACAACCCCAAAGCTCACACAAGGGAGGAAATTATAAAGATCAGAGGACAAATCAATGCAATGGAGGCTAAGAGAATGATTCAAAAAATCAATGAAGCCAAGAATTGGTTCTTTGAAAGAATCAACAAAATTGCCAAACCCTTACCCATCCTTATCAAGAAAAGGAAAGTAAAGGCCCAAATCCATTCAATTAGGAATGAAAAGGGTGAAATGACAACAGACCCAGCAGAAATCCAGATGATCATCAATACCTACGTCGAGAACCTGTACGCCAATAAGATGGAAAACACTGAAGAAATGGACAGATTTCTAGATACATATGAATTTCCAAAGTTGAACGAAGAAGACCTAAAAATTCTGAACAACCCAATATCAACCAATGAAATTGAAAACATAATTAAAAACTTAGCAACTAAGAAAAGCCTGGGCCCTGATGGCTTCACTGCTGAATTCTACAAGACATTTAGAGAGGAACTACTGCCACTACTGTTTAAACTCTTCATTGAAATTGAAAGGGAAACAGTACCCCCAAATTCATTCCTGGAAGCAAGCATCACCTTGATCCCCAAAGCAGAGAAAGACCCAACCAAAAAGGAGAACTATAGGCCAATCTCACTAATGAACATAGATGCAAAAATCCTTAATAAAATACTGGCAAATAGAATGCAGAAGATCATCAAGAAGATCATACACCCTGATCAAGTGGGATTCATTCCAGGGATGCAGGGATGGTTTAATATACAAAAATCAATCAATGTAATACACTATATCAATAGAGCCAAGGACAAAAGCCATATTATTATCTCCATAGATGCAGAAAAAGCATTTGGCAAAATCCAACATGCATTTGTGATAAAAACCCTATAAAAAATGGAATAGATGGTCTCTACCTCAAACTGTTAAAAGCCATCTATGAAAAACCAACACCCAATATCACACTAAATGGTCAAAACCTGATATCCTTCACACTAAAATCAGACACAAGAGAAGGATGTCCACTATCATCACTCTTGTTTAACATAGCTTTGGAAACATTAGCCACAGCAATTAGACAAGAGAAAGAAATAAAAGAAATAAAGATAGGAAATGAAAAAGTCAAATTGTCATTATTTGCAGATGACATGATACTGTATATAGAAGACCATAAGAACTCCACCACAAGTCTTCTAGACTTAATAACCAAATTCAGTCAAGTAGCTAGTTACAAGGTCAAAACATAAAAATCAATTGCTTTCCTCTACACGAATGACAGACTCACTGAGAGAGAAATAGGGCAAATAATTCCTTTCACAATAGCATCCAAAAAACTGAAATACCTAGGAATTAACCTAATGAAAGAAATCAAAGACCTCTTCTCTGGAAACTATAGCACTCTGAAAAGAGAGATTGAAGATGATATCAGAAAATGAACAGACATCCCCTGTTCCTGGGTAGGAAGGATTAATATATTAAAAATGGCCATAGTTCCAAAACTGCTATACAGATTCAATGCAATTCAAATTGAGATCCCAGCAGCATACTTCATGGACCTTGAGAAAACAATCCAAGAATTCATTTGGAACAAGAAGAGACCCAGAATATCAAAAGTAATTCTAGGTAACGGAGACATGGCAGGAGGTATCACAATCCCCCACTTGAAACTATACTACAAAGCTACTGTGACAAAAACAGCATGGTACTGGCAAAGGATAGACCTGAGGACCAGTGGAACAGATTAGAAGATGCAGAAACAACACCAGACGCACTCAGCCATCTTATCTTCCATAAAGGAGCCAAACACCCTCACTGGAGGAAAGATAGCCTCTTTAATAAATGGTGCTGGAAAAATTGGGTTTCAACTTGCCAAAGATTAAAACTCAAACTATGTCTCTCACCATGCACTAAACTAAAATCGAAATGAATTAAAGATCTCAATATTAAAATAGAAACTCTGAACCAGTTGGTACAGAGGTTAGGTGAAACTCTTGAAGCCATTGGTGTAGGAAAAGATTTTATGAACAAAACCTCAGTTGCTCGTGAACTAGCACTAACAATCAACAAGTGGTATCTCTTCTTATTAAAAAGCTTCTTCTACACAGCAAGAGAAACCACCAGCAGTGTGAAGAGACAATCTACAATGTGGGAAAAAATCTTCACCTGCTTTTCCTCAGACAAAGGTCTACTATCTTGAATCTATAAAGAACTTAAAAAGATCAGACCTCCCAAATTTAAAGACCCAATCTGAAAATGGGCATCTGAAATGAACAGACTTTTCTCAGACAAAGAAGTAGAAATAGCAAATAAATATATGAAAAAATGTTCAACATCACTGGTCATTTGAGAGATGCATATGAAAACAACACTGAGATTCAACCTCACTCCAGAAAGAATGGCTGCTATCATGAAATCAACCAATAACAAATGCTGGTGCGGCTGTGGGGAAAGAGGAACCCTGCTCCACTCCTGGTGGGAGTGTAGACTGGTGCAAGCACTGTGGAAATCAGTATGGATATACCTCAAAGAAATAGGACTGGAAGTCCTATTTGATCCCGCTATTCCAGTGCTGGGGATGTTCCCCAAAGAATTAGAAGTATCATACCACAGTGATATATACAACCATGTTCATAGCAGCACAGTTTGTGATAGCTAAAACTTGGAAACAGCCCAAATGCCCATATAGTGGAGACTGGATAAAGAAAATGAGATTTTTTTAATAAAATGAAGTACTGTTCAGCCATCAAAAATGAGAAATTAGAGACATTTATAGCTAAGTGTATGCACATTGAGGTGATACTCTTAAGTGAAATAAATAGGACACACGTGTGTAAATACCGAATAGTTTTTCTGGTATGAGAAACTGAAAGTGTAAATAAGGACTGAAATGTATAATAGGTAATGTGAAATAGGAAGAAAAGGGGCAAAGGGGAAGGAAGTGGGAGGGCTAGGGGAAAGGATAGTAGGGAATGGAATTAATATGAGAAAATGGAAAAATGGAACAAAATGTTTGTAAATAGGGAGGAATGGAGGGGTTGAAAGGAGGGCTGGGCAAGGGTAAAAGTAAGAACCAAGAGAGATTATGTAAAGATGCAAATTTCCAATGATGAATGTCATTATATTGTATACCTAAAATGTACCAATGATTAGAATGCATAATCGATAATGCAAAATAGGAAGAAAAGGTCCAAAAGGGTAGGGGTAGTGGCAGGGGCAGGGGAAAGGAAAGAAGGGAAAGGGAAAATGATGAGAAATGGAAAAAATGGAAATAAAGTCTTTGTAAATAGGGAAGGGTGGAGGGGGTGACGGGAGGGCTAGGAATGGGGAAAAAATAAGAACCAAGATGCATCATGTAAAGGTACAAGTTCCCAATGAGAAATGTAATTGTGTTGTATACCTAAAATGTACCAATAAAATAATTAAAAAAAAAAGAGCAGGGGACACTATGGGCTTCGGTAGGATGTGCATGAAGATTTGACAGGTGCACCCCAAAAATTCACTCTGCCTCTCTGCAGTATAGCACAGTTAGTTATTTTACCAGGACCGAAAGCTCTGAAACTGAGAAAATGGGAGTAAGCATTAGGTTTCAGTTTAGAAAATGGTCACCTGAAATAATGTTTCTGGTTCTGGTAGATTTGTACTGTCTGAAATAGTAGCCACTGTCACATGTGGTTAATGACTATTTGAAAGGTGGCCAGTCTAAAGTAATAAGTGCAACATACACACAATATTTTAAGGAACTAGTATGAAAATATACTATATTCATGGATATAAAAAGGTACCCATGCTTATAGCAGCACTACTCATAACTGCTAAATATATGAAGTGGTCTATATGTCCATCAACAGATGAATGGATAAAAAAATGTATTTATACATAATGGAATACTATTCTGCTATAAAGAAGAATAAATTTAAATCCTTTTGTAGGAAAATGGGTGCACCTTGAAACCATGATGTTAAGTAAAATAAATCAGACATACAAGCTTAAATATTGTGTGATCTCTCTTATATGAATAACTTAAAGGATAAACACATTGAAGCACAAAATAAAAGATATATAATAGGAAACAGAGAGGTAAATCTTTTGTAAATGGGAAGGGGATCAAGAGATGAAGGGAAGGAAGGGTGAGGAAGAATACATAAAAATAATTTAGGTGTGTTATGTGCATGTACTAACTCCCCACCATTAATGGGATTATTATTTTATAATTGAGATATGTTACATTAAATAAAACACATTTTAAATTTAATTTTGCCTGGTATTATAGCCTGAATCGTGTACTTCTCAAATATCATATGTTGAAGCATTAACTTGCAATATGACCATATTCGCAGATAGCTTTTTAAAAGAGATGGTTAAGGTTAGAATAGGCCCTAATCCTATAGGGGTAGTGTCCCTGTCAGTACAGGAAAAAAACAAGGGCAGCCTGTGCGCATAGAAAAAGCCGTGTGAGGACCAGTGGAGAGATGACTAGTCACCATTGAAGGAGAAAGACTTCCAAAAAGCCAATCTCTCTTCAACTTATCTTGGAATTTCTGGCTCCCCAACTGTAAGAAAATGGAGTTGTATTGCTTACACCACTCAGTTTGTGGGATTTTGTTATGGCAGCCCTAGTCAGCCCTATAAGCCTTGTAAAGTCAGACTAACACGTGGATGGTTTTATAAAGTTCCAGATGATTTCATGGATGACAGTTCAATATTCAGAGACATTAATGATGGTTCTGATTTAGGAGAGTCTGGAGTGGTAGCAGCAGCTCGTCTTTTTGGGATTGTTTGTCAGTTAATTTCTTTCACCACCTTTCTGACAGTTCTATGTCTACAACCATCAATAATGCTTTTCCTGAATTCCTAAAAGTGGACTATTAGGGAATTTATTTGGATTAAATATACATTATCTTGGGTTGGATTCAGTGAGAGTTCTACCCCTGCCTGCAGGGGTAAATTAGAAAAGACAAGATTGAGTGATGCCCCAGAAGGGAGATTTGGGGTATTTGAAAGCAGTTTGATAACTTTGTACCTAAGAAATGAAAGAGAATAGCTCCAGAAGGCTATGGAAGAAGAATTAAAAGACAGTTTGACTTAGTTCATATTTCATGGGGTATTTCAAAGATAAAATTAATTATTATTAATATAGAGCTTAGTACATTGCATGCTGCTGCAGTACTCCTATTCCTTCTGTAATATGGAGGACCTAATCCTGTTCCATTCTCTAGTCCTAAGGTCCCCTTATCATAAGCGGGCCTCTGGTGGGGAGAGAAACATTATGACATGCTCTTTCTCCAAAGCTTTCATACACACACAAATGACAAGTTGGGGTAGAGCTTTAGATAGCATCCCCAGTACAGGTGTCTAATAACTCATTTTAATTTTCCTTTTAGACTTAGCTTCAAATCATAATCCATCTGAATTTTCCCTTGCTGTGTTCTTTTCAGAAGTATTATTTCTTTCTCCATGTCACATATATGAATGCTGTGTCCAAAGGCCTTCAATAAGGACATTATAAATATTCTACTTTCTTTCTTGATTCTTAATTCTTCTTCTCACTCTTTGGTATGAGAAGACCTTTTAAGGAATGATTGGGAATGGGTGAAGAGTTAATGTGTGTGATGAACAATATGTGCAGGCAAGAGCAGATTTGGGAATACCTCAGTCGGTTACAGGAGCTTGAATCTAATTGTTATGTAATTGTTGAGTAAAAGTAACAGGCAAAGAAAAAGTTCTATTTAAAATTTCCTCTAATTAAAAATGGAAAAGTTACAAAAAGATGCACAAGATGAAGAACTTTAAAAATCAGGATAAAAGGTCTGAAATCATGAAATAAAGGGTCACATATAGTCCAAAATGCTAGCTGAGGGGCTCAGCTATGCACTCTGAGATACTATAATTACTGAAAAACAAAGGAAAAAAAGAATGGAATACAAAATATATTTTGAACCGTAGCCCAGATGATTAAAGGAATTGATCTTTGATGTCTTTCCCATACAGGTACACAGTAAATTTTTAATGGATTTAGAATGGAGTGCCACTTGGCATTTGGACCATCTGATTTTGCTTCTAATAATTTTATCTCTGTAGTTAGGTTGTAAATAAAACTATCTGCCTATAAGTCAGGCAAAATGGTGCAGGCCGATAATCTCAGCACCTTGGGTGGCTGAGGCAGGAAGATCACAAATTTGTGTTCATCTATCTGGGCAATTTAGTGCGACTCTGTCTCAAAATAAAACACAAAAATGGTCTGGGAATGTAGCTCAGTGCCAAAGCTCTGGCTTTAGTCCTTAGTACTACAAAAGAAAAAAAAATACTTATAAGTTATACTGAGTTTTCATTCTTTGCTTCCTTATCCTTTTTAAAAACGTCAAGCATAGTTTTCACATCTGCTCAAGGAAAGAGTATTTCTATTTTGTTTGATATATTTCATTTTGTGAGTTAAAAATGTTACAGACCAAGATGTGAGTAGTTCCATGTATTTCTGCTATTGTATCAATTTTAACATTTAGGATTGGGTACCTTCATTAACAGATATTGAAAAGCAGGACATTTGTATTTGTTTTGATGCCAATCTCTATTGGTTTACATGTGACATTCAATGTAACAATTGTGTGCTAATGAGAATTCAATAGAGAAACTCAGGAGGGATGCATAAGACATTTTCATTTAATCATGATAAGAACAATAGCAGTTCAAGTTGGGCATGGTGGCACATACCTGTAATCCCAGCACTCTGGGAGGGTGAGGCAGGAGGATTGAAAGTTGAAGCCCAGCCAAGCTAATTTAACAACTTAGGGAGACTCCGTCTCTCAAGAAAAGATTTAAAATGGGTTGGAAACATAGTTCAGTGCAAAGGCCATGGGTTCAATCTCCAGTAGTGCCCAAAAAGAAAAAGAAAATAAATAACAGGTTCATAATCAAAAAATATGTTACTGACTGCTTCCACCCTATATAGATCAACATCCAGCTAAGAGCCAACAAAAGCCATTCATGTTAAGGGACAACTCTATGCAACTCATTCTCAAAAATAGTAAACCACACATATATAAAATTTATAGGTACAGCTATTTTAGTTGTGTACATTTCTTCCTCATCCAGATCATGTATTCTACTTATAAAATAAATACTCTTTGACTAGTTTTCATTTTATTGTATTTCTGACCAATGTAGTCTGTTTAAGCAATTTCTAGGGGTTTAGTGTAACATGGATATTATCAATTTTTTCCTTCTCATTTGCCTCTAAAATTAGATGAAACAAGTGCAGGAAGTCCCTTTCCATATAATCCCCAAGTAATTTTCTTATATAAACAAGAATGTTTTCTAGGATTGATAACACAGGGGCTTCTGTGTGCCAAGTTAAAAGGCACAGAGTAAGCTCACCATGTGGAATGTAAATTGAAAAAGAAAGTGAACTAGGAAATAAACAGACACAGATTACATATGTAGGCTTCTGTGCACTGTGACGATTTCAGAAACTAGGTGAGCGTTCTTGATAACTCAGTGTTTGGTATGTAGCAGTGATAGATGTGCCTCATTCTGACATCAGAATTAATTAGAAACTTTTCTGAGTATTTTAGGAAACTCATAGATTTATTAACAAAACTGAGCAATGAGCAACACACTATTAGGATCTCTTGAAAGCAGAAGTTAAATGCGAGTCTCATGTCATTAATGACATTTACAACTCGTATTCTTTCACACTTTGTCATTAAAGTGTTGTTCCCTTTACTTTGTGGTAGGACAAAGAAAGTCACATGTATTATGATGCCAAAACATTTGTGTGCCATGTAACATCTTCTGCTTACCTTTGACCTTTTTCCGCTTGCCTCTTTCAAGTCATATTTAATCCTCGAACAGCTTTTGAACAGCTCCTTTTATGTATTCAAAAATACAATGCCTAGTCTGGGGATTTAGCTCAGTGGTTCTGCCGCCTGCCTTGCAAGCACAAGGCCCCAAGTTCGATGCCCTGTACAAAAAACAAACAAACAAAAGAGGAAGCTCCCCGCCTCCATCCCAGGCTCCTAGGGCAGTGAAGCTCAGCCGGTCCCAGCACCCAGAAGGAAGCTCCCCCACTGCCATCCCAAGCTCCTAGGGCCAAGAAGGTGAGCCAGTCCCAGCACCCGGAAGGAAGTTCCCCGCTTCCATCCCAGGTTCCCAGGGCAGTGAAGCTCAGCCAGTCCCAGCACTTGGAAGGAAGCTCCCCTGCTGCCATCCCAAGCTCCTAGGCACAGAAGGTGAGCCACGTGGGTGCCAGAAGCACCCCACCCCCACCGTGGAAATGAGAAGGCACATAAACAAGCCTCAAAAACAGACTTCCAGATCACCTACAGCAACCCCAAAGGAAAACACTCTGATACTCAACCACCTGGACTCTCTGAACGGGCAACAAAAGAGGATCTGGGAAAAATTAAATCAGAAATAATTACTCAGATAACAGCAAAGATTGTGTTCATGGTGCAAGACATGATTAATAAATCGAGAGAGGACACAGATTAAAAAAATAGAGGATCTGAGGAACATGGTAGAATCCCAACATAAGAAACAAATGGAATCCATAAAACAGATACAAACAGATTTCCAGGAGATTAAAAACTCCATCGAAAGTCTGCACACCAGAACAAACCAATGTGAGGATAGAATTTCACATATAGAAGATAAGATTGCAATTAGTGAGGAGGAAAAGAAAAATTGCTTTAAAATTGTAAGGGAACATGAGAAATCAATCCAGCACCTGCTAGACGATGCAAAGAAGAATAACATAAGACTGATTGGAGTCAATGAAGAAAGAGGAGAGAGTGCAGATGACATCAAAAAAGTGTTCACAGAAGTGATGGGAGAAAACTTCCCAAGGAGGGGAAAAGAACTTGACATACAGATAAGTGAGGCATATAGGACTCCAGCTAACCTTAATCAAAAAAAATCTACACATAGGCATATAATAGTTGGGATTCCAGAAATCCAACAGAAGAATAAAATTCTACAAGCAGTGAGAGAAAAGAAACAAATCACATGCAAAGGAAAGCCCATCAGAATCACAGCAGACTTCTCAATGCAAATCCTCAAGGCAAGAAGAGCTTGGAGTGATGTATTTCAAGCCCTAAAGGAAAACAGCCTCCAACCCAGATTGATGTACCCTGCAAAACTATCTTTCAAAATTGATGGAGAAATAAGATACTTTCATGATAAAGAGCACCTCAGGAACTTCATGAATACAAAACAGGCACTCCAAAAAATTTTAGACCACAAACAAACAAAAAATACAATGCCTAAAACAAAATAATCAGAGTCCAAAATTACAATTAAATTTAATTTTAAGGGGTGTCAGGAAAGTTAATATCATATTTAATTTTGTAAGTTCACTCACATAATTTTCTCAAAATATAATAATTTAAAATATAAGTAAAATTTCTTCTATTTCATTCTTTCCACTATTGTTAGAAAGCATGTAGTAAAATGGTAGGATATGATTTTTCCATGTTGTCTTGAAGATATAGTATAGGAAACAGGCAGTCAGACATAATAATGGGAAGCAAGCAGGCTTACAAGACCAGAGCATCCCAACCCCATGAGAGAAGATTTTCACTTGGAAACTTTCAAAACCTCAAGACTTTTCTCAAACTGATAAAATAGGCATCTAGGTAGCTTCTTTAGTTGAAGTGACTACCTTCAATTAGTTTCTTACACCAAAGTAACACGTTTAATTTTCTGCAAATGTAACAGAAAACACTGTTGAAAGTTGTCTGTATTTGCTCCTTAAAGCACGCATGAAGAGTAAACTCAACAGAGCACCAAATAGTGGAAGTATTCCATGAAGCCAAATAATATTTTTATCTGGAGTTTAGACAAAAGTGTTTTAGAATTCCAGAAAAATATTGAAATTGATAGCCTGGTAGGTTATTTGCTTCAGGGGAATATGGAATAAGGCTTTTCATCCCTTTTCTCTCTCTCTCTTTTTTTTTTCTCTCAGTCCTGGGGATTGAACCCAGGGAAAATTGAAGTATGTTGTCATTGTCAGCCCTTTTTATTATTTTTTTTTTCCTTGAGACAGGATCTTGCTAAATTGCCCAGACTTGCTTTACATTTGCAATCCTCTTGCCTCTGCCTTCCAGGTAGCTGGGATTACAGGCATGTGCCAGGATGCCCAGAAGTCCTGTTACTGCATTTTGAAAAAATGGTCATATTGTCATCTTCTCTAGGGCTATTTGAACCTCAATGATCTGCCTTAACTTGGTGACTAGAGAAGGTAATTTTAAAATGTAATTTTTCTCCTTACCCTGTAATTCTCTGGGTTTGCAAACTGTGTTAAAATTGTGAGTAATCCACATATTTGCTTCACTGGGGAAAAGAATGAATTCACAGATTAATTTTCAAATTATTTCTAGTTAACAAAGGGACTAATAAAATATGCATATTTAATACACTTTTTTTCTGAAACTCTATGGCAAAATTAAAGCAAATGCTATTTTGAGGAGTCTGCTTATGGTCACATAACCAACATTTTAGTTAAATTTCTGTCAGCTGAACTGTGAAAAATTAAAGATCTAAGATAAAATATTCTTCCAGGCTTCAAATCTGACCAATTCCATTATGTGCACTATTGAAGTATGAAACCTTTCTCCTTGATCAAAATGCTGGTGAGGATCTATACCTTTTTTTTCCTTACACAAGTACTCCTGCTATGAAAAAAGAGTAGGAAGGCCAAATCAAAGACTGAAACAAGCTGTCCTAAAGTGACTTTTTGCATTTTTTAAGTAGGTCATAGTAAGGTATATTATTCTTACTGAGAAAGTCAGGTTAAGCCTCTCAATTAGGAAAAGATGCATTTATAGAGTTCTTCCATTTTTATTGATTTTTGATGTCATTTTAAAAATGATGAATAACCATATTGTAGGAAACTGGACCCAAGGAGCATTTCTTTCCTATCTTTAGCTGTTGTTAAAGAGAATGGTTCTGGCTTTCACAGGTCTCAGGAATATTACCTGGTAGAGCAGCTGGGATGAGAAGTATATGAGGAAGGGTCATTGTCATTGACATTTATGAATATATGAGTGCCCTTGTCCTGGGCTCTGCTGTGCACCTGAACATAGCCCATGCTTCAGACAAAAGCAAGGTCTCTCATTTGGAACAAGGATAATCTGCTTAAAAATCTAAATCTCTCATAAATGGCTGACGTGTGCAAGAATATCATAGTATATAGCTCTTTGTAAGGCAATTTTAAAAGAAAATGATACACATTTTGCTCAGCCAAGCAATCTGAAAGTTCAAAAGGTAAGAAGCACCTCTCAGCATGAAACTGTCAAACATATTTGAAAAGAAAGCTAATTACAATTGGCATTTCCAGGCTTTCTGCTGGCCATGGCCATCCTACCGAAAGGTGACATTAGTGACATCCATTGTATAGGGGTTGAGAAATAAAGAATATCAAAAAGCTGAAGCTCTGCATTTCTGTAACATAGGGTGAACAACCCCAGGGCACTTGTCATTTTTTGTAGACATTTTACAGCTTGAGCATGTGAAGTGATTGAGACTAGGCATAGAGAAATAGAGAAAATCATGGCATTCCAAAGAGGTCATCTTGATCTGTCCTTTCCATGGAAGAGGAAATGTAAAGGATTGGTGATCAGGCAAATGCAACTTTTCCTGTTTTGCTACCTCAGGGATTTCCTGGGTGACTTCTGATGATATCCTTCTGATGACTTGTTGGTTAATTTTTGGGTACATTTTTCCTCCTAAGAGGAGAAGGAGGAGAGGGAGAGGGAGAGGGAGAGGGTGAGGGAAGGAAGGAAGAAGGAAGGAGGGAAGGAAGGAAGGAAGGAGGAAGGAAGGAAAGAAGGAAGGAAGGAAGGAAGGAAGGAAGGAAGGAAGGAGAAGGGAGATAAGGAAGGAGACAGATCTAAATGTTCAAGTAGGCTTTGACTAGCTTTTCAGAGAAATCTAATAATAGGATATGGCTGATCTTTCCTATATTTCTCACCTGACAAGGACATGAAATTCTGTTTGGGTTCTAAAGGACTGTTGGTAAAAATCCAATCAACCTTAAAAAATTTTATTTATCATTGTGTTGACCACTAAATAGTCACTGCAAACTGAAGTTATGTCTATGCTGGCAAATAGGGTTTTGGAAATATGAAAAGCTAGTAGAAAAAATGGAACTTTATTTGGAGTTCTGGGGAAACATAGTCAATATTAAAATAAATAGATACATTGAGGTATAGAGTGCAAACATTCATACCTACATTTCAAGTAAATCAATCATTTGAAAGAATTTTCTGATTCTGTATTGCTTTATTACACAGGTCTCAGGACACAGGTCTCAGGACTACACATTTCATTTCTTCTCCCGCTGGAATAGCTTTGTGGAAATTTTTGATAGTTACCGAATCCAAAAGCTGTAGTAACTAGTTAGAAGTTATCATTTAAAAGTTGTTGTAATGTGCAATTTAGCTCATTGGTTTGTATATTAACAAAATCCATATTATGGTTTTATGTATCCTTTTAGCTCTGGTTGATCATAAGGAAAAAGTAATACACAGAAGACCTTCTGCTAGTCGGAAAGTTTTAAGCAGATGCACGCTGAAGACAGAGGAGCCAGCTGGATGGCCAAACACAGCAAGAGACTAGACAGTACAAGGAAGAGACTCAACTGTTCATGTACTTAGGATAACTAACATTTTTAGCAAGTAAGTTACTCTAAGCACCAAATTATCCAAAATAATGTTTTTACAGGGTTCTCATGGGAATTAATGTGACTATCTTCATTTGAATAAGAAATGAATAACTTGGTGACATCGTTTATTGACATATAACAGATATTAATTTAATGTATACCACTACAACATTTTACCTTCATTGACCAATTCA
This sequence comes from Heterocephalus glaber, assembly GCF_053883595.1. Taxonomy (NCBI): domain Eukaryota; kingdom Metazoa; phylum Chordata; class Mammalia; order Rodentia; family Bathyergidae; genus Heterocephalus; species Heterocephalus glaber. Next base: position 8,808,159 of record NW_028258327.1, read on the forward strand.
AGACAGGTACAGGTGAGTATTGAATTATGCTGGGGTTCTGACCACACAAATGTAACAAGAAGTGTTTGATGCAGTGGCCTGTATGAGGAAAATGCTCCAAAGTGACAAGTTAAACACCCTAATAAATTACACTTTAGTTTATTTAGCATTATATATAATACTAGCATTTGAATTTTTGTGTGTGATTGCAAAATATGCTGGAATATTAAACTTTAAAAATATTGTGTTCATATGTTTTCACATAGCTTTTACTAGTTTGCCTTGGATAAATACCAAATTTGAAGGCCTGAATTTTCTACAATGAGCAGTTACATACCTGTGGAATCTTCAAGTAGTATGCATTTTACTCAAAGAGAAATTCCCTTGCACAATACAACAAAAATCTGCAAGTTAAATTTTTGTTTCGTTTTGTTTTGAGATAGAGTCTTGCTATGTAGGCCAAGGTGGCCTCAAACTTGAGGTGATCCTCCTGCCTCAGTCTCTCAAGTGCCCAGATTATAGGTGTGCATTACCACACCCAACTGCAAGCTAGATTTTAAAAGCAATTTTCAGTAATAATTTAAATAATTGTACCAATAAATTTTAGTAAATGGCTCTCCAAGTGTGACGAGCCAGGTGAGACAAGCAGCTTGAAGATCCGCGGCCCTCCGGGGACCTGCCCATGCCACAGTGAGGTCCGCTTAGCCATGCAGACTCCTGCAAGGCCCAATACCTCACCCCCCATCCCCCACCCCCGCACCTCTGGCCTTCTGGCTTTTCTGCTACCGGGTCCCATACTACACAGACACAGGAGATTATAAAGACCCTTGTCCTGAGCACCACAAGATAGAGCAGAAGTTAGTAACAGAAAGAGGGCTTCTTGGGCTCCTCAATGAAAACTGAAGCTCAGCAGAAAAGTAAAGAGAATCTCTACAATAAAGGCACATCAGACCACTGTACTTGGTCTGCTTCTGGCTTGCTGAGACTCATTGACTCCTATATGGACACGGATTCCTACATTGCCTACTCAGCAGAGACATACCCTGAAGGAGACCCATAATTTTTATTGCTATTTGCAAAAAAGAAAAACAATTTTTTTCTCTTATTTTTAAGTCTTAATTTTTACGTTTTTTTGCTCTTCAAATTTTTACTTTTCTTTCTTTTATCTTTTTTTCTCTCTCTCTCACTCATTCTCTCGCTGTCCCACATTGCTCCTCATCTCCCTATTTGTTCCTTTCTGCACTGAATTTGGATTTCTCCCTTATTGTTCTTTTTTTCTCTTTTTCCATCTCTTATCATTAGGTTTAAAAGGAAGTAAATTCAGTATCTAGCCTCCATGTTGCTGTTAGGTGATTCTATTCACATCTTCATTCTTTCATTCTGCCTTTCTCTCTTGCCTTTAACAACTTCTTAGAGTTTGTGTGATCTTTCTGTGTCTTCTGGCCTCACCTCTAATCTTACCTGTTCTTTCTACATGTTCCACCCTCTCCAACTCCTCTTAACTCCCCACCTTGAAGGGGAAAGATGCTATATTGAAGAGTTTATTCATTATAAACTTATGTTGGGTTGGTCCTCGGTTTTAATTTAACTCACATAGTTAAATGTAATAGATTAATAACTACCACAATTGTCATTTTGTAAGCTGTGCTTGATGCTATGGTATTGCTGACTATGTAATTTGGGCTAACATGTACTGATTGATCTAATTAGTTTTCCTTCCTGGTATAAGGAAAATAAAATAGCCTCAGAGTCATTAGAGTCTTAAAACTAAAACACAAGCTATATCTGGAAGACACCTCTGAAAAGCAATCATTCCACAAGGGTTTTAAACACAAACAACAAAGATAGCTACATTAAGCAATTTTGAAATATCAACCCGGAATTAAACCAAGGACAGAACCAAAAACAAAAATAAGAAGACATTTAAGCAAGGCACAAACACAGGCTTCCACACCACAAAAAGGAAATTCTGGGGAAATGAGGTGGAAAAGTCTGATAAGCAACCACTTGGACACCCTGAACTGATGGCACAGGAAGTAACAAAGCAGAGGCATAAGGCTCTAGAAAAATTCAAAACAGAAATAATCTCCCAGATAAATACAGACATGGTGAGCAGAGTGAAAGATATGATTAGAAGCTCAAGAGCAGAAACAGAAAAGAAAATAGATGAGATCAGAAACATGCTGGAAGCCATGAATGCCCAGCATAAGAAAAAAATGTAAAACATGATCACCCAACATAAGAAAGAAATGGAATCCATGAAACAGATTCAAATAGATATCCAGGAGATTAAAAACTCCATTGAAAGCATGCAGAGCAGACTAAGAGAATCTGAAGACAAAATATCAAATATAGAAGACAGGATTGCAGTGAAGGACCGTGAAAACACAAATTTCTTAAAAATAGTAAGGGATCATGAGAAATCAGTCCAACAGCTGCTAGATGATGCAAAGAAGAATAACATAAGACTCATAGGACTCCACTAAACAACAGGAGAAAGTACAATTGACATAAAAAACTTTTCACAGAAGTAATAGTAGAAAACTTCCCAGACAGAGGTGGAGAATTGGACATACAGAGGCATATAGACTTCCAACCAGCCATGACCAAAAAAAATCTACACCTAGACATATAATAGTCAAGATCCCAGAAACCAAACAGAAGAACAAAATCCTACAAGCAGTCAGAGAAAAGAAACAAATCACCCATAAAGGAAAGCCCATCAGAATCACAGCACACTTCTCAACACAAACCCTCAAATCCAGGAGAGCCTGGAGTGAAGTATTTCAAGCCCTAAAAGAAAATAACTTCCATCCTAGACTGTTGTATCCAGCAAAATTATCTTTCAAAATTGATGGGGAAATTAGATACTTTCATGACAAAGAACACCTGAGAAATTTCGTGAACACCAAACCAACTCCAAACAATTTTAAGCAATATCCTAGAAAAAGACAATGAAGGTCACAACTCCATGAGGCTCAGCAGAGAGAAGGCACCACAAAAGGTAAGACACTAAAGCAAAAGGGGGGGAAATAAGAAATAAAAGAGCCAACAACAGTAAAACATCATGACAAGGATGAGTCAATAACTCTCAATTATAACTATAAATGTTAACAGCCTCAATTCACCAATCAAAAGAAATAGACTGACAGAATGGATTAAGAAACAAAACCCAGCAATATGCTGTATACAAGAAACACACCTAACTCAAAAAGAAACTCATAGACTTAAAGTAAAAGGATGGAAAACAGTACTCCATGTGACAAGAACCCAGAAGAAAGCAGGGGTAGCAGTCTTATATGCAGACAAAGTAGATTTCAAACCAAAACTAATTAAGAGAGACAAAGAAGGTCATTACATCCTTGTGAAGGGAACAATCCAAGAGGAAGAGATGACAATCCTAAATATATATGCACCAAATATGAATGCCCCAACTATACAAAACAAATATTAATGGACATGAAAAACCAAATAAGCACTAATACAATTGTAATGGGGGACCTCAACATCCCTCTATCACAAATACACAGATCAACTAGAAAAAAAATTCACAATGAAATTCTAGAACTGAACCAAGCTACTGAACAAATGGGCTTAATAGATGTTTACAGAGTGTTCCACCCCATAAATTCAGAATACACATTCTTTTCAGCTGCACACAGCTCATTCTTCAAAATAGATCACATGCTAGCCCATAGGACATATACAAGTAAATGTAAAAGAATTGAAGTTATCCCCTGTATATTATCAGACCATAGTGCAATAAAATTGCAGATCAATAACATAAGAAACCGCGAAAGTCCCACAAACACATGGAAATTGAACAACGCCCTCCTGAACAACCAATGGGTCACAGAGGAAATTAAAGAAGAAATTAGACAGTTTCTACAAGTAAATGATAATGCCAGTACAACATACAGGAATCTGTGGGACACAAAGAAAGCAGTTCTATGCGGGAAATTCATAGCAGTGAATGCCCATATTAGGACAACAGGGAGAACTCAGATAAATAACCTAACACAGAACCTCAAGCTCCTAGAAAAAGAAGAGCAAAACAAACCCAAAGCTTGTACAAGAAAGGATATTATAAAGATCCGAGCAGAAATCAGTGCAATGGAGACTACGAGAATGATACAAAAAAATTAATGAATCAAAGAGTTGGTTTTTTGAAAGAATAAATAAAATTGATAAACCTTTAGCCAACCTTATCAAAAAGAGGAAAGAAAAGGCTCAAATTCATGCAATTAAGAATGAAAAAGATGAAGCCACAAGAAATCCAGCAGAAATCCAGAGAATCATCAATACGTACTTTGAGAACCTGTACTCTAATAAAATGGAAAACACAGAAGAAATGGACAGATTCCTGGATACATGCAAATTGCCAAAATTAAATGAAGAAAATATAGAAATTCTAAACACCCCAATAACAATGAGTGAAATTGAAAATGTAATAAAAAACTTTCCAACAAAGAAAAGCTCAGATCTGGATGGCTTCACTGCTGAATTCTACAAGATATTTAAAGAAGAACTCTGACCATTACTCTTTAAACTCATTAAGGAAATTGAAAGGGAAGCACAGCTTCCAAATTCATTCCCGGAAGCAAGTGTTACTTTGATCCCCAAACCAGGGAAAGACCCAACCCAAAAAGAGAACTGCAGACCAATCTCCCTAATGAACACAGACACAAAAATCCTCAACAAGATACTGACAAACAGAATACAGAGGGTCATCAAGAAGATCATACACCCTGATCAAGTTGGATTTATCCCAGGGATGTAAGGATGGTTCAACATCCATAAATCAATAAATGTAATACACTGTATTAACAGAGTCAAGGACAAAACCACATGATCATCTCAATAGATGCAGAAAAAGCATTTGACAAAATCCAACACCCATTCATGGTAAAAACCCTACAGAAAATTGGAATAGAAGGTCTTTATCTCAACCTGATTAAGGCTATCTATGAAAAACCAACAGCCAACAACATACTAAATGGTCGAAAACTGAAAACTTTCATGTTAAAATCAGGAACAAGACAAGGATGCCCACTATCACCACTCCTGTTCAATATTGTTCTGGAAACATTAGCCATAGCAATTAGAAAAGAGAAAGAAATAAAAGGAATAAAGATAGGAAAGGAAGAAGTGAAACTGGCATTATTTGCTGATGATATAATAGGTTACATAGAAGATCCAAAAAATTCAGTCAAAAGTCTTCTAGACCTAATTGACAGATTCAGTAGAGCAGCTGGATACAAGGTCAACACTCAAAAAACAATAGCCTTCTTATACACAAATAGCAGACCCATTGAGACAGAAATTCGAGAAATAATTCCTTTTACAATAGCATCCAAAAAAAAGAAATATCTAGGAATCGATCTAACAAAGGAAGCAAAAGACCTCTACACTGAAAACTACAATTCTCTGAAAAAGGAGATAGAAAAGAATATCAGAAAATGAAAAGCTATCCCTTGTTCCTGGGTAGGAAGAACCAATATAGTGAAATTGGCCATACTTCCAAAACTGCTATATATATTTAATGCAATACTGATTGAAATTCCAACAATATACTTCACAGAACTAGAGAAAACAATCCATAAATTCATTTGGAAGCAGAAGAAACCTAGAATAGCAAAAGCAATTCTAGGCAACAGAGACATGGCTGGGGGTATCACAATCCCCAACTTGAAACTATACTACAAAGCTACTGTGATAAAAACAGCATGATACTGCCAAAGAAACAGACCTCAAGATCAGTGGAGTAGATTAGAAGATGCAGACCCAACTCCAGACATACTCAGCCACCTTATCTTTGACAAAGGAGCCAACCACCCTCATTGGAGGAAAGATAGGCTATTTAATAGTGTTAGAAAAACTGATTTTCAACCTGCCAAAGATTAAAACTAGACCCATACCTATCACTGCACACTAAACTAAGATCGAAGTGGATTAAAGTTCTAAATATTGAGACAGAAACACTAAACTTATTGTAAGATAAGTTAGGTAGAACTCTTGATCACATTGGCATAGGAAAAGACTTTATGAACAAATCTTCAGTAGCATGGGAGCTAGCACAAAGAATCAAGAACTGGGATCTCATCTAATTAAAAAGCTTCTGCACTGCAAGAGAAACTACCAACAGAGCTAAGAGACAACCTACAATGTGGTAAGAAATTTTTAGCAGCTGTCCCTCAGACAAAGGTCTACTATCGAGAATATTTAAAGAACTGAAAAAAATCAGACCCCTCAAATTCAAAGACCCAATTAAAAAATGGGCATCTGAAATGAACAGACATTTCTCAGCCAAAGAAGTAAAAACAGCAAATGAATACATGAAAAAATGTTCAACATCACTGCTCATTTGAGAGATGCAGATAAAATCAACACTGAGATTCCACCTCACCCCACAAAAAATGGCTGCTATCAAGAAATCAACCAATAACAATGCTGGCGGGGGTTTGGAGAGAAAGGAACACTTCTCCATTGTTGGTTGGAATGTAGATTGGTACAACCACTGTGGAAGTCAGTATGGAGATACCTCAAAGAACTAGGACTAGAGGTCTTATTTGACCCAGCTATTCCCCTACTGGGAATCTTCCCCAAATAATTAAAAGAATCATACCACAGCAATATATGTGCACCTATGTTTATAGCTGCACAGTTTGTAATAGCTAAACCTTGGAAACAGCCCAAGTGCCCATCGACTGGAAACTGGATAAAGAAGATGTGGTTTTTTTATAAAATGGAGTACTACTCAGCTACAAAGAATGAGAAACTAGAGACATTTATAGCCAAATGGATGCATATTGAGGCCATCCTCTTAAGTGAAATAAATAGGACACACATGTGTAAATACTGAATAGTTTCTCTAGTGTGAGAAATTGAAAGTGTAAATAAGGATGAAAATGATTAAAATGAATAATTGATAATTTGAAATAAGAAAAGGTGCAAGGGCTTGGGGATGGCAGGAGGGAAAGGGGAAAGGGAAGAAGGGAAAAGAAAAATCATGAGAAAGAAAAAGAAATGGAATCAAACTTTGTATAAATAGGGAAGGGCGGAGGGGGTGAAGGGGGCACAGGTAATCAGAGATAAAATAAGAACTAAGATATATCATGTTCTCGTTCAAACACCCAATGATAAATGTAAATGTATTTTATACCTAAAATGTACCAATAAATATATCTGTAAATTAAAAAATAATTTAGTAAATAACAAACACATTTTGCAGGTATCATATACAAGCAATATTAAGATTTTCAACCTCAAAGGAAATATGTTTATTCAATTTGTTAAAGATTTTTCTATTTTGGGTCTTGTATGCTCCTCCGTGGAATAGATGAAAACCTAAACTGGCCTGAGGAAAGGGTATTGATTGTACCAGAACTGAAACATCAAATTTGAACTATAATTGTTGCCATGTCAAATGAGGTACTAAGTACATTCTGAGGTAGAACATGAAAAAGCTAATTTGGTTATCTCAACTTCAGGGCTGTGATAGTTGAAGAATGGACTGGCAAGTAGGGGTTAGAACTCCTTGGATCTGGACACTGACTTAACAGATGTTTAATGTGCTTTCTTATGCTCAGGAAGTAATAGCAGTATTAATTCATCCAATAAATGTTTATTAAACACCTACTGTGGCCTAGTCACTGTTTAAACCACTGGAGATATAGCAGCAGGAATAAAACTGCAGAAACATCCCTTGCTTTCATCGGACATAAATTATAGTGACTGTAAATTATAGTCAGTTACAAGAATGAAAAGAAAAGTATCAGATCGTGATATATGCTCATTCTTGTCTTGATTGTGTTACTCGGACATTGCTGGCTATGGTAGTATATGAATCTCCTTCTTATAGTCATCAGAAAAGTTAAAAGCCAGAAAGGACCATAGAAGACCTTTCAAAAAGAGGGTAGCTAGAGGAAGAGAAATTTATTAAATGAAATAAAAGTTATGTTCTAATCACAATTCAAAAATATTTTAAATTTATCTTAAACATTTCCTTAAGCCTTTTGTTTCAGACTGAAATGCCAAACAGAATATACTCTCTAATTTCTAACATAATTGCAATATAAAAATACAAATTATAACACCAATACGATTCATAATGTATTAGATGAAAGTATAATTTTTAATCTGGTATTTAATACTGTAATTTGGATTTTTTTTCAGTTTGGAGGATTTTATATAATGTTAAAAAAATAAAACTACTCTCTGTGATAGCTAGGAGTCATTATTATCATTTTTGGTAGCATGTAAAGCTGTAGTGATTCTTATTACAGGCAAGTAGCAGTTACTAGTGAGGGCACAGATGATCAGTTTTAGACCCTGGTGCTGCTGAATTCAGCCAACAATTCACTCATCAAGAGTCTAACAGATTTTTCTGCTGTTTGGACCACTGGGAATCTTATGAACCAGTTAGTTCTGCCCTCCTTCTTGTGACAAAGTGCCAGCTTTGTCAACATCTAGAAAGTCAAGCACCAGAATCACTTGCTACTGCAATAAACTTACTTTTGGAGAAAAAATAAAACAAAACAAACAAAATTTCTCTAAAAATAATTTTCATTGTTCTAGCCAAGAGGTAACAATATACTTGATCTTGAAACACAAGATAATGATAATTTTCTCTCTCTCTCTCTCTCTCTCTCTGAGGTGTAGGGGCTTATTGCTCTCATGGGATATAAATAACCTTATAATTTTAGAATTGGAGAAGACCAAATTCTCCATTTTATAAATACGGAAAATGAGCTTCAATGATTTGGTTAAGATCCCAAAGGTAGGGAATAGCAGAATTTGTAGTTCTAAGTTCCTGTTTTTTAATGAAGTGATTTTATTAGCCAACCTTTGTTATCCCTATTGTGTTATTTAGACGTTTCCTTATACGTTTAGGGACCTTGATTTGACTAAGTGGTCAAATTAATATGATATCACTTTCACTAAGGACAGAATTTTTTCCTGTTTTGTTTGTTATTCTATTCTCAGTCCCTAAAATAGTGCCTGGGATACAAATATCCCAAAAGTGTATGTAGGAGATTAATGGTGGTCCAATTCATGTATCAGTGAGTTGCATAAAATTAACCTGTTCTATCCACAAAGCCAAACCAGAAAAATGTATAAATTGTATGTACTGGGGAAAAACAAATTAACTTGCTACAAATAAACTTTAATAAGTAATAAATAGGGGAGTCAATGCTGGGAATAATATCTGGTTGGTCAGAATTTGTCTAAGCTTAACAAAATCTTTAAAAGGTAGTGGGAAATGCAATTAAAAGAAACAAATAGTAATTAAAATGAGAAAGAGAGTCATAATAACACCCAAAATGTACTTTGTATCTTTAATTTGAGGAAGAAAGATATAGCAACACAATCTTCTCTTGCCTAAGTAATATTTTTGTAAAGTAAATAGTGAAGCTATATTTTAATTTGGAAAACAGAAGTTAAATATCCAAGAAAGTCAACCACTTGTCTAAAATTAAAGGAAATGTTTTAAAAAGCTGGAAAAAAAAAAGGTGTGGCCTTACTATAAGTTCAATTCTTTTTCCATTTAGAGCATGCTGTTTCTGGTTTGGTTTAATCAAAATAATAAAATCAGTCAATAGGCCACTAGCTGGGCTTTAAACACCCTTTTAGGCAGAATAAAGAAAGTGTGTAATCAACTCTGTTTTTGACAGTCTTCCCAAATGAGGAAAGAAATTCAAAGCTTTAGTCCACTGATATTTGAAACATGACTGTTTAAGGTCATATCTTAGTTGCTGAGCAATGGAGGAAAGTGTAATTGAAAACAATAACTGACTCTACAAAACCCACAGAAAAGATCCAGGGTGCACTTGAATTGGATATGAGATGCAGAAATCAGTAGGAGCTACTACCTGGGTGAGGACAGATTGGCAAAAAGCTCAGGGCTAACTTCTGCCATTAAATTCACAGATGTAGTCTCTTCTGAAAACAACTTGGGCAGAGATGGTACTTTGAAAACCAGACTATTTTTTTTTTCACAGAATTAATCTATCCTCAACATCATGAATCACAAAAACACATTTTTGCTTTTTTGTTTGAACACAGGAATGTAATATAATTCACTTCCTTTGTAGCTGTCCAGAAATGCCCTTCAAAGCACTTTGGATACAATTGTCAAACAAGCATGATTTACTCTATGAGTGATATTTTTGCTCAAACGTAGGAATTTATTTTTTCCTTAGAAAGGATGACTGCATTTCTTTACCCTTTTTCTGCAACCTGCCTGCCTTCCTCACTCCCACAACCCTCACACAAAGACACTCCTTAATTGTATTACTGTTAGGCTGACCTCCAACCCCATCTAAAATGAGGACAAGGCTAGTTTTGTGTTTCGTGGGATAACAATTTATGAGCAATTAAAAATGAAGGGACACAAAGCGTTCATCACAGTCTCAGCTAGACAGGCAGCTGAGGTCAAAGGCTCTAGCAATGAAGTGTGCACAATATATTTTTATTTCTGTTTTCCCTAAGAAGGAAACGGGTTAGCTAAAAATTATGGCATGCAGCCTCCAGTTCAAAATAGGTACACTTAATCTTTGGAGACAGTTCACGCTTGGCCAGATAGGTTGTGACAGTGCATGCAAAGACATACACACACACACACACACACACACACACATGCACACGCACAATCTGAGTACCATGCAAGATGATATGAGAAAGTGAAACATTTTACTCGTCCAATTCACATACAATTTCTAAAAGAAAAACTTGCTGAATAAATATTCATTATGGCTTTATAGCCAAGTGCACAATATTTTTCTCCTCTTGCCCCTATCATGGAAAACAAAATAGAAGATTTTAAGGTATAATTCCTCTTGGCACATTTCTCAATCTGTTTGGAATAACATGAGAGTCCTAATTTTATTCTCCTGGAGCATCAGTAGTATATTACATGAAAGCTGAGATTAATGTCTTGCATGCTGAGCTTCTGTCAGAGTTACATATCAATGCACTACAGAAAATGCTGCTCCATGGAATGTAGTTGGCTTTTAAATTTTGCTTCTTTCTTGAAACACTACACCATCCAAAGCTGACACTGATTGTCTGATTCAAGGTCTTGGCTCAATCTGAGTAAAAATATTGGTGAATTGACTGTTAGGTTATGCTATTAATCGATGTCACTATTGTTTTGTAATGTGTCCAGTTTTTGATAGAAAAAAAGTCTTATAGCAAGCAGATCATCAGTTTTTATTCTGCATGTCAGAATAAATAAGAATGAAATGGTAATGATCATAAAGTTCTTTACATGAGTGGAATGGAGAGTTTACTATCACAAATTGAGAGGTCCTTTTACTTTTCTCAGCGATTTTCTAATAGAAAAGTAGACTGTATTTTAAGAAGGAATTCAATTTGCAACTAAATAACATAATTTTTCTAGGAGATAAAGATCAAAAGCTACCAATAGTTAAATTTACACAACCTTTCTCTCATCAGAAAATATTTACAATTTTCCCCTGGTGACATTCTAAGTTAAGGATTTAAAACAATACTGGTTTTTTCTTATAAATTTAACTAAATTTGTCATTAAAATTTCATTTGAAAATAAATGTAACCTAATTATTTGTAATTTGGGTTATTGGTTTGATTGTGGAAAGTATTGATTTTTATTAGAACTTTCTCTTTGATTTTGCTAAAAATGTTAAAAGCTTCTGATTAAAGTATATTCTTATGAGAGAAGATAATACAGGAGAAAGAAAGTAAGGTAAAGAAAAAAAAAAGAAATTAGCAGCCGTGTAGTCCAGAGATTTTAGAAATAATTAAGAAGTTAGAATACAGCTATGGATGCCAGCAATGTTCTCTGGTGTAAGATGGTATCTCATTGTAGTTTTATTCAGAAAATAAAGAAAAAAGAAAGACATTAGATCCAAAAAAAGAAGAGAAGAAAGAAAGAAAGAGAAAGAAAGAAAGAAAGAAAGGAAGAGTATGGCCATGGGAGGATCTAACTTGTACACTCTGCGGCACATTCCATGGCAGAGAGTTCAGAGAAATACAATGAGGAAGGTGGTTTATATTATGAAGAATTAAAATCATCAGTTTGTTCAATAAAATTGAGCTTATCCAATTCAAAAAGATGCAACAATCTACATTTCCTTATACCTGTCAACCTGCAGAGATTGTAGTTCCACAATCCACAATGGACTTACTTTCCAGCAACCCAAGTTATTTTTAAGGCAAACTACTTCCCTGATAACCATAGAGGATCCCACCCAAGATCCTGTCCCAATTCTGCTGCTCTTGGTGGACCTTGTTATGCAGGCATCTCCAACGTCCTTCATTATTCTAACACCAGCAGTCTAAGTGTCTGCTCTTCTTAGCTTTCACTTTGGAGGTATATTCAAATGCCTTATTGGTTTCACACATACACCCTTATATAGTTATGAAATATCACACATAGCTTTTGCAGTAAGCTTGAGAAATACAGGAAACTGCAGACAAAAAGAATGGTAAGATTTCTTGCAAGCATCCCAACAAGTGAATATCACTGATTACATTTTGACGTGCTTATGTGTTCTATTTATTTTTTGAGTAACAGCCTACAGTATTTTTCTCTTTTACTCTGTGAATATTGTGAATTAGTTTGGTTTTCCAAACTTAAACTAACTTTTAATCCCTGAGATAAGTTGTATTTGTCATGAGATGTTGTCCTTTACATATATCTCTGGATTTTATTTACTAATTTTTAAGAGGATTTTTGTCCATATATTCATAAAGAGAATGATATGAAATTAAATTTTTTAATGACTGATAGATTTTGTGTTTTATTGGCCACATAAAATGAATATGGAAGTATTCCCACTTCCTGTATTTTCTGAAAAATTATTTAAGAGTGGTATAGTTTTTTAACCTGAATATATTTTAGAATTTATCATTGAAACCATCTGAATGTGTAGTTTTCTCAGTGGAAAGATTTTGATTATGAATTTAATTTCTTTGATGTAGAGCTGTTCAGAATTTCTATTTTTTGTGCTAGCTTTAGCAATTTATGTCTTGCAGGAATTTATCTATTCTATGTAAGTTCTTGAGTTTATTTTTTATTCATTATCATTTTTATGTTCATAGGATTTATTGTATTGTTTCCTCTTTCTTTCTTTATATTAGTAATTTGTCTTTTCTTTCTTTTTTTCATGAGTCATGGTACAGTTTATGAATTTTATCAATCATTTATAAAGGCTGGTTGTTTACTTTATTGATTTTTAGCAATTTGTCTTTTAACATTTGATTATTTTCATTTATTTTTATTATTTAGTTTCTGTCATTTCTGTTACGTATTTTAACAGTCTTAATTTGCTCTTCTTTTCTCTTCTTCTCCTTCCTTTTTCCTTCTTATTTTTCCTTCTTAGAGTGAATTGAACACAGGGTCTTTGTGCTGAGCTATATTTCCAGAGTTATTTTGAGGCAAAATTACCCAGACTAGGTTCAAATTTGAGATCCTTTCAAGGAAGAGGCTAGATAACCACTTTCTTGCTTTTCTCCTTTTTTGATAGAGGCATTTAAAGCAATAAATTTATTTGCAAGTGACACTTGAATGTACCCTATAAATTTTAATATGTTCTGATTCAATTATCATTCAGTTCAAAATATTTAAAAATTTACCGTGTGCTTTTTCTTTGGTTCATTATTTAGAAATGTATCACTTAATTTCCAAGTATTTAGAGAGAATATCATATATGCTTTAGGTTGTTTTATACTTAAGGAGGCTTTTTTCTTGCAGCCCAGCATATGATCTATCTGGGTGAATGTTCTATGCATATGAATATGATAAAAATATGGTGAACATTTAAATGAACCCATTACTGTTAAAGGCACATTGCCATTATTCTTGGCACTTTCTGAACCAGTTCATGGTTTATGTTTATGGCAATCCACCTTATTCACTGAATCTGGCACTGTGCAAGCTAAAATGAGCATGAAAGGTAAATGTTTTGAGTTGATTTGGGACACTAAGGCAGCCTTGGCAGTGCTTCTTGAAGCACTCATAAAAGAGGATTTCCAGAACTCCTTCAAAAAGTGGCAAGAACAATGAATTGTAAGCTCTAAGTGGGGGGGAATATTTGGAGGGTCATCAATAGCAATGTGTCTTTTAGTATAATACATTTTTAAAAATATAAACATTCACTATATTCTTTGAACATTTTGTATTTGGGAAAAATATTCTGAAGATGTTGGGAGAGTGTTCTATAATGTCAATTGGGTCAAGTTAATTGATTATTTAAATTTGTTATATTCTTATTATTTTTTCTATTTGCTCCTCAGTTAATGAGATGACTATTATAATACTCAGAAATGATTTATCTATGATTTTGCCTCAGTTTTATTAATTTTTTTCATGTATTCAGATGCTCAATTAATAGACACAGACATTTAGGATTATTATCTCTCCTTGAAGATATGACCATTTTGTCATTTTAATATTCTCTATAACTCCATAAAACTCTTTGATTAGCATTAATATAGTCTTATCAGCTTTCTTATACTTAGTATTTATATGATATATTTTCCTTCCCCTTTATACCAACTTTCAGTTTCTATATATGTAGCATGCATATAAATTATTACAAATTTGATAGCCCACATTTAGTTTTCCACAGCTTTTTAACTCAGTTAAACAATCTTTGTCTTATAATTGAAGCATTTAGCCCATTTACATTTAGTGTTATTATTTATTTAGTTGGGTTTAAGTATAGCATGTGAGCATCTTTTCTAGGTTTGCATCAGTTTCTGTTTTCAATTCCTCCTTTTTTGTATGAATCAAATATTTAAATTTTCTATTTTATCTTTTTATTTCCTTTATATATTATATTATCAATTTTTTTGCTAATTCCTCTAAACTTGTATGCATTTTAAATTGTCATAATCCATTTACAGATATTATACAACTTCAAAAAATATTGTGGTTTACAACAATATAATTCCATTTTCACCTATTCTTTGTGCTCTGTTTTTATACATTTTTCCATGTATTTTATTATTTTTGCAAAAAAATCATTTGTGTATCAGCTAATGCATGCATAAACTAATAAATCCTTTATCAATCTTAAAACTGAATATGAATTATTTCAAAAATTTTACTTCTGTGAATAAAAGTGCTATAAGTAATCATGTACAAGCTATTTTATGCAAGTGTGTTCTCACTTAAGTAAAAACCTAGCCATAGAATGGTTCAGTCATAAACTAAGTTAACTTATTAAACCTGCCAAAGAATTTTCCAAAATGGTTCTACCATCTTCTGCTCCTGTCAGCAGTGTATAAAAGTTTCAGTTGCTGAAAATCTTTGCCCATACTTGTATTGTACATATTCTTAATTTTACCTCTTTAGGAGGAGCAAAGTGTTAACACATTATGGTTTTAATTGATGGCTGATACTATTGAGTTTTTTTCTTGTGCTTCATAACCATTTGGTTAATTTATTTTATAATATTCATGAGTTTTTATAGGACAAAGCATATAGGAAATATGGATTCTTTATTTGTCTATCCATTCTTACTCACAGTAAATATAGACCAATCACCAATCTTATGCTCAAAACTAAGCTCAGTGCTACATGTTCTTTAACATTTCTGAGACTGAATGTATTTTTGCATTCTTGTTAAGACTTGCTTGCCTCATTGCTGCTCCAACAGCCAGATTGTTTTTGTTTTGAGTTCTTTAATTTCCAAAGCAATTTTTAATTTTTATTTTTATTAGTACATATTTGCAGTACATAACAATTACATTCATCATGAGGAGTTGGTACATGGACCCAACACATATTAGTCTTACGTCTGTTTTCTCTCTCTTCCCTTCACTCCCTCCATCTCTTGGTCTTCTTTTCATTTGCAAACGACTTATCTCCCCATTCCTTATTATCTATCTTTTATTTTGCTTCTTGTACATTGGGTTTCTCATATAAGAGAAACTATATAATTTTTAAGCTTGGGCATCTGATTTATTTTACTTAACATTATTGATTCAAGGTGCATTTATTTGCATACTGCAAATGATTCAACTTTATAATTGATTATAACACAGTAGAACTCCATTGTGTATAAATACCACATACCACATTTTGTCTGTTCAACTGTTGATTTGCATATAGGCAGCTTCCAATATTTAGCTATTATGAGTTGTGGTGCTGTAAACTTGGGTATGTGTATATCACTATAATATCATGTATTTAACTCTTTTAGGAAGATACCTAGAAGGGAATAGCTGGGTCAAATGGATTTCTACTTTTAGCTCTTTGAGGAATTTCCATAGAAGTTGTACTGTTATATATTCCCACCACAAATGTAGAATGCTTTTAAGCCTAATTTTCACAGCCTCACATAAATTCTGTGCCTGTTCTCTGAGACTGTGGTAGTTAACATTTATTTAAACTTGAGTAAGAAATGCCCAACTGATTAATAGAATAAAAAAGGGAAAGAAGAAGGAAGACTCATTTCACTTTCTTCTCCAGTCTTCATCTTTGCCTTGGATGTCTATCCCTTGGCTTCCAGAACAGGCTTGTCAGCCTTCCAGGGAAGATTCTTTAGCCTTCCCATACAGATTCCTCAGCCTTCCAGCACAGAGCCTTCAGCTTCCTGATACAGAGTAGCATGGAACACTACAGTGAGCTCCACAACTTCCTCAAATTTTAGTTGGATCTTTTGGCGCTCCAGTACACAGTCGACCCTTTTGCACTCTTCCACACCTGACTCTGCAGGCAGCCATTGTAAGTCTGCCTTGTAAATCCATATATATATATATATATATATATATATATATATATAATATATATGATCTATTATCTATCTATCTATCTATCTATCTATCTATCTATCTATCTATCTATCTGTCTATCTATCTATCATCTATCTGATCTGTTTCTTTAGTGAGCAAAGACTGATATGGACACCATCCAACAGAAATCTTCTATAGTAAGTACAACATGAGTATATCTAATGATGCTCTGAATGAAAGAAAACTTTGAATAATATTCAAGATAGAAAGTCATATTGAAAATATTTAGAATTATACTTGATATTTAATGAAGAGCAAATTACTCTTTCAAGTTACCTTTTTAAATTGTAATGAACTTACTACATCCAAAATCATATTCAAAGAGATTTCTTTACTTATAACCTCCATTCAAACCAGTAGCAATATCATTTAAATATTAAAATAAGAAGAGTGCATATGGAATATGGAAAAGAGCAATAGTGAGATAGTTGGCTGTTCTCATGCTTGGTGAATATTAGACTCTTCTGAGAGCTTTGAAAATTTCCACTCTAAAAGATTCTGATTTAATTGGTTTAGAGGCAGGTCTAATGTATCAGAATTTAAAAAAGAAAATCTCCCTAAGCTAAATCTATTATGTAGTCATATTAGGAATTTTGGATTAAAAACAACATTAGCATAAGCCACACACACAAATTACTTGAATGGAAAACAGAGAAGGTTAGAAAACAGATCACAGAGGTGCTCAGTGGGATCAGAGAAGAAATAACTAAACTGATAATGGTAACAAAAACCAAAATGATCAAGGAGCTTTCAGAAGACACTAATGAAAAGCTAAAAAAAATGATATAAAACATGAAGGGCTAGTTTAGCAAAGAATTAGAGTCCATGAAATGGTTACAATTAGAAATTCAGGAGATTAAAAATTATGTTGAAAGTATGCATGGCAGAAGTCACAAATGTGAGGACAGAATTTCAGAAATGGAAGACAGGGATGTCTTTAAGGACCAACTACAAAGACACCTTAAAAGCAACAAGAAAACATGAAAAATAAATTCAAAACCTGCTTGATGACACAAGGAAGATTGATACAAGAATAACTGGAATAAGTGACAAATCAGAAGAGAGCACAAAGGGCATAAAATCATATTCACAAAAATAAAAGCAGAAAACTCCCCAAATATATGGAAAAGAATAAGCACACAGATAAGTGAGTCATACAGAACATCAAATAGCCACGATCAAAAGACAACCTCTCCATTCCAAACCATCACAGGGATAAAACCTTAAAAGCTATCAGGAAAAAGCACCAAAGGTAAACCCATTAGAATCACAGCAGACTTTTCAACACAAACCTTAAAGGCCAAGAGGGCTGGGAGAGAAGGGGTTTCAAGCCCTAATAGTTAAGAACTTCCACTCCTGCCTTATATATCCTGCAGAACTTTCTTTCAAAATTGATAGAGAAATTAGGTATTTCTATGACAAGAAGCACCTCAAGAAATGCATGGCCACCAAACCAGCATTACAAAAAGTTCCCGATGATACCCTAGAAAGACGATGAAGTCAACAATACCAGTAAGTCAAACAGAAAGACTACACATGGCAAAGTGATCAGCTAAGTAGAAGGAAAAAATTAAGGAATTCACCAGGAGGAAAATAATGCAATGACAAGAATAAGTCAATACCTTTCAGCAATAATTCTCAATGTGCATTGTTGAATGGTATTAATTCTCAAATCAAAAGGTAAACATTGACAGAATGGAGCAAGAAACAAAACCCAAAGATATGCAGAATGCAAGAAACATGTTTAATTTGGAAAAAAGTTATAAATTAAAAATCAAATGATGGAAAACAATATTCCATGAAATAGGAACCCAGAAAAAAGCAGGAATAGCTATCCTAATTTTAGACAAAGTGAATGTTAAGTCAAAATGATTAGAAGAGACAAAGAAGGTCACTACATATTGGTTAAGGGAAATTCAACAGGAAGAGCTAACAATTATAAACATATATGCACATTCATCTTTATAAAACAAACTTTAATGGACATGGAAAATCTGATAAACATCAATATAATTGTAATGCAGGACTTCAATATTCCACTCTCACAAATACACAGATTAGACAAAAATCAAAGAAAAAAATAGCAGAATTGAACCAAACCTTTGAGCAAATGTACTTATATACCACAGATTTCCACCCAATGACAACAGAATACACATTCTTCCCAGCAGCTTACGGGACTTTTTCCAAAATAGACCACATGATAGCCAATAAAGCATGCTTAAGTAAATGCAAAGGAATCAAAATTATTCCATGTATATTATCAGATGCAAGATACCATTAGAATCAAGTTTAGAAGAAAGAAAAATGTGCCTTTTATGACATGATAGATTCACCTGACTTTGTAGTAAAAGGAAACTAAAATATAAAACTAGAGTTTATAATTATTGCTGTGTGTAGAATGGGATGTGTGATGTGTGGATGTCTATAGGTACAGACAAAAAAGGGTGATAAATGTCTGAAATAAGGCTAAAGTGGAGAAAAATATATAAAAAAAGAAACATTTCCTTCCTGATGGAAACAGGAAGCAAGCATAAAGGCATATGTCTTTTCTACTTTCTCTAAATGCCTATTCTCACTTTAAAATCAATTGTATGCTATCTTTCAAATTGTGTGTGTGTGTGTGTGTGTGTGTGTGTGTGAGAGAGAGAGAGAGAGAAATTTCAAAGGGCATATTTTAATTATTCATGTAAAATAACTGTTTCCCAAAACAACTTTCCAAAAAATAAATTTTATATATGTTCTGATAAGCATTTGAAAAATTTCAAAAATATGCTATCCTCTCTAAATCATAATAAAATCATATAATCACATGCAGTCACATATTGGCATTGCTTTTGGAATAGAATGCATGATTTATGTTACAATTAAAGATCCTGGAAAAGACATCATATCAAGGAAAAGACCTTGGAAAAAAAATGAAAACATACATTTCTGGTATGTACCTTTCCAAACCAGGCTCAGGCATCCTAAAGACAAAAGGTGGTCTCATCACATTAAAAACTTTATTCAGCTTGGATTTATGAAGCCTAAGTCCAAATTTTTTTGTCATAATATAGATAAAAGGAAATAAAATTACTTTCTGGCTCTAGCCCTATTGGTTGTATTTCATCTCCTACATTGTTCCATAGTCCAGGCTTTCTTTCCTGCGCAGATACTGACACAAGAAGCCCCTGGAACAAGTCTGTCCTGGCATGCCACCTTTTCTGGGAAGCCCTTTGTAATGACCCAGTGAGTGCTCTAATTACTCACTGCTAGATGCATTTTTTTCTCAATGTCACTATCACTGTATGCAATTACATTGTTATTTTATAATCAGTTGAGTAATATCTGTCTTCCCAAAGTCTATGAGTTCTGTAATAATAGAAAACGGATCTTCCTTTTCTTCTGTAGTTTTAGTTCTCAGAAAAGTGCTAGACACTGAGATGATCCAGTCTGGAAATCCATACCAGTTTCTATTTTACAATAAAGAAAATTTAGTATGGAAGGATATCATGGCACACAACAGAATGTGCAGGGGTAAATTTACGGAGAATTAATCACTTAATTACTAGCATACCTAGAAAAACATCTGATACATAGGCATCATAGAATACATTTGTATATTCATTCAGATATTTACCCCTAGGGAAGGACTTCTCTGGGTTACCTTCTCTGCTATAGATGCTTTATATATAAAGTGTGGCATTGGACAATGTATTTTCCAATATTTCCTCCAGCTTTGAAGTTGCTATTT
This sequence comes from Heterocephalus glaber, assembly GCF_053883595.1. Lineage (NCBI taxonomy): Eukaryota > Metazoa > Chordata > Mammalia > Rodentia > Bathyergidae > Heterocephalus > Heterocephalus glaber. Next base: position 8,828,656 of record NW_028258327.1, read on the forward strand.
CTTTTAATTGGCTCTCTATGCTCCTCAAGATGTTTTGAGTTACTTGCCTACTCCCAGTATAGTAATATGCTGAGCTTAGCAAGTATCTGCCACAACTAGGAGGGAAAGGTGTGCTATTAGAACATGTACGTAAAGGATGATACAGACTTGAAGACAGCAACCACTCTGTCCCTACCTCAGGGAAAGTGTCATTATTCCCTTTTGTATGTCCCCCAACAATATATGTATATGTATATATTGTATACATACATGTGTTCATATTTTACATGATTTATCACTTTGTATTTGAGCGATGTATTTTCGTTTTTATTTCTGTTACCCTTGAAATCTGAGACCTGATACTTTGATTCTTGAATGGTTAGCTTCTGTCAGCATCTGTTACAAGTAGGCACTTAATGGTTGTGTGTGTGTGTGTGTGTGTGTGTGTGTGTGTGTATATTTCTAGTTCAGACTGTCTCAGGGGAGCTGTCTGTATGGAATTGCAATCAGATATAGCTGACTGGCAATCTTATTTCACCACTTTTTAGATGTTTGACTAGTTATTTAGTATCTCTGAGCCTCATCTTACTTTTCTGTGTAATAAGAATAATCACACCTCTTCTTAGGTTGTTCTGTGTCTTAACTGATAGAATGACTATTGAAAGGACCTAACCCAGCATTTGGTATATAGCAGGTGCACAGAAATTATTAGCTCCTCTTAATTCTTTTTGCATCAGGATTGGGAAATTAAGATGCAAAATGGGGGAGGCAGGTGTAAGTGCTCAGTGCAAACTCCCTAAAGTAGTAGTTTTATTCATAAAGAGGTATGAGCCTGATACAACTAAGCTGGGCAGGAATGGGTTAAAGGAGTTAACATGCTGCCCAGCTGAACAGGTTCTCAATCCAGGGCCTGCATAAAAAGTCGGCAGGGACAGAAGTGGGGGGTAACCATGCTGAGAGTGCCTTTGGAGGCCAGCAGCTGAGAAGTTGCTCATCTTTTGGTTCAGCCTGTTGTCAAACCCTGGAGTGTGTGTGTGGGGGGTAGGGGATTGGTAAACTGGATGGCCTTTGTTAAAACCCAGAGGGAGGGAAGGAGGGAGGGAGGGAGGGAGGGAGGGAGGGAGAGAGAGAGAAGTGTTTTATGTTGCGCCTGACAAATAAAAGACCAACCTGAGCCATCTGGTCCTGCAACATATGGGAAACACAGATTTCTATTGTAGATGGCCAAAATATTAGCCTATTGAATCTTAAGGCATTTGACTATCAAGAAGAATTTGAATAATGGAATAAAGAGCTCTTAGAAGGTGACTCTTAAAAGAGTGGTAGAATAAAAGGTTTAGATATTGCAAAGTGATCACTGATTTTGGTACAATGCACTTATTGCAGGGCTTCTAATTGTTAGAAATATTAACTCACTGATACTTAAGAGTATTGCTGTGTGGAAGGAAAACTGCTCCAGCAGAGGGAAGAGTGAATGTAAGCTAGCTGAGAAGTCAGGAAATTGCTCTTCTTGATCAGACCTGACATGGGACTAAAGTGCTCCCTTGTGCTTCTATGTTTATAAACTATCCTTGACTCATAGGGAAACAAAGGTTAAACGCAAAAACCAGAATCTGTTTTTAATTGCCCCCAAACAAGAGTTCTCAAAAAGCCTGCCGGAATATAGTTAATTAATTTAAAAATGCATCAAATTATTTGATAATCACTAAAAGATTTTTATTTTTAGCAAGCTATTTTGTTTTCTGTTTTTTTGAGATCAAGTTCTTCAATCCTTAGTAAAAGAAATGGAATGATATTAATGCAAACTTCAACTATGAGAATGTTGGAGAAAAAAATGGTATAGGATAATAATTTTCTTTCTAAGCATAAAATATTTTTAAGGTCTATAGTTGAATAGAACACAAAATTAACTCATGAACAGCCCAGTGAATATACTACCTATAAATATTGACAAAACATTTGTAAACTCTTAGCTCTTTTAATCTAACCCAAATTGATTAGGGGAGGATTGAGAGTGGAATAATGGTTTTATTAATTTGATTTTTAAATAGTAGGGTAAATTTTAACATATCTAAAAATGAGGTGGTACACAGAAGGGCAAAACTGGGTATTCAGTGTTGTTTAATTGTGTTGCTAATTTGTAAAGAATGCTAAGTGATATCTGCAAAGACAGAAGAGTGACAAGTACCAATATTAACTAAGTGTTTAAATAAAGAGCCCCAGAATAACCAGAAATATTAGCAAGAATTTAATGGACAACAGGTTGAAAAAGTAAAAATACATTTGTGAGAGTACACTGAAGCTGCAGATGTTCGACCTGTGCAGACTTTGTCGTGACAGGGAGCAATAGAGTACATAATAGTAATGTCTAGTATTCATAAAGCATCTGTCTTCGGGGTTTCAAAGCACTTTGGGTGTGTATTATCTCATTCAGAACTGCCCCCTTTTGTCTGCCCTGGCCTGAATAGTGGCAATGGGGGATGTGGCCAGAATGCCTGCTGGAGACTTTGTCATGTGTTTAATGACATAAAGGCAAAGTGTCTGGGGCAAAGGGCATTTCAGGGAGCAAAGAGGCTCACTAATTTTGCACTTGGAAATTTCAGTTGGAAATTGGGCTGCAGCAGGTCTCAGTTTGGTTGTTTGCCCACAATTTCCAGAAGGGAGAGGAGGAAGTGAGATGAGTTGAGAAGGCTTGGAACAGGTGTTATTCTGATGAAATTGAGGCAGGTAGAGATAAAATGCCTTCAAAGTCACATTGCACATTTGAGAAAGGGGAATAAGCCTTCCCCATGAGTCACTCTGGAGTTTTAGACTTGGAGTCTGGATAATGTGTTCTAACATTAAGGAGGCAACTCACAGAGTTATGGAACACAGGTAAGAGAATAGAGATGGCACCACACCCATTTCAGTGTCAAATCATTCTAGAAACTGATGACAAAATTTGATTTTTCTTTACTAGGAAGAAAGATATAATTTGGAGTCATAGCAGAGTTAGAAAGGTTAGTTTGTGACTAAATGACCTGTTGATGATGTCAGGGGGATGCCAAGTACAAGTTGAAGGAAAGTAATTGAGAATAGACATTATAAATCTGAGAGTAAGGAAATGAGATAAGAAACTCTTTCCTTCAAAAGAAATCTTTTAGACAGTGAGACAACTTCCACTAAATCCACATCATATTTTTGGTTGCCAATAATATTGTATATATAGTAAGATCTGTCCCTGCTTTTAGCTAGTTGGACAAATCTTGCAAGATATAAACATGATGTGATCAACACATACCATGCAAAATTTTTTGTGTGCTGGTCCTTACTATAAAACATCTAATGATAATTAGGAAAGATTAAAATCTATATGGTCCTTCTAGGAAAATAGAGTCCTTAGATTTATAACTCATGGTTTTCATCAACAGAATGGGAACGTCACAAAAATTCATAATCATTTCTTTCCAGCACAGAGTCAAACTATAGCGACTTAATTTTGTGTCTTCCCCAAAGCCCTCAATTGAAGGACAAATAACTACAGAGAAAAGTAGAAACTATAAAAAGTTAAGCAGTTTTGCTCTAAAATCATATAAAGTATCAACATACATGGATTCATCAAGAGCTGATGAAAGAACTTTCAGAAATAAGCACCCTCATAAACTCTTCAGGAAGTGATAGTTGTAACCAATATAAGCCATTTCCTATGATTCTGAAGCAGCCTTGAATACATCCTCCCTCTTTGTACTTACAGTAAAAACAACTGATTAGAGTAAGGGAAGCAACAGTCAAGCAGCCACATTATTCAGAGAATGCACAGAGACAATTAATGAAATGTGATCAGTCTTGACATTTTTCATATTGCAAGAGGAAATGTGCATAGGATCTTATTACCTAACAAACTCTTGAGCATACTGACAAATTCTGAACACAGTGCTAACTGTTCTGATACATACATATTTCTTTCTTTTTCAGATTTTTGTTAAACACATACAAAATTCCTCTAGACAATAAGTAGAGCTGCTCAAATGCCAAACCCCATTAATAACATATTATAATGGGTCTCTTATGATGCCTTTTTTCATCACTGACCCTGCAGATTTTATCCGGAGTATGGTGACCTCCCAGGGAGTCTGTGCTCAATTTCTAAACATCAACAGGACTGCTCAAACATGAAATTGCTATGTCCAAAGAAATAAAGCCAGCTCCTAGCTGCTTTAAAGAAGCTACTTCTATACTATGGGGAGGTTTTTTTTTTTTTTTTTTTTTTTTTTGTATTAGCATCATGATTTACTCAAAAGGTAAAATTAAATAAATGAGAAAGTAATAACATGTAGCCATTTCTTCAACTTTCCTGCTCAATCTTGCTCAAATGAGTCAGCTTAATCTTAAACAACTACAGGTTTTCAAACTAGTTAAGGAGCACAGCATTATAGGGCATACAGAATTTGGAAGCTTTTGCTAAGAATAAAAGTTCAAAACTCTGTTATGAAATGACTGAAAGATTCCTAGGTGCAGCAGTAGTAAACTGTCAGCATAGCCCTCAGGATGTCTGCTTCCTTTTGTGCACTTTTTCTTAATTTTTCATGCTACTTGATAGTGGAAGCTACCCAGCTTTTGGTGCCAAAACAGTGCCACCTGCACTTGGTCTAATTTACAGAATCAATGCATCGATGCTTTTATTATTTCTACTACAAAGTATCTTTTAAATGGATTGAAAGTTCTGAGGTTAAAACATTATTTCACTTGTCTCTAAACATTCCATTGTGATACTGCTTTTTTTTTTTTGCTAAGAAACTGTTACTTTAATATAATTTCTTTTATTTAAATTTTATTTTATTGGTACAATTTAGGTATACAATATAATGACATTTATCACTGGAAATTTGCACCTTTAAATCATTTCTCTTGGTTCTTATTTTCCCCCCTTTCCCCTGCCTTCCCTTCAACCCCTCCACCCCTCCCTATTAACAAAGACTTTGTTTCCATTTTTTCATTTTCTCATATTAATTCCATTCCCTTCTTTCCTTTCCCCTACCCCTCCAACTTCCCCTTCCCCTTTGCCCCTTTTCTTCCTATTTCACATTACCTATTATACCACTTAGTCCTTATTTATATTTCAGTTTCTCACACTAGAGTAACTATTCAGTATTTACACATGTGTGTCCTGTTTATTTCACTTAAGAGTATCGCTTCAATGTGCATCCATTTAGCTATAAATCTCTCTAATTTCTCAATTATTGTGGCTGAGTAGTACTCCATTTTATAAAAAACCCCACATTTTCTTTATCCAGTTTCCAGTTGATGGGCATTTGGGCTGCTTCCAAGTTTTAGCTATTACAAACTGTGCCGCTATAAACATGGGTGCACATATATCGCTGTGGTATGATTCTTTTAATTCTTTGGGGAAGATCCCCAGGAGAGGAATAGGGGGGTCAAATGGGACTTCCAGTCCTAGTTCTTTGCGGTATCTCCATACTGATTTCCACAGTGCTTGCACCAGTCTGCACTCCCACAAGCACTGGAGCAGGGTTCCTCTTTCCCCACAGCCCCACCAGCATTTGTTATTGTTTGATTTCATGATACAAGCCATTCTTTCTGGAGTGAGGTAGAATCTTAGCCTTGTTTTCATTTGCATCTCTGGAATGAACAGTGATGTTGAACACTTTTTCTTATGTTTATTTGCTACTTCTACTTTGTTTTCTGAGAAATGTCTGTTCATTTCAGATGCCCATTTTCGGATTGGGTCTTTAAATTTGGGATATCTGATTTTTTAAAGTTGTTTATAGATTCGAGATAGTAGACCTTTGTCTGAGGAAGAGCAGGTGAAGATTTTTTCCCACATTGTGGGTTGTTTCTTCACACTGTTGGTGGTTTCTCTTACTGTGCAGAAGCCTTTTAATAAGAAGAGATCCCACTTGTTGATTGTTTGTGCTAGTTCACGGGCAACTGAGGTTTTGTTCATAAAATCTTTGCCTACACCAATGTCTTCAAGAGTTCTACCTAACCTCTGTTCCAGCCGATTCAGCGTTTCTAGTTTAATAATTAGATCTTTAATCCATTTTGATTTTAGTTTAGTGCATGGTGAGAGATACTCGTCTAGTTTTATTCTTTTTTTTTGGTACCAGGGATCGAACTCGGGTCCTTGCTCTTGCGAGGCAGGCGCTGGAACCACTGAGCTAAATTTCCAGCCCTCTAGTTTTAATCTTTGGCAAGTTAAAACCCCATTTTTCCAGCACTATTTACTTATTTATTTATTTATTTAATTCTTTTATTGGTACATTTTAGGTATGCAATAAGTTTACATTTATCCTTGTACCTGTACATGGTGTATTTTAGTTCTTATTTTTTTCCCCATTGCCTGTGAACCCTTCACCCCCTCCACCCTTCCATATTTACATAAATTTCATTTCCTTTTTTTTCTTTTCTCATAATTTTGCCTTTCCCTTCTTCCCTTTCCCCTTCCCCTCCCACTACCCCTACACATTTGGATGTTTTCCTATTTCAAATTATTAATTATTCATTTTAATCCTTACTTACATTTTCAGTTTCTCACACTAGAGAAACTATTCGGTATTTACACATATGTGTCCTATTTATTTTTCTTAAGAGTATGGCCTCAATATGCATCCATTTAGCTATAAATGTCTCTAGTTTCTTGTTCTTTATGGCAGAGTAGTACTCCATTTTATAAAAAATTCACATCTTCTTTATCCAGTTTTCAGTTGATGGGCACTTGGGCTGTTTCCAAGTTTTAGCTATTATAAACTGTGCCACTATAAACATGGGCCAGCATCATTTATTAAAGAGGCTATCTTTCCTCTAGTGAGGGTGTTTGGCTCCTTTATCGAAGATAAGATGGCTGAGTGTGTCTGGAGTTGTTTCTACATCTTCTAATCTCTTCCACTGGTCCTCAGATCTGTTGCTTTGCCAGTACTGTTTTTATCACAGTAGATTTGTAGTATAGTTTCAAGTTGGGGATTGTGATATCCCTTGCCATGTCTCTGTTGGTTAGTATTGCTTTTGCTAATCTAGGTCTCTTCTTGTTCCAAATGAATTTTTGGATTGTTTCCTCAAGGTCTATGAAGTATGCTGCTGGGATTTCAATTGGGATTGCATTGAATCTATATAGCAGTTTTAGAAATATGGCTATTTTCACTATGTTGATCCTTCCTACCCAGGAGCAGAGGATGTCTTTCCATTTTCTGACATCATCTTCAAACTCTCTTTTCAGAGTGCTATAGTTTTCAGAGAAGAAGTCTTTGATTTCTTTCATTAGGATGATTCCCAGGTATTTCACTTTTTAGGATGCTATTGTGACAGGAATTGTTTACCCTATTTCTGTCTCAGTGAGTCTGTTTTTCATGTAGAGGAAAGCTACTGATTTTTGTGTGTTAACCTTCTATGCAGCTACTCAACTAAATTTGGCTATTAAGTCTAGAAGACTTTTGGTAGTGTTCTTGGGGTCTTCTATATACAGTATCATGTCATCTGCAGATAATGACAATTTGAATTCTTCATTTCCTATCTTTATTCCTTTTATTTCTTTCTCTTGTCTAATTGCCGTAGGTAATGTTTCCAAAACTATATTGAACAAGAGTGGTGATAGTGGACATCCTTTTCTTGTTCCTGATTTTAGTGTGAAGGATTTCAGTTTTTGACCATTTAGTATGATATTGGTTGTTGGTTTTTCATAGATGGCTTTTATCAGATTGAAGTAGAGACCGTATTTTCCAATGTTTTGTAGGGTTTTTATCATAAATGCATGTTGGATTTGTCAAATGCTTTTTGTGCCACTATGGAGATAATCATATGGTTTTTGTCCTTGCCTCTAATGATATAGTGTATTAGATTGGTTGATTTGTGTATGTTGAGCCATCCCTGCATCCCTGGGATGAATCCCACTTGGTCAGGGTTTATGATCTTCATGATGATCCTGTGCATTCTATTTGCCAGTATCCCATTAAGGGTTTTTGCATCTATGTTCATTAGTGAGATTGGCCTATATTTCTCTTTTTCGGTTTGGCCTTTCTCTACTTTGGGGATCATGGTGATGCTTGCTTCCAGGAATGAATTTGGGATTATTGCTTCCCTTTCAATTTCATTGAAGAGTTTAAAGAGTAGTGGCAGTAGTTCCTCTCTACATGTCTTGTAGATTCATCAGTGAAGCCATCATGACCTGGGCTTTTCTTAGTTGATGAGTTTTTAATTACATTTTCAATTTCATTGGTTGATATTTGGTTGTTTAGAATTTCTAGGTCTTCTTCATTCAACTTTTGTAATTCATACATATCTAGGAATCTGTCCATTTCTTCTGTGTCCATTTTATTGGTGTATTGGTTCTGGAAGTAGGGATTGATGATCCTCTGGATTTCTGCTGGGTCTGTTGTAATTTCACCCTTTTCATTCCTAATTGCATGGATTTGGGCCTTTTCTTTCCTTTTTCTGACAAGGTTGGCTAAGGGTTTGTCAATTTTGTAGATTCTTTCAAAAAACTCTTGGCTTTATTGAGTTTTTGTATCATTCTTTTAGTCTCCATTGCATTGATTTCTCCCCTGATCTTCATAATTTCCTCCCTTGTATGAGCTTTGGGGTTTTCCTGCTCTTCTTTTTCTAGAAGCTTAAGGTGCAGCATCAGGTTGTTTAATTGGGCTCACTCTGTTTTCTTAATATGCGAATTCACTGCTATGAATTACCCTCCTAGACTGCTTTCATTTTGTCCCATAGATTCTGATATGTTGTATTGCCATTGTCACTTAATTGAAGGAACTGTCTGATTTCTTTAATTTCCTCTGTGACCCATTGGTTATTCAAATGTGTGTTGTTCAATTTCCATGTGTTTATGTAATTTATGCCATTTCTTTTGCTATTGATCTCCATGTTCATCACATTATGGTCTGGTAACATACAAGTGATAACTTCAATTCCTTTGCACTTACTTAAACACGTTCTGTGAGTGAGTATGTGGTCTATTTTGGAGAATGACCCATGTGCAACTGAGAAGAAGGTGTATTCTGATTTTGTGGGATGAAACACTCTTTAAACATCTAAGTTCATTTGTTCAGGAGTTTAATTGATTTCTAATATTTCATTACTGATTTTTTGTCTAGTTGATCTATCTACTTGTGAAAGTGGGGTGTTGACGTCCCCCATTACTATTGTGTTAGTACTATATGACTTTTCATGTTTGTTACTATTTGTTTTACATAGTTGGGTGCACTAGTGTTGGTGCATAGATATTTATGATTGTCACCTCTTCCTGTTAGATTTTTCCCTTTACAAGGATGCAGTATCCTTATTTGTCTCTCTTAATCAGTGTTGGTTTGAAATCCACTTGACCTGCAAAGAGGATAGCTACTCCTGACTTTCTTCAGGCTCCTGTCCCATGGAATACTGTTTTTCATCCTTTAACTTTCAATCTATGAGTTTCTTTTTGAATTAAGTGTGTTTCTTGTATGTAGCATATTGTTGGATTTTGCTTCTCAACCCATTCTGTCAGTCTATTTCTTTTGATTGTTGAATTGAGACCATTAACATTGATGGTTATAACTCATGCATATTGACTTATCATTGTCATGACTTTGTCTTTTTATTGGATTCTTCCCCTTTATATTTAATTTCTTGTTGCACCTGATGGATCCATTGTGCTGTGCTTCTTAGGGCTGTGATCCTCACAGTCTGTTCCTAGGATATTATCTAAAATTTTTTGGAGTGCTGGTATGGTATTCATGAAGTTCCTAAGGTACTCTTTGTCATGAAGGTGTCTTATTTCTCCAACAATTTTGAAAGATAATTTTGCAGGGTACATCAATCTGGGTTGGAGGCTGTTTTCCTTTTGGGCTTGGAATAAGTCACTCCAAGCTCTTCTTGCCTTGAGGGTTTGTGTTGAGAAGTCTGCTGTGATTCTGATGGGCTATCCTTTGTATGTGATTTGTTTGTTTTCTCTATCTGCTTGTAGAACTTTGTTCTTCTGTTGTGTTTCTGGAATCTTCACAATTATATGCCTATGTGTAGATTTTTTTTGATCAAGGCTATTTGGAGTCCTATATGCCTCACTTATCTGTATGTCAAGTTCTTTTCCCATGCTTGACAAGTTTTCTGCCATCACTTCTGTGAACAGTTTTTTTTTTATGTCATCTCCACTCTTTCCTGTTTCTTCATTGATTCCAATCAGTCTTATGTTATTCTTCTTTGCATTATCTGGCAGCTGCCAGATTGTTTTCTTGTGGTCCCTTACAAATTTGTAGCAATTTTTCTTTTCCTGGTCACTAATTGGAATCTTATCTTCTGTATCTGAAATTCTGTACTCACATTGGTTCATTCTGCTGTGTAGACTTTCAATGCAGTTTTTAGTCTCCTGGAAATCTGTTTGTATCTGTTTTATGGATTCCATTTGTTTCCTATGTTGGGATTCCATCATGTTCCTCTGCTCCTCTATTTTTTTAATCTGTGTTCTCTGTAGATTTATTAATCATATCTTGCACTATGAGCACAATCTCTGCTGTTTTCTGAGAAATTATTTCTGATTTCATTTTTTCCAGATCCTCCCTTGTTGCCAGTTCAGTGGGTCCAGGTGGTTGAGTATCAGAGTGTTCCATCTCATTTCCCTCTAGGTGATCTGGAAGTCTGATTTTGAGACTCGTTTATGTGTCTTCTCATTTCGATGGGGGGTGGTGCTGTTGGTGTCTGCACAGCTCATCTTCTCTGTTCTGGGAGTGATGAAATGGTGGCTGGGAAGCCCCTACCTCTGGGCTAGGAGTGGTGGAACCACTGTAATATAATTTCTGAAAGAAAAGATTTACCTTAAATAAAAGCTTTCCAGAAATATTTCATAGACTGATGGAAGTATATAGCTATTAATTTATAATTTTGAAGTAAATTATACTCAAGAATTGATAAATATTTCCAAACAGAAGTAAAATATTAAGTAAAATTTCATGACTACACATGAAGAAAGCAAGGTCTTTAAAAAGTGAGTGACTTTTTCCAAATTCCCATCATATATCTGCATATGATAAAACCTAGTAAGAAGAGAGTTGCTCTGTCTACCTTGTTGTCCATGCACAAATTAGGATACCTAAGTCTTTTTACAACACAGCGCAAGAACCATGGACCTGTTTATGAGAGTGAAAATAATCATGAATAGATGCATTTTGATTCTTGTAGCAGAAGTTTTATTACTAAACAATCACAAACACCAAGGAACGTTCCCAGGACAGACCAGCGTTTAGGCCACAGTGCATGTGCTCAAGCAGATACATATGACGGTCTTTTCTTCAGTACATCTTTTCAATCTCACAGGAACTTAATGAAATTATGAAAGAGACCTGAACAATAGATACAGGAATCAGTCCTTAAGCACTTGATAGCTAATAAAAAGAGCTCTAAGCACCCAACTTAACACATAGGAATTTGCAAATGGGTAGAGTTTTGTCGAATTGAAGAGTGTTCTTATATATTTTGAAAAATATTATCAGATATTTTTCTCTTGGGTTTTCTCCCCTTATTGTTACAAACCATAATGGAAAGACATCTGACTCATATGATTGGGAATGGACTTTTTAGGTCTCCTCACTGACTGGCCTAGGTGGGTGTAAAATCTTAATTTGAAAAACCTAATTTGTATTTTAATAAAGATGATATTTTATAAAGGCAGAAAAAGTGTACAATGCTTCTTTTTCTCTTTTGATCCTCTCACTTCACTCCATCTTGCCTTTCTCATTTTAATGTCTCAGAATAGCCAGGTACATGGTATTCTTTTGTATCTATTTTTTCAAAACTTTTGTATCTATTTTATTTCCCTCCCATGACTTCCCCTGATACAGGAAAGCCTTTTGAAAATCCCAATTGAGTAGACAGCACGTAGGGCTCAGGCTCCTGGTCTTTATGAAGCACTTGACACTCTAGGTTACTGCTTTTTTCTTCAAGTTCTGTGTTCCTCTCCATCCCATCTCACCAAATTCCACCCGCCTGCCCTGGCAGTCTCCTTGCTGGCTGCTTTCCCTTTAGGATCCTCCAAATGTTAATGTTCTTTGATGTGTTCTCTTTAGCTCTCTTCCTTACCATTACCACCTCTTAGCTGATGACCAACCTTGATCTCAGCTGTAACCTTTATTCAGAAGTCCAGATCCATACACTTAATAGGCTCCTCATATCATTGCTGAGATACCTAACAGGCATTTCCTCCTCAACTTATTCAAGCTCACTTTTCTTTGTCTCTGTAGCTCCTGTCTGCCACCTTGTCTTTTATTTTCATTCTAGTTAATGATTCTGTTTCCAGTTATCCAAGAAAGAAATGTATGAACTATCTTGCTTCCTCTCTCTCCTTCGCTCTATCTAAATAGTCATTAAATTCTGTCAATGCACCATGTAAACTTCATTCAAACCTACCAGTCCTCTTTGCTGGTGATACATTCCATGTCCTCATTATCTCTCTTGTAGACTCTTGTCATAGTTTTCTTCTGAGCTCCTTTCGGTCATAACGGTTCCCTTGTAGTCTGTACCTTGTTGGCAGTTTCTAAAATTCATACCCTATCATATTGCTTTCTCCTTGAGAATTCTGTAATGCCTTCCCATTACTTGCAGGATAAAGTCTCATATTGTTCATGTATGACACGAGGCTGTCTATGATCAAGCCTACTTAACTTCTTTGGGTTACCTAATGTGCTTTGTATACATTTTAGGCTCTAATCATACTAAAATATTTATGATCACCTTCCCTTCTTTCTTTTGTTCCCTAAGTGATTTTCATCTAGCTTTATCCTCTAAGTACTACCTCTGCACTGATAATTCTCAAAATTATATTTCCCCACTGGACCATGCCTCTGATTTCAGATAGCCATTTATTTTCTACTTATATTCATTTGCTTCTTAATCTAATACACATCTCAGGCTTAACATGTTCCAAAACATACTCCTGATGGTTTCCCAAGAGCCTATTCTTCTCGGCCTTCCTTATATGAAGGTATGACAGCTTCCTACTTCTTGTGGGTTAAGGCAAGATCTTGGGGTCATCTTTGATTTTTTTTATCTTATCTCATCTCAAAGTTAATAAGTAGATCTTGCCAACTCTGTCTTCAAAATATATTTAAAATATAATCTACACTTTTTTAATGCCTTGCTATGCTTCTTTAACTGGTCTTATGAACAGTCTTGCCCTATTCTTATCAAACCAATCCTTGCTTTCCTTTTTCCCTGGGATGTTAATTTTCCTAACTCCCATTGAGAAGATTATAAGCTTTGGTCCCTGCATTAAATGAGAAACCTCCATTTTTTTTGCATACTAAACTTTTCAGAACTCAACCTATTTATCAATTAATTGTGTAATATTTTTATTTTTCATTTTGCCTACATATGGTCCTTTAACCTTTAACATGCTTGTCTGTAGCTGAACTGTACAACATGGGCCATAAAGGATTGTACATTATATTTCTTTTAAACCCTTACTTTTCATTTAGCGTATGAGATCCAGAAAAGTTTGTTGAAATTATTGATTATATAAAATTACAAAATAAGTGGTAAGTCATAAGAGTAAAAATATGTATATTTTCTTATGTCCAGTGTCCTTTACCTTGGTAATCTGTGAAGAATAAATAGTTATTCACCTTATTACATGTAGCCACAATGCTGGCCTTGAGGAACCAAGTGGAAAATCTGTTTCTTCTGTTAATGGTGATGTCAGAGCCCCTGAAAACATTTCTAATTTGTGTCTATATAAGTTATGTATCTCTTTGAGATTAGACAGATATCCTACTCAGATAGACCAGCTGTTGGAGAGTTTCCATTTTTTCTTAACCTTTTGGTTGTCATAGAATGCTGAAAGATTTAATGAGTGCTGTGGCCTCATTCCTTTGCAAATGCCTATACATGGAGCCATGTAATATTTTTACAATTCAGGAGCCAAGATTACCAAAATTCCATGCATGGATTTTCCAAGACTTCGGAGAGCCCAGATAAAGAGCTCTAGAACTCATGGAGTACAATATACATTTTCTCTTATTCTGAAAGATTGCATGATTTTAGGTAAAGCATGTATTATACATCTTTGTGCCTCCATTTTCGTCATTTGCAAAAATAGGAAAAGGTCTCAGTCCCTGGTCCAGAGGTTCCAAAGCCCCCTGGGCACTATGCAGATTAAAGTTAAATTTCACCCAGGAGGAGAGTTGAGTTAGGAATGAAGAAGTGGGGCTCTACATAGAGGTAACTCACCTTAATAAACAGTCATGGTAAATTGAACTCAATTCACCTAGATCCAATGGAATAAGACCAAAAGGGAGGATTAGGTTATCTGGGCAAATGCTCGATTTGAAAATACATAACTGTAGTTCTGGAGCTAGCCAGTTTCTGGTCTACATTTCTTTTTTTTATTAAATTCTTTTATTGGTACATTGTAGATATACAACACAATTACATTTCTCATTGGGAATTGTACCTTTACATAATGCATCTTGGTTCTTATTTTTTCCCCATTCCTAGCCCTCCCTTCATGCCCTCCACCCTTCCCTATTTACAAAGACTTTATTTCCATTTTTTCCATTTCTCATCATTTTTCCTTTCCCTTCTTTCCTTTCCCCTGCCCCTCTCACTACCCCTACCCCTTTGGACCTTTTCTTCCTATTTTGCATTATCGATTATTCATTCTAATCATTGGTACATTTTAGGTATACAATATAATGACATTCATCATTGGAAATTTGCATCTTTACATTGTCTCTCTTGGTTCTTATTTTTCACCCTTGCCCAGCCCTCCCTTCAACCCCTCCAGTCCTCCTTATTTGCAAAGATTTTGTTCCTATTTTTCCATTTCCTCATATTAATCCCATTCCCTTCTATCCTTTCCTCTAGCCCTCCCACTTCCTTCCCCTTTGTCCCTTTTATTCCTATTTCACATTACCTATTATACATTTAGTCCTTATTTACACTTTCAGTTTCTCACACCAGAGAAACTATTCAGAATTTATTCATGTGTGTCCTATTTATTTCACTTAACAGTATCACCTCAATGTGCATCTACTTAGCTATAAATGTCTTTAATTTCTCATTTTTTATGGCTGAATAGTACTCTATTTTATAAAAAAAATACATTTTCTTTATCCAGTCTCCAGTTGATGGGCATTTGGGCTGTTTCCAAGCTTTAGCTATTACAAACTGTGCTGCTATGAACACAGGCACACATATATCACTGTGGTATGATTCTTTTAATTCTTTGGGGAAGATCCCCAGGAGTGGAATAGCAGGGCCAAATGAGACTTCCAGTCCTAGTTCTTTGAGGTATCTCCATACTGATTTCCACAGTGGTTGCATCAGTCTAGACATAAAGAACTTAAAAAGATCAGACCTCCCAAATTTAAAGACCCGATCTGAAAATGGGCATCTGAAATGAACAGACTTTAAACAGACAAGAAAGTAGAAATAGCAAATAAATACATGAAAAAATGTTCAACATCACTGGTCATTCGAGAGATGCAAATGAAAACAAGGCTGAGATTCCACCTCACTCCAGGAAGAATGGCTGCTATCATGAAATCAACCAATAACAAATGCTGGCGGGGCTGTGGGGAAAGTGGTCTACATTTCTTAATCTGTAAAACAGCTCTTAACATCAATCTCTCTTTATCCTGTGATTAATTAGGCAATCATATCTTTTAAAGATTTTTTTGTAAAAACTGAGGGCATGTTATTAATGAAGTTGTAAAATCTGATCAAGGTTCCCCAGTCCCCCACACACAAAATACAATACCGTATGCAGAATAATGATTTTTTGAATACCGTTTGTGGTTTTTCATACATCTATTTCTCCCCTAACATAAACAGATGAATGAATGAATGAACAAATGAATGAATGGGCTTCAAGGCAGTAAGAATCAGCAATGTTTTCAAAATAGTTCTCTGTGACATACTGGCATTCTAGAAGGTGCGGGGATGGTAAAGCGGCCCAAGGCAGGACTGGCAGACGAGTTTTATGGCTCCCTCCTAAAAGGAGCTTCTAATCTTCCTGCAGAGTTTTCCCAAAAGTTAACCAAGATGTGACATACTCATTACCCCAAGCATATTTCCGGATTGGTCTCTTGTGTTGCCTGTATCACTTACGAGTTTCAGGAATGCAAGATCATTACATTTTAGTCACACTACACCTTTAACATACTCCTCTCTTCTGCTCCTTATTATCCTAACAGCCATTTATAGAAGATGTAATAGAAATCGTGCACTATGCGATTCCCCCACTCCCCACTTTATTGGAAGCATAACTGATAAATTACATATAAGATATAAACAATGATGATTTAGCAGGGCACAATAATCTATACCTATAATTCCAGATTCTTGAAAGGTTGAAGAAGGAAGATGGCTTGACCCAGGGGTTTTGGGCTAGCCTGGGCAATGTAATGAGGCTCT
Source organism: Heterocephalus glaber (assembly GCF_053883595.1). Classification (NCBI taxonomy): domain Eukaryota; kingdom Metazoa; phylum Chordata; class Mammalia; order Rodentia; family Bathyergidae; genus Heterocephalus; species Heterocephalus glaber. The sequence goes on from NW_028258327.1 coordinate 8,845,009, forward strand.
GTCTCTTAAACACAACAAAATAACCCCTCAATGTGATGATTTAATATACACATATATTATGAAATCATTACCACAATCAAGCTAATGAACACATCCATCATCTTACAGTTACCATTTTTGTGTAGTTGGTGAGAGAACTCAAAATCTCCTTAGCAAATTTCATGCATACAATACTGTGCTATTAAATATAATCATGATACAATACATTGGATGCCTGGAACTTACTCATCTTGTAGTAAAATTTGTATCATTTTACCAACATCACCCTTTCTACCTCCTCCTCATGACTCCCATCCCATTTTAATTTCTCCTTCTTTAAGTTTGACTTTTTTAGATTTTACAGATAAATGAGATTATATAGTATTTGATTTTCAATGTCTGGCTTATTTCACATAGCAAGATGTTTCTTTAGGGTTCATTTTATAGATGTTGCAAGTGGCAGGGTTTCCTACTTTTTATGTCTCAATAATACACAATTGTGTGTTTGTAAAAAGTAATATATATGAATTTATATTTCAATAATATAAAATGTATGTTTGGTGTCATAATGAAAATATAAAATTAATAGAGTAAACTTTATATTCCTTAACCACATCTTGTTTATCCATTCATCAATGGAAAGACATTTAGGTTCCTTCCATATTGTAGATATTGCGAAGAATCCTAAATTGGACATAGGAGTGAACATATTTATCCAAGATACTGATTTAATTTCCTATGGATCTATATGTAGATGTGGGACTGCTGTATCACACAGTAATTCTATTTTTAAGGTTTTGAAGTAACTTAATGCCATTTTCCATAAAGGCAGTGTCAATTTACATTCCAGCCAATAGTATACAAGGCTTCTTTTTTCTCCATACCACAAAAAATTATCTCTTTTTTTTAATGATAGCTCTCCTTAGAAGTGTCAAGTAGTATATTCCACTGAGGTTTTTGATTCACATTTCCTCCATGATTAGTGGTGTTGAGCATTGTTTCATATTCATGTTGGGTATTTTAATATTTATATTGAAAAAAAATTATGGATCTTTGTTCATTTTGAGAATTTATTTTTTGTTTTTAAAATGTTTTTACTACTGAGTTACATGAGTTCCTCATATATTTTGGGTCTTAATCCTTTATTAAGTATGTGGATTACAGAAGTTTTTCTGTTTGGTAGATTGTATTTGCCTTTTTTATTGTGTTCTTTGTTATCCTTGAGCTTTTCAGTTTGACATCGTTCCAATTATTTATTTTTGCTTTGGTTGACTGTGCTTTTATGTCATACACAAAATATCCATATACAGACCAGTATCCAGGAAGTTTATTTCCTCTATGCTTTCTTCTAGACATTTTGCTGTTTGGAGCCTTACATTTACTTCTTGAATACATTTTAAGATATTTCTTGGGTATGGTACAGATAAGGATCTGATTGCATTCTTTTGCATATGAATGTCTAACTTACACAATTTATTTAAGAGATTATTTCTTTTCCCTTTGATGTCTTTGTCAAAGCTTAGTTGACTGTGTGGATTTATTTCTAGGCTCTCTAGTCTGTTCCATTGGTCTATCTATCTGTATTTAAGACAACACCATACTATTTTGACGACGATAGCTTTGGAATGTTAAGAAGTGTGATGCTTCTAGTTTTGCTCTTTTTATTTTCCTCAAGATTGCTTTGGCTATTCAGTCTCTTTGTGGTTTGGTAGTAATTTCAGAATTTTTTCTTCTATATTGTAAAAAATTACATTAGAATTTTGGTAATATTTCATTTAATCTATAGAGTTTTTGGATTATTATGGCCAATTTAACACTATTAATTCACCCAATCCATGAACATTGGTTATCTTTTCATTTTTTTATGTCTTCTATAACTTCTTTTTTAAAATTTTGTTTTATTGGTACATTTTAGGTATACAATATAGATATTCATCATTGGAAATTTGCACCTGTACATAATCTCTCTTGGTTCTTATTTTTTCCCCCTTCCCCTGCCCTCCCTTCCTATTTACAAAGACTTTGTCTCCATTTTTTCATATTAATTCCATAACTTCTTTTATCAATGCTTAGAATTTTCAGTGTACAAATTTTACACTTTTTTAGTTAAGTTCATTTCTAATTATTTTATTTTTAAATGCTATTTTAAATGGAACCACTTTTGTAAATCTTTATTTTCGGGATATATGTAAAAACTAACTTTTGTACATTGGTTTTGTATTCTACAGGGAGTATTTTTATTATATCTAACATATTTTGTGAATCTTCACAGTTTTCAATGTATATAAGAATGTGAACTGTAATTCTCTAAGATCACATCTGCTATTGAGGTTAGTTTTGAATTGTTCAGTTTTGTCACTGTATTCTATAGCTCCAGGATTTGTTTGTTTTTTGATATTTTCTATTTCTTTATTAAACTTCTCATTTTATTCATGTATTGTTTCTCTCATCTTGTTTAGTTGTCAACCTGTGTTCTAATATTTTATTGTTCTTCTTTAAGACAGCTATCTTGAGTATTTTGTGAGGAAATTCAGTTATCCATTTCTTTGGGGTTAGTTATAGATATGTATAAGTTTCCTTTTGTACTGACATGGTTACTTGATTTTTTGCAACCTGTATGGTTTTGCAGTGGTGTGTGTATTTGTGTGTGTGTCTGTGCGCATTTGAACAAATGAACACTTCTTTCAGTTTTATATGTCTTATTTTCTTAGGTGAACAACTTCCCCCACTGGCTCCCTGGGGTGATAGAACTGATTGTATGATAGTAGGTAAGTGTGGTCATAGCCAAGTCATGTGACTGCTATTCAGTCTGCAGTAGGGGCCTGCTATAATTAGCCAGTAGTGGGTTTGTCCTGGTCCTTCAACAAATGTAATTTCTTCTAAGACCTTGGTCAATGTAGTTGGTGCTGGGACAGAATCTGGTTCAGGGTCTTCAGTGGGGTGTAAATGGTGAGCATCTAATCTTATATGGTTATAGGTATGGTTCCCATAATGTCCCTGTGAGGTCTCCAGTGGCTCACTTGAAAGGCCTGAAAACTTAACCCCAAACTCTGTCTGAGAGGGGCTGGGAACTGAGTCTTGGGACTGCTTCATGACCACTCAGATCAAAGTCAGTAGGATATACACAGGTGTGTTTCATTCCAGGTTCCAGGGTAGGCAGAAGTTCTCTGTCCTGTGGAGAGAATTAAAACTGTCAATGAAATTAGACCCAAATATTATTCCATTTAAAGTAAATCTTGTAAATAGAAATGAAAATAAAATGTGTATTGTTTGAAAAACTGAATATTAGATTGACTATAATGTTATATGGGAAAACTAGAACTAACAATTTCTCCTCTTCACTTTAAGCATAGAAATACTGAATAGTTCTTGCCTCCCTGCATGAGTGCTTCTTCTTGCTTATTGACAGAGGTCTGCACAGAGAGGCTGGGAGCTGGTGAACAAAGTCAGCTTCTCCACTATTGTCCAGTATACCACTGCTTTTGCCCCATATTTCATTTCCCACCCCACAATGTTCTGAATATAAGCACATGCACATCCTGGATGGCCTGCTGCTGTTCTTTGTGCCTGTATCTTTAAACAGGGGAATCTGACCCTTCACCACATTGACTCTTGCTCCGGAGAAAACTTCTGGTCACCAAATTTTATTCATGTCATCTCACTGACATGTTAGTTCCTGCATAGGCAGCAATCTGAGCACATGCCCAGAGGTTAGCCCTTAAATCTATTTCTGCTTCAGACATAGAATACAAACACTTATTTCATAGTTACTTATTGTTTATGTAACTGTCCCTGTTCTAGTCTCTTAGAATAAAGCAGTGAACAAAATAAGGCATCTTTTCTTTATATGTGAACCATACACACACACACACACACACACACACACACACAGACAGAGAAAGAGAGAGGGAGGGAGAGAAAGAGAGAGAGAGGGAGAGAGGGAGGTGCAGACAGAGACCAAGGAAAGATAAACCAATAATCCATTCCATGAAGATTATGGAATGATCTTTGACACTGAAGAAGGAAATAAGATCTCATTGTGAGGACAGTGCTTCACTTAATTATTGATTTTATCATTTAAATTATAAACTGTAGGTTTCTATATCACAGCAACAGGATTAAAGCCATGTTTTTACAGTCCTCTCCTCAAATCATCCTTCCTAAGATGAAGTGTGTGTAAAACATAACTGGTCAGCAAAGGCAATGACATTAAGTCTTTTCAGCCTCTGTTACTTGTATGAAACATGCTCTTGAATATCTAGGGCTCAGGAGAGCTCAATAGGCTAATAGAGAATCCCATTGAAGCTTTGTAGACCTGCTTACCAAACCTCAGGGGTTATTGGACTGTAATGCAACCCCAAAGACATTTATGAATCAGCCACAGTGGAAGTGCTTGCCTATGGTATCTTGCCAAAATCCTATTAGAAGTTTCTCAGAAGAGTCTGATAGCAAATATTAATGAAGGCTGCAAAAAGATGATTATGATCTGTCATTTAAAAAATGTACAATGGACTAGACATTACTTTCTTCATTATAGATAAAAAAATGCAAATGTCCACAAATGTAAGCTCTCTAGCTGGTATCATCTACAGTCCATTGGCTGCCAGTGCAGTGAGGATGTTTGTAATCTCCTTGATTCTTCCTTGAGATGTTGGTAAATTAAATGATAAAAAGTCTATAAATGTGCTACAAATTTGGTATCCTACTCTTATCAATTCTTGCCTTAATATAGAATCGTTTATTAAATTGTATGGCTGGCCACTGAAAAACTTATTTGTTGGGGATGGCATATGTTTTTAGAATCAGACATATACTATCTGTGGTAAGCAGGCTCAGTGCCTGAGTCTGAGAACTTGACACATTGATAGACTATTGCTTAAAATAGGAGGGAAGCAGAGAGAGAGAGAGAGAGAGAGAGAGAGAGAGAGAGATGTTTCCTTATAAAGACTGATGAAGGGTTTAAACACATGCATAAGAGGGACCCAGATAGTGGGAAAGAACAAGAAATTATGATGGAGTGGTGCTCAAATAAATAGAAAAGTTTTGGCTAAAGTATTCTTTCCATCCTCCAACTATTTTACAAGATACTATAATTATAAATGAAAAAAATTTTAAACTTAAAAATGGTATAAATAACATTTTCAATTGCTGTGCAGAACATGTCAAGAAAGTAAGCACCTTTCTGAAATGACACTTATAAAAATGTTATAAGATGAAATAGATAAAATTTTTTGAGGGAAATCTCAAAGTATAATTCTTATTTATAGAATGAGACTGATTTCAGGCACAAAATAGTTCCTTTCCTCTGTTGTCAATTTCAAATTTGAAATAATTACCCCAAGGTGGAAAAAGTATCAAATATATAAGTAGAAAAGGAGGTAATGAGATTAAGACAACATTGAAAACATTTAAGAGAGAAGAGCTTAACTTATTTGAAAGTTGCTCATATTAGAGACAAAAATTGTAGGATGAAACAGTCATTCCTTCATTATTTTAAATTTAGGAGAAAAAGCTTATCTAACATCTTACCAGAGTAACACTCTTCTGACATCTCAGTTTCTTTTGTTCATTAATTTTATTGGTACATTTTAGGTATACAATATGATAACATTCATCATTGGGAATTTGCACCTTTACACAATATATCTTGGTTCTTATTTTTTTTCCCATTCCCCCTCCCTCCCTTTAGCCACTCCACCCCTCCCTATTTACAAAGACTTTGTTTCTATTTTTTTCTTTTCTCATATTTATTCCTTTCCCTTCTATCCTTTCCCCTACCCCTCCCAATTTTCCTTCCCCTTTGGACCTTTTCTTCCTATTTCACATCTCAGTTTAATTTTTTTTTCTTAAATTCTTTATTGGTACATTTTAGGTATACAACACAATTACATTTCTCATTGGGAATTGTACCTTTACATAATGCATCTTGGTTCTTATATTTTCCCCATTCCTAGCCCTCCCTTCACGCCCTCCACCCTTACCTATTTACAAAGACTTTATTTCCATTTTTTCCATTTCTCATCATTTTTCCTTTTCCTTCTTTCCTTTCCCCTGCCCCTGCCACTACCCCTACCCCTTTGGAACTTTTCTTCCTATTTTGCATTATCAATTATTCATTCTAATCATTGCTACATATTAGGTATATAATATAATGACATTCATTATTGGAAATTTGCATCTTTACATAATCTCTCTTGGTTCCCATCTTTCACCCTTGCCCAGCCCTCACTTCAACCCCTACATTCCTCCCTATTTACAAAGATTTTGTTCCTATTTTTCCATTTTCTCATATTAATTCCATTCCTTTCTATCCTTTCCCCTACCCCTCCCACCTCCTTCACCTTTGCCCTTTTTCTTCCTATTTCACATTACCTATCATACATTTTAGTCCCCATTTACACTTTCAGTTAGTCACACCAGAGAAACTATTCGGTATTTATTCATGTGTGTCCTATTTATTTCACTTAAGAGTATCACCTCAATGTGCATCCATTTAGCTATAAATGTCTCTAATTTCTCATTTTTTATGGATGAGTAGTAATCCATTTTATTAAAAAACCACATTTTCTTAATCCAGTCTCCAGTTGATGGGCATTTGGGCTGTTTCCAAGTTTTAGCTATCACAAACTGTGCTGCTATGAACATGGGTGCACATATATCACTGTGGTATGATTCTTTTAATTCTTTGGGGAAGATCCCCAGCAATGGAAGAGCAGGGTCAAATGGGACTTCCAGTCCTATTTCTTTGAGGTATCTCCATACTGATTTCCACAGTGGTTGCACCAGTCTACACTCCCACTAGCAGTGGAGCAGGGTTCCTCTTTCCCCACAGCCCTGCCAGCATTTGTTATTGGTTGATTTCATGATAGCAGCCATTCTTTCTGGAGTGAGGTGGCATCTCAACATTGTTTTCATTTGCATCTCTCGAATGACCAGTGATGTTGAACATTTTTTCATGTATTTATTTGTTATTTCTACTTTCTTGTCTGAGTAAAATCTGTTCATTTCAGATGCCCATTTTCAGATTGGGTCTTTAAATTTGGGAGGTCTGATCTTTTGAAGTTCTTTATAGATTCAAGATAGTAGACCTTGGAAGAAAAGCAAGTGAAGATTTTTTCCCACATTATGGGTTGTCTCTTCACACTGCTGGTGGTTTCTCTTGCTGTGCAGAAGCTTTTTAATAAGAAGCGATCCCACTTGTTGATTGTTTGTGCTAGTTCACGGGCAACTGAGGTTTTGTTCATAAAATTTTTTCCTACACCAATGTCTTCAAGAGTTCTACCTAACCTCTGTTCCAATGGGTTCAGAGTTTCTATTTTAATATTTAGATCTTTAATCTATTTTGATTTTGGTTCAGTGCATGGCGAGAGATATAAGTCTAGTTTTAAACTTTGGCAAGTTGAAACCCAATTTTTCCAGCACCATTTTTTGAAGAGGCTATCTTTCCTCCAGTGAGGGTGTTTGGCTCTTTTATCGAAGATGAGATGGCTGAGTGTGTCTGGTGTTGTTTCTGCATCTTCTAATCTGTTCCACTGGTCCTCAGGTCTGTTTCTTTGCCAGTACCATGCTGTTTTGATCACAGTAGCCTTGTAGTAGAGTTGCAGGATAGGGATTGTGACACCCCCTGCCATATCTCTGTTACCTAGAATTGCTTTTGCTATTCTGGGTCTCTTCTTGTTCCAAATGAATTTTTGGATTGTTTTCTCAAGGTCCATGAAGTATGCTGCTGGGATCTCAATTGGAATTGCATCAAATCTATATAGCAGTTTTGGAAGTATGACCATTTTCACTATATTAATCCTTCCTACCCAGGAGCAGGGGATGTCTTTCCATTTTCTGATATCATCCTCAATCTCTCTTTTCAGAGTGCTGTAGTTTTCAGAGAAGAGGTCTTTGATTTCTTTCATTAGGTTGATTCCTAGGTATTTCAGGTTTTTGGATGCTATTGTGAAAGGAATTATTTGCCCTATTTCTCTCAGTGAGTATGTCATTGGCGTAGAGGAAAGCTATTGATTTTTGTGTGTTGACCTTGAAACCAGCTACTTGACTGAATTTGGTTATTAAGTCTAGAAGACTTATGGTGGAGTTCTTGGGGTCTTCTATATAGAGTATCATGTCATCTGCAAATAATGACAATTTGACTTCTTCATTTCCTATCTTTATTCCTTTTATTTCTTTCTCTTGTCTAATTGCTGTGGCTAATGTTTCCAGAACTATATTGAACAAGAGTGGTGAAAATGGACATCCTTTTCTTGTTCCTGATTTTAGTGTGAAGGATTTCAGTTTTTGACCATTTAGTATTATATTGGTTGTTGGTTTTTCCTAGACGGCTTCTATCAGTTTGAGGTAGAGACCATCTATTCCAATTTTTTGTAGGGTTTTTATCATAAATGCATGTTGGATTTTATCAAATGCTTTTTCTGCATCTATGGAGATAATAATATGGTTTTTGTCCTTGGCTCTATTGATATAGTGTATTACATTGATTGATTTGCATATGTTGAACCATCCCTGCATCCCTGGGATGAATTCCACTTGATCAGGGTGTATGATCTTCTTGATGATCATCTGCATTCTATTTGCCAGTATCTTAATAAGGATTTTTGCATCTATGCTCATTAGTGAGATTGGCCTATAGTTCTCCTCTTTGGTTGGGTCTTTCTCTGCTTTGGGGATCAAGGTGATGCTTGCTTCCAGGAATGAATTTGGGAGTATTGCTTCCCTTTCAATTTCATTGAAGAGTTTAAACAGTAGTGGCAGCAGTTCCTCTCTAAATGTCTTGTAGAATTCTGCAGTGAAGACATCAGGGCCCAGGCTTTTCTTAGTTGATAAGATTTTAATTATGTTTTCAATTTCATAGGTTGATATTGCATTGTTTAGAATTTTTAGGTCTTCCTCATTCAACTTTGCTAATTCTTATGTATGTAGAAATCTGTCCATTTCTGCTATGTTTTATATCTTATTGGGATATAGGTTCTTGAAGTAGGTATTGATGATCCTCTGGATTTCTGCTGGGTCTGTTGAAATTTCACCCTTTTCATTCCTCATTGCATGGATTTGGGCCTTTTCTTTCCTTTTTTCTGATAAGGTTGGCTAAGGCTTTGGCAATTGTGTTGATTCTTTTGAAGAAACAACTCTTGGCTTCATTGAGTTTTTGTATTGTTCTTTTAGTCTCCATTGCATTGATTTCTCCTCTGATCTTCATAATTCCCTCCCTTGTATGAGCTTTGGGGTTGTCCTGCTCTTCTTTTTCTAGAAGCTTGAGGTGAAGGGTCAGGTTGTTTAATTGGGCTCCTTCTGTTTTCCTAATATGCTTATTCACTGCTATGAATTACCCTCCTAAGACCACTTTCATTGTGTCCCATAGATTCTGATATGTTGTATTGTCATTGTCATTTAATTGAAGGAAGTTTCTGATTTCTTCTTTGATTTCCTCTGTGACCCATTAGTTATTCAGAAGTGTGTTGTTCAATTTCCACATGTTTATGAAATTTTGCCAATTTCTTTTGGTATGGATCTCCAATTTCTTCGCACTGTGGTCTGATAATATACAGGGGATAACTTAAATTCCTTTGCACTTACTTAAACAGTTCTATGTGTGAGTATGTGGTCTATTTTGGAGAATGACTCACGTGCAGCTGAGAAGAATGTGTATTCTGATTGTGTGGGGTGGAAGACTCTGTAAACATCTGTTAATTTCATTTGTTCAAGAGTTTGATTGAGTTCTTGTATTTCATTACTTATTTTTTGTCTAGTTGATCTATCTATTTGTGACAGTGGGGTTTTGAGGTCCCCCACTACAATTGTATTAGTGCATATATGATTTCTCATGTCTGTTAATATTTGTTTATATAGTTGGGTGCACTAGTGTTTGGTGCATAGATAATTATGATTGTCATCTCTTCCTCTTGGATTCTTCCCTTTACAAGGATGTAGTGTCCATCTTCATCTCTCTTAATCAGTGTTGGTTTGAAAGCTACTTGATCTGCAAAGAGGCTAGCTACTCCTACTGTTTTTTCAGGTTCCCATCTCGTGTAATATTGTTTTCCACCTTTTAACTTTCAGTCTATGAGTTTCTGTTTGAATTAGTGTGTTTCTTGTATGCAGCCTATTGTTGTATTTTGCTTCTTGACCCATTCTGCCAGTCTATTTCTTTTGATTGATGAACTGAGACCATTAACGTTGATGGTTATAACTGAAACGTATTGACTTGTCATTTCCATGACTTTTTATTTTTGTTGGGTTCTCCTCCTTTACATTTAATTTCTTGTCATGCCAGATGGGTTCATTCTGCTTTGCTTCCTGGGGTTGTGATCCTCAATGTCTGTTCCTAGGATATTGTGTAAAATTCTTTGGAGTGCTGGTTCAGTATTCACAAAGTTCCTAATGTGCTCTTTGTCATGAAAGTATCTTATTTCTCCATCCATTTTGAAAGATAGTTTTGCAGGGTACATCAATCTGGGTTGGAGGCTGTTTTCTTTTAAGGATTGGAATATGTCACTCCAAGTTCTTCTTGCCTTGATGGTTTGTGTTGAGAAGTCTGCTGTGATTCTGATGGGCTTTCCTTTGTATGTGATTTGTTTCTTTTCTCTAACTTCTTGTAGAACATTGTTCTTCTGTTGAGTTTCTGGAATCATAACAATTATATCCCTATGTGTAAATTGTTTTTGATCAAGGCTATTTGGAGTCCTATATGCCTCACTTATCTGTATGTCAAGTTCTTTTCCCCTGCTTGGGAAGTTTCCTTCATTATTTCTGTGAAGAGTTTTTTTTATGTCATCTGCACTCTCTCCTGTTTCTTCATTGACTCCGATCAGTCTTATGTTATTCTTCTTTGCATCGTGTAGCAGCTGCTGGATTGATTTCTCATGTTCCCTTATAATTTTGAAACAATTTTTCTTTTCCTTTTCATTAGTTATAATCTTATCTTCTATATCTGAAATTCCGTCCTCACATTAGCTCATTCTGCTTTGTAGACTTTCAATGGAGTTTTTCATGTCCTAGAAATCTATTTGCATTTGTTTCAATGGATTCCATTTGTTTCCTATGTTGGGATTCCATTATGTTGCTCAGCTCCTCTGTAGATTTATTAATCATGTCTTGCACTATGGCCATAATCCCTGCTGTTATCTGAGAAATTATTTCTGATTTCATTTTGTCCAGATCCCCTTTTGTTGCCAGTTCAGTGGGTCCAGGTGGTTGAGTATCAGAGGGTTCTGTCTCATTTCCCTTTGGGGTTGCTGTAGGCGATCTGGAAGTCTGGTTTTGAGACTTATTTATGTGTTTTCTCATTTCAACTGTGGTGGCGGGGGCGTGCTGTTGGCGCCCGCGTGGGTCACCTGCTCTGAGCTGGGAGAGGATGCCAGGGGCCAGGAGCGGCGCTATGGATGTTTCCCCAAATGCCCCTTTCTCTGGGCTGCAAGCATCAGTATGGTTGGTGGCCTGGAAACCCCTTCCTCTGGATCATTAGCAGTGGGACAGTGGCTCAGAAGCCCCTACCTCTGGGCAGGAATTCTTTAAATGCTGAGAACTCGATTAGCTCCAGTAGAGTGGTCTGGTGGTCTGGTGTCCTCTGCATCTTTGTAGTGTGGAACCAGGTGGCTGTACAGAGAAGAGGCCAAAGGAGCAGGGATTGGTCCAGTGGATTGCTGCTGGGGAGCGGGCTGATTCGGTGTTTTCAGCAAGTCTGGCAACCTCGGGACCTCAGTTTAATTTTCAATATGCTATACTGTATAATCATTACTCAGCTCTATTTTGTCATCACTTCAAGCTCTAAAATTAACCTTTTAAAATTAAACTTTTATTAGTACATTTGCAATACATAAATGATTATACTCATTGTGGGGAGTTGGTATATGGACATGCCACATAGTAGTTCTTTTTACTTCCACTTCCTCTCCCTTCCATATCTCGGTCCCCATCCTACTTGCAAAAGATCTGTTTCCCTGTTTCCTATTGTCTATCATTTATTTTTATTTTTAAATTATTTGTACTTTGGGCTTCTCATGTAAGAGAAAACCAATTGATATTTAAGTTTGTGTGTCTGATTTACTTCACTTAACATTATTGTCTCATGGTGCATCTATTTTCCTACAAATGACTCAAAGTTATCCTTCTTTGTGGCAGAGTAGTACTCCATTGTGTATAAATACCACAATTTCTTTACTTGTACTACAGTTAATGAACATCTAGAGTGCTTCTAAAATTTAGAGTGCTTTTAAAATTATGAGCTGTGCTGCTTACAAATATGGATATGCATATATCACTGTAAAATGATGCCTTTAACTCTTTTGGGAAGATACCTAGAAGAAGAGCAGCTGGGATGAATGAAATTTCTACTTCTAAGGTTTTTTTGAGGAATCTCCAAGCTTATTTTAGTGGTGTTATTCTAGTTTACGTTCCCACCAATAATATAGAAGAGTCGCATTTTCCCCTGCAGCCTAACCAGCACTTGGTACTATTTGATTTCTAGATAGCTTTATTCATACATTCATTCAATCATTTACTTGACATTTATGAATAACTTCCAATAAGATATGTATGTTTGAAAATGGAGGTCCTTGTGTGTCTATTAGATTTCTATCTTTGTGGAAAAAACTTCTAATATAATCAACATATAAAAAGATTTATTTTTTGCTCAATTTTCAGAGGTTTCAGTCCATGGATGCTTGGTTCTATTGCTTTGAACCTACATTAAGGCAGAACATCACGGCAGGGAGGAGGCCATGGAACAAAGCTCCTCATTCATGGGAGTCAGTGAGTAAAGAGAGGACAGGATTGGGGTCCCAATATCTGCTGAGAGGCATGTCTGCAATGACCTAACTTCCATCCACTAGACCCCACTCCCTTAAGTTCCCACTGCCTCCCAATAGTGCCTCAAGATGAGCACCAAACCTTTAACACACAAGTCTTTGGGGTACTCCAGATTCAACACATAGTAGAGTCCAATTTAACTTCTGGGAATTGTGTTTTGGAATGTGTAGGCCAAGCAATTCTCTGTGTCCCACATCCCAGTTGCCTTTGTCTATTGCTTAAAATGTAAGGCACTGGAGTGACGCAGACCTTTCACTCCCATCACACTTTGTCTTCTGTCCCTAGCTCAGCATTTCTGTATTCTTCTTCCTCTAGTCTTTTCTGCTTTCCATCTAGGGTCCCTGTTTCATGGAAAATAAAGTGCCCTATAATATTTATTTCATGACAGAATACCTTGTTTTATTTTGGTTTGGGTTAAATCTTAGTTTTTATGTAGAATACTGTCTTTCCAGGAGCATGAATAGTGCTGTCTATGGGACCAAGAGGTAATTCAGTCTACTTTCACATGAGTTCCAAGGCAACTTCTGGATTCAGTAACCTCTGCTTCTCCACTTGGGATCATGCCATTTTACTCTACCACTCTTAACAGTTTTTTTTTTTTTCCTGATCATTGCTTCACATTCATTGATACCTCACTTACAGCCTTTCTTTATTTTCCCTTCTTTGTCAATAATTTAGGTGGCTTCAGTGTCCAAGCCCACGATTTTGATTCTTAAGACAGTTTGGGTTTTTATTTCCATTCTCTAGTATCTTTTTCTTTTGGTGTCTTTTAAAAATAAGCGTTTCTAAGGGAAAACTTTGGGGGAGCAGTGAAGGCCAGCAACTCAGTTTTTCCAGGATAAAGTGTCTAGAATCTGGTAAACAATTGCTTGGAGAGGAATTGAAGTGAGTAGAGGGATCATGGGACCCATGGGGAAACTGACAGAGGAGAAGAAAATAGGACCATGTGATACAGAACTCTTTGTAAATAGGGAGGGCAGGGGAATGGGGAAAAAATAAGAATCAAGATGTATCATGTAAAGATACAAATTCCCAATGATGAATGTCATCATATTGTATACCTACAATGTACCAATGAACTTAATGGAAAAGAAAAGAAAGAAATAGAGCATGCTGTGGAGGAGAAACCATATGGGTAGCTGCCAGAAGCAAAGTGAAACTGACAACAACTTTCTGTTCACAGAGAAGAGAGCTACCTGGGACTAGGACACTCTTATGCAGTTGGAGAATCTTATGCAGCAGGAAGAACTTGAGACACTGCTTCCCAAGTGGCCCTCCAGAGTCAACAGTTAGTGAGTGACTGCAGTACAAGTGCCACAAGTGCCAGAGGACACAGTCGCATAGAACAGGAGCTGGCAGGTATGCCATCGTGTGGAAGGTCTGGGTGTTTGAACCCGGGTCCTAGAACAACTCCCTGGCTGCTTCACACTGCCAAGTTCCCAGAGTGGATGAGGGAAGCACACTTAGGGGAGAATGCCAGCTGTTGGAGAGCAGAGTAGGGGTGTCCTACTGAGAAGCAACGTCTGGTGTTCACAGACCCAGCTCCTCACAGAGGCCAGGTTCAGCCTGAGTCACACAGGATTGGAAGCTCACATTGGCGCATGTTCCCACTGTAAGCAAATCTCTACAACCAGCACCATTCTGGGGGTAGACAGCTACCTTAGACTTCCAGTGTGAACAAAGACACATCATGGACTGAGCTCTGCTCTTCATCAGAGCCTGAGGAAAGGAACCACCTGTTCAAAACAGTAGAAAACTTTCTTTTACTATTCTTTGATTATATTATTTTTTATTTTTAAATTTTATTTTACTTTTAAACTTTTTTACTTTTTTATTCTTTGTTATTTTCTTCCTTCTTTATATTTCCCTCTACACTTTTATTTCATTATTTTACACTTTTTTCTTTCACAAGCATGTTAAGGGTGCTTCACTTACTCTTGCCTTATTTCTCTTAATATAGTTTATAGAGTGTAAGGGAATTCTCCCTTGTCTGTTACTATCCCTCCTATTTTTACTCATACCTCTTTGCCTGACCTCTCTCCTGTTTTACTCATTCTCAGTTTTACTTTTCCTTCCTCTCCACCTTCTCAATTGTCTCCCTAAATTTTTTTTCTAATACTTATATCATAGAATCCTTTCACATCTCCATTTCCCACTACCAATTTTTTACCCAGTCTTCCCTGTTATTCCTTTCTAAATATATAACAACATACCCTTAACATTAATAGGATCCCTTGATGCTGCCCCTTCTACCATTTCCTCCTTCCCATACCACAGAGCTGAGGACTTTAAAAACATGAAACTTTTTCTTTTCTCCTCCCATCTCTGGCATTATCCAGTCCCCTATCCACTGTGCTTTAGATAACTGATTCTATAAAATTATTGATGAATGCTGTTTTTCACCAGTAGGAGAGATACAGCCATCACATTTAGCTCACATTAACTGTGGATCAAGACTTGGGCTGTTATGATGCTTACATTATAGATATGGATTTATTCTCTAGGCTAGAGGGAGACCCCAAACAGGTATTATGCTCTTTTTTCTCAACTAGCCAATAAATAACCAACACATCTCAATAATATGTCTCAATTTTAACAGGACACAGGCTGGCAGACTGGATAAAAAAGCAGAATCCAACAACCTGTTGCATTCCAAAAACTCTTATAATCCAAAAAGATAGTCATATTCTAAAAATTAAAGGATAGAAAACAACATATCATCCACCAGGACTCCAAAAACAAGCAGGGGTAGCAATTCTATATCAGACATGGTAAACAGTAAAAGGTAAATGTCAAGTTAAAAACTGATTAGAAGAGAAAAAGACAGTTGCTACATACTAGTTAAGGGAACAATCCAAGAAGAAGAGATAACATTGATAAAGATATATGAACTGAATACTGGAGCACCTATCTTCATAAAACAAAAATCACTGAAATTAAAAGAGCAAATAAACATTAACACAATCATACTAGGGAATTTTAACACCCCACTGTCACAAATGGATAAATTAAATAAACAAAAAAACAAAGAAATTTCAGAGCTGAACCACACCCTGAACACATAGACTTAATAAATACCCCTCTACAACAAAGTATACATTCTTTTCAAAAGCATGTGGTACATTTTCCAAAATAGGTCACGTACTAGTCCACAAAGCCTGCTTAAGTAAATAGAAAATAATTGAATAAAATAATGAAGTCACCCCATGCATGCTATCAAACCAATGTGCAATTAAAATAGAAATCAATGACAGAAGAAATTTCAGGAAAAGGAAAAGCTCCTGAAAAATTAACCATGTGCTCCTAAACAACCATTAGATCACAGAAGAAATCAAAGAATAAGTGTAAAAAATTTCTGGAAGTTAATGATAATGATGATACCTCTCAACCACACCTTTGGGACACTATGAAAACTGTCCTAAGAGGAAGATTCATTGCAATCAATACTCACATTAGGAAAATGGAATAAGCCCAAATAAATAACCTTATGAGAAATCTTAAGATACTTGAGAAACAACAACAAACCAGCCCCAAACTGAAATTAAGGAGGGAAATTATAATAAGAGCAGAAATTGATGAAATTGAGACTAAAAAATACTAAAAAAATCAATGAATCAAATAACTGATTCTTTAAAAGAATACATAAAATAGAAGAACTCTTAGCAAGGCTTACCAAGAGAAAGAGAGGAAAGACTCAACTCAACACAATTAGAAATGAAAAAGGTGAACAATCACTGTCAAAATCCAGAAAATAGTAACTACTTTGAAAAATTATATTCCAAAAAATTAGCCAATTTTAAAGAACTGAAAGCATTCCCTCTAAAATCAGGAACGAGATAAGGATGTCCATTATCATCTCTTCTATTTAACATAGTTCTTGAAAAATTAGCAAGAGCAATTAGGCAAGAGAAAGAAATAAAAGGAATACATATAGGAAAGGAAGAACTCAAATTAATATTATTTGCAGATAACATGATACTATCTATATGAGACACAAAGAACTTCATGAAAAAAACTGTTAGAAGTAATAGGAACTTCAGCAAAGTAGCAAGTTACAAGATCAACACACAAAAATCATTAGCATTTTTGTACATCAACAATGACTGGAATGAGAAGGAAATTATGAAAGCAATACTATTCACAGTAGCTTTAAGAAAAAAAATGAAACATCAAGGAATTAACCTAACCAAGGAAGTGAAAGACCTCTACAATGTAAACTACAGTCCTCCCCAAAGAAGATTTCTCAAAGAACTGAAATTAGAAATTCTATACAACCCAGCTATTCTCCTTCTAGGTATCTTCCCCAAAGAGCTTAAGTCATCATACTACAGTGGTACTTGTATTTACAACACAAGTACTTGTGTACCAGTGTTTACAGAAGAATAATTCATAAATAGCTAAATCTTGGAAGAAGCCTGTATATCCATCAACAGATGTTTGGATAAAGAAAATATGGTATCTCTATATAATGTCATACTAATTGGCTATAAAGAATGACAAGTTTGAGATATTTTCAGGAAAATGGATGCATCTGGACAATATAACGTTGAGTGAAATAAACCAGACACACAAGCTTACATACCCTATGGTATCTCTCATTTGAGTAGTAAAAGCGCCAAAAAAGAAAATGATATAAGATTGATAGAAAGGGACAAGAGGACAACTCTTTTGTAATAGGGAAATGGTCCAAGGGAACAAGGATGAAAGTGAGGAGGAGAAGAAAGGGAAATTAGAATAATAAAGACATGCCATGTACAGGAACCTAGTAACCTGAGCTAAAACAAATAATATCAAGTATGAAAAGGGAGATAGGGAAACTGGTGAGGGAGGGGGAGGGAAGCGGAAAGGGATTTAAAAAAAGAGAAGAAACAAGCTGTAATATGTATATGTTACTACTCTCAAGATGAGTGTAACCAGTGTGATCTGCAAACATGTATTAATAAAAATAAATACATTCTAAAACTAGGTTTTTCTTTTTGGGGGCAATTTTAGCTTCATAACCAAATTGAGAAGAAAGTATAGCTATGACCCACATACTTCTCACTCCCATACATATGTAGCCTCCCCCATTATCACCATCTCCCACACAGTGGCACACTATTTTTTTTTTACAATTCATGAACCTACATTGACACACTATTATCATCCAGAGCTCATAATTTGCACTAGGATTTATCCTTGGCATTGTCCTCCAATATCATTTAATTCTGTCCCCTCTTGGTCTATCTACTGCATGACCACATCCTATTCTACTCCTCCTCAGAGAACTTTAAATCCCCCTATTTCATTCTGACAATAATTCTTCATTTTTCACATTTTAATCTCTCACTACCTCTACATAATTTTTTCAACCTCATAGAAATTCTATCATTTGATTCCTTCATTTTCTTTCCCTAGCTTCTCTAAATATCTGAAACCTTGCTGAAATTTATTCTTGCTTCTACAATTTTTAGTATTTTGCATCCTCAGCACTCAATTATGTATCAAGTGGAATCTTTCCATTCTTCAGTCTCTTCTCTGAGCACAGCTGGAGGGGTTACCCCCATATCCAAACTGCTGACATTACAATATTCTGGCTATCAGCTTCAGCTTGGCTCTGTGTTCTCACTGTCAGTCTGTTTATTTGTTCACAGTCAAGCTCTTTAGTTAAATACTTGTGTTTCAATCTCACTCACTTAAAAAATACAATTCAACTCAACCTGTAAATCCTGCCCTCCACAAATGAACCTATGTTGGTCCTTCTATATTCTTGTTCAATTTTCTTCCATCACCTTCATGTCATTAATCTACTGGTTGATCTCTTTCATATAGGTACAAAACCATGCTAAGTAAAAAGGATACAAAGCTATATATATAGAATAATTTTAATGTTATAAAAATGGTTGTGTGGAACAAAATCTGGAAGGAAAGAGACCAACACTTTATCAATCTCTGAGTAGTGGAGTTTTGCATTACTTTGCTTTTATTCTTCCTTTCTCATTGCTTCTAAAAGTTCAAAGTTTAACATACATTTATCAATTATAGAGAGAATTTTTCTAACAATATGTTTCAGTGGGGCACAGTAGTGCACAAGTGTAATCTGGGAAACTGAGGCAAGAGGATAACAATTTCAAGATCAGTGGAGGATAGCACGTATGAGCCCAGCCTGGACAACAAAGAACTTGTCTCAAAACAAAAAAGAAATTTTTAAAGGACTAGACTAGTGATGTAGCTCAGTAGGAAGATCCTGAGTTCAACCTAGTTACAGAGAGAGATAGGCAGACAGAGACAGACAGAGACAGAGACAGGCAGACGCAGAGAGAGAAATATATATACATATATATTATTTCATTTTATTTATGTAACACTTATCCAGCCAAGAAAATGTCTACATTTATCCCATTTCTTCAGTTTCTATTCACTTCTGAACTCACTGATGTTTTTATTCCATTCTCCCATTTACAGTGAAAGGCTCTAGTAGATTCCATATAATCTCCACTATTACCAAATAAAAAGGCTGTCAAACATCATCATTTTGGATGTCATCATTGCATTTGTAACTGTTGTTGTCATCTCCCATCTTCTCTAACATTCTTTTCCCTTAATTTCTACTCACACCTTTGTTTCTGTTTCCATTACGTTATCCTCTTCCTCCTCACTTCTTAAATGCCCTTTTAGTTTTCCCTCTTTTTTTGGCTCAGCCACCTGTTAGCTGATTTTCTTTCTCTTGGCCCTCTTAGGTATATAACATTCATGCAAATCCTTTATCCAAATACATGTTGGCCACTTAGTTTTTACTCTGATTAAATTATCTTAAAGTTTTGGAGACATGAATGCAATTCATGTAAACAGTAAGAAAAATAATAGCAATTTTATAAAAACAGAATTAATGGATTTCACAAGGTTGTATATTTGATGCTTCAAACAGAAGTTTGGACTTATGCACTCAAGACAGTTATCATGATAGCCAACTGGGAATGTTATACTAAAAAACAATCACATAACAAAATCTCAAAGATGTTTATTTTCACATTTGATTTTATTGGTGTTTATGTGGTAGATTTTCTTTACATTTCAATAAAACTGTAAGTAAAGGCAAAATAATGCAAACACTACATAACAAAATGCTTCAAAATATAAACAAAAATATGCCCTATAAATTTGAAAATAAAATAATTATGTCAAGTGCTGTAAATAACTGATTATTTTATTGGTCATGTATAATCTTACAGTGAAAGACAATCATGCATTCTAAAATTTCTAGTGAAATTTTACATATGGTAATAGACACAGTAGCTTCAAATGTTTTTTTCTTTGCTATTTATTTTTAAGATTATCAAAGAACATTAGAAAATTTAAATAAAGTACAGATGCTGACTTGGAGAATGACTAAAATGAAGAAAATAAAGATAAGTGCTGATAAATCAAGTGGATAGATGAGGTATGAACACCGAAGTCAGATTCTTGTGAGTTCCTTTAGGCTGGTGTGGCATTCACTTTTAGCCAATCATGGAGACATAGATTCTGAGTCAGCAAACCTAGCTTAAAATTGGGCTTTACATTATATTTTCTGTGAATTCTTCTAAGTCATTTTTTTCTTTGTGAATTTTATTTTCTTCATCTGTGAAGGAAGTACTAATGTAATTGTGGAAACAATGCATGTGGACACAGGAGCATTCTTTCAAACACAGAATAGATGCTCAAAGTCTATCGAATATCTTAAAGTAGTAATCAAGCCTTAGATTTTAAAATTTCTTTATTTAAAGGAAATAGTATAATTTTCACTTAATGAAGACTTAATGAAGATCTAAAGAGTATAAAAGAAGTGCTCTATGGGGATTTCATAAATAACAACTTTTTTCTCTTACCTTTCTGCACATCTAAGATAAACCATTGGTTTATTCCCCTACATAGGGCCTGTTAGCAACAGCTGTCAACTTCTAAGGTCTAATAAACTTGGTGTGCATTTATTCCTTCATTCAATAGATATTTCCCTAGGATTTATTGTATGCCTATAACTCTAGGAGGTACTGAGAATAAAATTGGATGAAAAACTGGATTTTATTATTTACTATTCCATTTACTAACTGAAAAGTTTTTTTTGTCCTTTGGTACCAGGGATCAAACTTGGGTCCTTCGGCTTGCGCAGCAGGCGACGAAACCACTGAGCTAAATCCCTGGCCCTAACTGAAAAGTTTTGAACAGGTCAGTTAAACTATTTGAGTCTCAATTCCCTCAGCCTTTGAATGGAAAATGTATATGGAGTAAATTACTTTTTTCCCTCTTGTTTCTATAATCTTAAAATTATTTGTATAAAATATTTTCTAAAATATTAACATTTCCCTCTAATTATTCTACTTCTATATATGTAATCTATTTAAGTACCATGTTGGAAGTATTTGGAAAGTAAATATTAAACTTAACAGACTACTTTGAAATCTTTTTAAATGAAAACTAGAAAATAGTATACTCTTTCTTTTTCATAAGTTTTGTTTGGAAGTAAGTGTGTAAGTAATGAATAAAACATCTAACTGCATATGTGTGCAGATGCAAATAAAATTAGGCATTTCATAGCTGGTTGGAGCAAGAATTCCTATTCTAAGTCTCTCTCTTCACTTATACTTCTGCTTGGAAAAGGCAGGCAGAGAGAAACATTTTATATCCATGGCTAATCATAAAGGGATTGTTTTCTGGGGAGTGAGAAGAGACATCTTGGAACTCCAGAAATCTTTACAGCCAGTCATTTTAGGAGTAAGGCAAACTGAGGGGATTCTCTGGAGATTGAACAGAAACCCTGAGGGTCATCCTAGAGGCAGCTGGAAACTACTTGGAAAAGCCACAGTGCTCCTACCTGGGAAAGACATTCTTCCCGCCAAGTGGAATGACTGTTTACCCGTTTTTGTTTTTGTTTTTGGTCGTTTGTTTTGTTTTGTTTTGTTTTGTTTTTGACAGACCCTTAAAACCACAGCAAGTTGGGGTATTTCCCAGACTTCATAAGCCAAAATGAGACAAGTTGGTAGAATTAATATAAAGCAAAAACATAGTATCTGCCACTGACATTAGCAAATTTCTCAAAGAGTAATTTGAATAGTCTGTAGAAATCCAGATTTGTGTCACTGACATTTACTCATTTCTAGTGGTTTTTAATTCCATTTGAGGGTTAAATTAAAATTTTGTACTCACATTTAAAAGGAATTTTAAAACAATTTGAAACCAAACATTTTTGTTGTACATTTTAATGTATGGGATCATATGATGTTGAAAACAGAGGTTAAGTTTAAGTGTGCATCAATGTGTATTTCAACAATTCTGAATGAGAAATTAATGTTCATTAAAAGACTTTCTATAAAGAGGCAGAGCTGAGAGATAAAATGAAATAGCAATGGGGGGGCCCACATCAGGTATGCAGTGCATAGTTTATGAGTTATCTTCTAATAGGGTTGCCCCGAAAATTTAGTAAAGCTGGTGCCCACTGTACCCTGTGTGTTTCATTTTCAGACAATCATTTGGGGGTGTGAAAGGATGCCTAGGAAAGCAGAAGGGCTCTGTGTCAATCAAAGCTAATCACTACTACAGGCAGAGGGCTTTTGTTGGCCTCCATGCTCTAAGCTGCGCTTCCACATCTGTGTTTGAAGAGATTAGAGAGGTGCTTCATACAAGAACTGTATTAGTTAAAGCTGATCGACAGTATTTGGAATAAACCATGAAGAAGTTGAGTGCCAGAAGGGAAGGCATGGCAAGTGGGAGATTGAAACTGATGAAGGCTAAATCCCCCCTCCCCATTTGTACTTGGGGTCTGCTCACTGGAGGGCATTACCAGGTGCCATGCTCTTGCCACTTCCTAGCAAACATGAAACCATCAGGGCGAGAAGCCTGACGCCGATGTTTTCAGTGACATGCTTGCCAAGCTTTGGTGAAGGGCTCCAGTTTTATTTGAGGTGTTTCACAGAAAACAGGTTAACTGAAGTGAATAAGTGGGATTTTAGGACCAACGATGGGAAAGAATGAAAACTGAAAAAGATCACAGCAAAAATGAACATGTAAGCCCTCTCCTGGTTGGCAGCAGTCTTCCTCCTGCATGAAGGCCATACACGGGCAAATAAATTATGACTGACAAGCATTTGAACCAATAAAGAGTGCACTATATTTTATATGCAGTAAATTTAATTCCAGATTGTGTTTCGCCTCAGCAGGGTGACATGTTTATTGCCGGTGAAAGATGAAAGCCGAGGGAGTTAGAGACAAGCATCAGCACTTCCAGTGGGCACCCGCAAAATGAAGATTTGACAGACCAGTAGCTGAGCCCTTGAAATGAAATGCCGGATCAAATTTTACCCCAAAGGGGTCAGATGTACTGTCGTGCCCCCAAACGACAATACCAGCTGAATAAATGAGCCCAGTTCACCAGAGAGCAGAGGCCAAGAGCATGCTCTGTGAATTTTAGCTCGCAGGCTCAGCAGCTCTTCAAGTGAGGAACCTGGGAGGGCCTGGATAAGGGGTGTCTGAGGGTGGATGTGTAGGAAGACTCGAAGTGCTGCTGCCTCCTGTGGGGCTTTCACTGTCATTTTAAAAATCTATTAAACAGATCGAAAAGTAGAAGTGAAACTAAATTGATCTGTTCATCTCTCCATTTCATCCTACAAGTGGGTCAGCTCAGGTGTTCAATTTATTGAACCATAACCCCTTTTTAAACAATCAACATCAACACATAATAAATATGTTCAGCAAGGGCAATATTTACATGCATGACTCATTGTTTTGGAAGATTTATTTATGGGGGAACTGACTGGCAATTACATCACTGCTCCTTTGGCTGACAGTGGCACGGGAGCATGTGGATATGGTCCTGGTCACTGCCAATAGCAAGAACATTGGTAGAGGTGAACTCTGACTCTCCCTACAAAATAGGTCCCACACCCTCACTGGAAATGTGGGAGGAATCTGCTATGATTTGAACATGTCTTCACTCTTCATCTAGAAAGAAAAGATAAAGGGAAAGAAGGAAGAAAGAAGGGAGGAAGGGAAAAGAATGAGAATAAAAATAAAGTTTCCAGTCTAAGGAAAGCATGTCCCTGAAGAAGAATTTATGTGATAATTCCAATAATGACATTGATAATACAGTAACATGATAGCCAATCTTTCCTGTATGCACTTGAAAAACAGATTTAAGTATCCAATATATGGATTGGCCTGGCCAAATGTTTTCAAACTCATTTGTGTAGACACAGTATCATCAAGTCTTGAACCAATCAGAAGGGTTAACATTTTAGTCAGTTCCTTTCATCGACTTTGCCTTGTTGGGCAGGCAGAAGAATCTACCACATAACCTCACATAAATGTATTTTGAGGATGTTTCTCATAATTTAGTGACATAAAGATGAGGATTATGTAACATTTCTGGATGCTGTGATTTTGGAGTTGTTTCTCCATTTCTCTTGAATGATCTTTTACATTGTCTCTTGACTCTGTACAACATTTCCATATTATTATTGAGGCCAGAGGGAACATACTCTCAAGCCCTGGTGGAGATCATGGAATCTAAATAATGTTACTAGCACCCTCTCTTTGATGTGTGGAGCTTTGAGTGGCTTGTTTCCTGTGAGAGTGACATCACATTTGGTGAATGGAGCTCTGGCACAAAAGTGAGTGAACCTGGCCTCCTCCTAGTGGTGCCTGGAGATAAAAGAACACAAACAGTAAACACCACCAGTCTCTCTATTACTCACTTGAGCCTTATGGATGTGATGGTGAAACTTCTGCTGCCCAGAATGTGTTCAAATTTTATGTAAGATCTTTAGATGACAGTTGCTGTGTGAAGGACATTTTCCAAACATGAATAAAAGGCACTTAGCTATGGATCCTATTTCCAACTGATTACTATTGCTGGTACCATGGTCCGGCATTGTTTTCTGCCCTTTAATTTATTCTGATCAAATTAAATTTACATTCACTTCTTTTCTACATTCTCCCATCTAGCATAACATTGAAGCATTTTAAAGTGGATTTTCTCTGTGCTGCTCCATGAATTCCAGAAGTGTCTCTTTTATCACATTAATGACATTCCCCTCTTCCCTCAGGCTCTATATGCCTTGGCCCTCTGTGCCTCCATGTTCTTTCCAGATTTCTTTGTCTGTCCTTTTTAAACCTCCCACGTGAGTTGTGCTTGAAACAGAGCCCCATTTGTCTGATATGTGGTGTTATGGTTTATATTAGATGTCTCCCTAAACCCTCATGTGGGGCTTTTGGGAATGACTGGATTGTGGATTGTGATGCTAGATCAGTTCACTGATTGGTTTGGCATAGTTCTGAGTGTGGATGATGGACTTACTGAAGTCCCTGGATATGGGTGGTACCAATCAATAGGCTTGTTATTTGTATGGAATAAATAGAGAAGGAAGTCAGGAAGCTACCTGTCTGGCAGGTCATGAGCTGTTCCTCCTCTGCCATGTCACTCTGTGTGGAGCCGGCCAACTATGGACTGAAACCTCTACAAACTGTGAGCTAAAACATACCTTTCTTTCCTTCCCTTGTGGGGGTCACATATTCTGTTGCAGGAATGAGAAAGCAACTAAGACACATGCTTTTCTTCTTGGTCAAAGATCCCCTAAAGACTCCACAGGATTTCACAGCTGTATTTGTGATTTCCTGTCAAGTTAATCTACTCAATTTGTTTCTCCTTTTGCAGATCATATTTATTGGTTCTATTTACAATTCATTATAAGGTCTTAGGATGAAAGAATCAAGTAATAGGGTAGGAGGATAAGTAGTTTCCAGACACCAGAAAGTATTAATGATCTCAGAAGAGAAATATTTAACACGAGAGTGGTCAAATTCATTATGAGCATTAATGTATATCAATACATTTTATAGTTAATAAGTACATTGTGCATCACATACACATGATATAACTTCATTCCAATCCTCTTTTTTGCTTTTTATTCTGAAATCCTAAAATCCTGTTGTCCAATAATTTTAATACCTTCTCTTAAGTTGTTCTTATATTCGTTCTTGCTTTGCCAAATCCATAGTCAATGCCAACATTTACACATTTTTCAACCCTAACCCAGACCACCTCAAGAACATCCTATACATGACACTAAAATCTTTATGTATCATGGCTTCTTGGAAGCTACCTCCTTTGTATCTCTTTCATAAGACTAACTTTAAATTCCTTGTATTCTATTTGTTAGTCTCTATTTTACAACTCTTCTAAACCCACCAGCCTGAGATTGGGTGTGCCATGTATTTACTACAGGCTAGCACTCCACCTGGACATCTACAATGCCAGTTTTTTTTTTTTAAAGATAATGATAAGTACATTTAACACCATTATGCCTGGTATATATTAGTTGTATGGCTGCTAATCTTGATATATTAACTTCATTGGATTAAAAAACAAATTTGAGCACAGTCTTGGATGTGCCTGGCTGGGTCATGGAGGCATGATCTTGACTAATGTACGTGGTCCTCCCTCTATTCCTCTTTGGCACTCTTCCCCTATTCTGCTTCCTAGCTGCCATGAACTGTGTAGCTTCATTTTGTCACATGCTTCTGGTGTAAAACTTCTGCTTTGAAACCTGCTGATCATGGGCTGAATACCCTGAAATGTGCTCCACATTAAATAAAATGGAGTACTAGTCAGCCATAAAGAATGAGAAGATAGAATCATTTATAGCTAAATGGATGCAAATGGAGTCCATACTCTTAAGTGAAAAAAATAGGACACGTGTAAATATCGAATAGTTTCTCTAGTGTGAGAAACTGAAAGTGTAAATAAGGGTTAAAATGATTAAAATGAATAAATGATAATTTGAAATAGGAAAAAAGCTCCAAAGAGGTAGGGGGTGAAGAGAGAGGAAGGGGAAAGGAAAGAAGGAAAAAGAAAAATTATGAAAAAAGAAAAAGAAATGGAAATGAAGTCTATGTAAATAGGGAAGGGTGGAGGGGGTAAAGGGTGCACAGGTAATGGGGAAAAAATAAGAATCAAGATACATCATGTACAGGTACAAGCACCCAATGATAAATGTAAACGTATTGTATACCTAAAATGTACCAATAAAAGAATTTAAGAATAAAAAAAAAATCTATCATCCTTTAAGTTTTTGGTGTCAAGTATTTTGTTTTGGAGAAGAAGAAGCTGACATACAGAAAATTAGTAGCAGAGAAGTTGGTGTGATTTCACCTAACTGTGTGGTCTAGAAGGGTTTGGAACTAGTTTGTGGGAGAAATTTGAAAAGGTTTGGCTATGTGGGTTACACAAGTCTTAGAATACTATAAGCAGAGCTTGATGGGTGATTTACCTTGGAGCTCAGAAGACCAGGATGCCAATAGAAAATGTAAGTTGAGCTCAGGAGGTTTTAGTTGGTACAAGAACTCCATTTGCATTGGAGTAGAGCACATGTGTGTTACACTCTGGCAGAAAATTTGTCTATATTTTGCTCAAGTCATGAGGCTTTTCAGGAGATTGGGATTAAGGGTAGTGGATTAAATAATATGGCAAAGGAAATTTGAAGAGAGTCTTACATTTAGACTTGGACATGGGTGCTATGAGCACTTTTAGTGAGATCTTTAGTGAGAATCAGAGACAAAAGGCAGAGGACAAAAAATTGAAAATCTCGAAGTTTGGCCTAGAAGGACATGTGTAAATTTGGGACCAAAATGGGTATAATTAGAAATATTTTAAAAAGCAAGTAATTTGTACAGGGATGAGAAGAAAGATGCCTAAAAATCACTTCAAAAATCCGCAAGTCCTCATCCCTCACAGATTCAAGGGTGCAAAAGTTTCAATCTTTCATTTGAGAAGAGCCTATGGGAGTCATGCTCAAGGAGCACCTCCTAGGGACTTGGTATCCTGGGATTCATTTTACCATGCTTAGCTAGCAAGGTACTCAGTAGTATTGTAGCCATGGTCCATAAAAGGCCTGGATTCTGCCCACTTGGTGCTAGACCTTGGCATTGTCCACTTGATGCTGGTTTTACTGACATGTAGGATGGAAGAGTTGTGGTATAGGGAGGCTTCCACTGAGATTCAAAGGCAAGGCTTGGAAGACAGGCAGGAACTCTCTGAGGGGGCAATGCATGGAGCTTTAGGAGTGAAGATGAAGGTGCAGTGGAGATCCCAGGAAGTTAGAGATGGCAGGAATGTGGAACATGGGTTAAGGAAAGCTGAAGCCTGTGAGTGGATCCAGCCCAAGAGAGAAACGTTGTGTTCTATACCTGGCATGACCATAGGTATGTGGCAACCTAACACTTTTGAAGCTCACATTTCACCACCATGTGGCCCAGATATTGAACGAAGAACTACAGGGTTCAATGTCTTCTCTGCTGGTCTTCAGTCTCATTGTGCTCTGATTCTCTTTTGTCCCACTGTTCTCTTTTGAAATGAGAGTATTTACCCTATGGCATTGTACATCGGGGTTATATATTGTATTTTAACTTTTTATAGAGGTTCACATCTAAGAGTTTTTCTGGAGTCTCAGAGGAAAATTGGAGTTGGGATTTTGAAAAATGCTGGAATTGTTGAGATTTTGGTGATGGGATTACTGTATTTTTCTTGTATTAAGGACAGTTAGGTGGAATTATGAATTTGCTATTGTCTTTATTTGGAAATAAAGGAATATGGTTTAAGGAGATGTTGTTGGGTGTGAAGTTGAAAAAGGGTGCATTGTGACTGTACATACTGATGTGTTAGTTTCACTGGATTGAAAAACCTCTAGCAGATTAGTACAGCACATTCCTATATGTGTCTGGGTAGGTCACGGAGGCATGGTCTCCCTCATTTTTTTCTGGCATTTTTCCCTGCTCTGACTCTCAGATGCCATGAACTGAGCAATCTATTTTGCCATATTCTTCTGTTGTAATATTTTGGCCTTAAAACCAGTTAACTGTGGACTGAGTCCTCTAAACTGTGAGCCAAATTAAACCTCTCCTTTTTAGGTATTGTGCCTCAGCAATGGGAAAGCTGACTAATACAAGTTGCTCCATAACTCGTATTTTATCATTTATTATGACAAAAGGACCTTCTCTTTTTGGCCAGCCAACATGTCCTTCCTTCTTGGATGATGAATTCACAACCCCATTTACCCCACTTAGTTCATACGTTTCATATATATTTCCTCCTATTCTTCTTCTCCATCTCTAAGTCTTGGCTTCAACATGTCCTCTAGTAAGATTCAAGTACTTTCAGTGTCTGCCTTCCAGAGAGAATTAATAGACACCAGTGCAGCTGTGTGGGCTATGTTCAGTGTTATTCTATATAGCTCATATAATTAAGATTATAGTTTGGAAGAATACCCAAATTTATTCAATAACAACTTCTGTTAAGTTATGCTACATGACCCATGCATATTTACATTTTTAATTTCTAGCCATCCTTTGAGATTCATTTTTAAATGCCTGCCTTATCCCCTCCACCCTATCCCACTTCACTATTTGAGTTATTCTGATGCTCTTTGGGCTAAAACAAAATGATTTTCTGTTTTTAAAGCCAAATTTTATGCTAGGCATGAATAATATATTTTCAGATATTGCAGTTGAATATGTACATGTTATATCTGCATTAATGGAGGTGTGGGTGAGCTCATGGAAGAAAGGAAGAAAACAATTTAATCTGACAAATGTTTACCGAAGATCTAAGAGGACACCAAGCCTGGTGACATGAGTGGTGTGTAGAGCTGCTGGCTGAGAAGTAGTGGTCTACACAGAGGTGTCTACAGTCTCCAGTTGACAAGTACTGTTGTTTCACAAGGGCTGAGGAAAGTTGTAAAAAAAGAAGGCTATAAAGTTAAAGACAATAAGAATGAGATAGTTCATAAGTGCTAGTCAGCAGTGCACGCTTAATGGACTTCCAGTGGAAAATTAAAGAGGAATTAGGATTTACTCCACTTGTATTAATATCTATTGAATATTTTTGAATAGACAAGTTCATTTTTTAATATATAGGCATTTATCATTGTGTCCCAAAACAGTACATAGCTGGTAAATATTTGTTCAGTGAATAGAAAAGTAAATGGCATACAGTTATATCCTGTCCATTTGACTGAGTTGTTTTTCACATCTAATGATCTTAGAAAAGTCTACAACATTTGAGTTTTGTAGGATACACTCATTTTCTAAGAGGAGGGTTACTTGCATGATAATCTGTAAGGTTTATTATGAAATTGCTTATAAATGAGTCAAAGTGGAACTGAGTTTGAATGGACAGTGGTTGGGTTGAAAGTAAGGAAACAAGAGAAAGTTATAATTACAATGTAAAAACATATTTTAGAGCAATGTTGAATAAAAATACAGTCTGGGATAGCTAAGATCACTTGTGCTTACACAATAAAATTTCTTCTTTCATATACTTTTCCCCAAGAAGGTGTTAATTGATGTTGGCACTGAATCTTTTGAAGCAGTGGGAATTCCTGCTTTAAAATGTCCAATTAGCTGCAAAAATGAGTGATGGAATGGATAGTTGAGTATTTTTAAAGGCTGCAAACTTCTTCATTTGAGGATGTCTGAAACATTGCCCTGAAACATCCTCCAAGGATCTTTCCTTCAACTGTTGCTGCACCTCTTTGTACAGAAGCTAGGATAGCAACATACAGTCCCGGAAGGAGAATCCTCATAATTTTCTTCAGAATGCCAAGTGTTACAGTGAACGATAAATAACCTTTCTGAAAGAAGCAGCTTTTTTCCTTCCACTGGAACAAACTGTTCAACTCTATTTGAATAAAAAGTCCACACATATATCGAATTAAACAAAATAGCATTGTTCCAAATACAGATCAGGCAGTCTTCCCAGACCCATGTCAGTAAAATTTCATAGCGCTCCACAGCACTGTATAGCAGCTCTCTTTCTACTCTTCTTTATATGTGAGTGTGGAATTACTATTCCTAGACAAAGGAATGCAGACAGAGGGTATGTTCCTCAAGCAGTTGAATAACATTAAGGTCAAACTAGGAACTTTGATGGAAAGAAAAGAAAATGCACCACTAAAAATTTAGGTGGAGGGCAATACCACACAGCCATGTTAGGAGCAATTGATAGGCAAGGAGCTATTTTATTTATTATGGGGACAAATATTTTCACATTTGCTGAACATAACTCTGGACCAGTGTTAATTAACCAGGAAGCTAATTGTGGTGTGTGCCGAGATGGGGTAGAGGCAGGCATGCAATGCAGCTGTTCACAGTAACTCCTAAGGGCCAACAGTTAAATTTTCAGGATTTTGTAAGTGGTCTATTGTATACAGATATTATTAAAATTAATAGAAGTATATAATCTTACAATGAATTATCTTAAAAAACAACATAATAATCCAAGCTTGTCACTTCTCAGTTTACTGTGCTTTACTATGCTGTAACTCTTGAGGTTATGTACATCATTGCATCTCTAAGGTGTAAGACTAATTCTTTGTAATGGTATGAGACTTCGTGTCAGTTTCCTGCCCATCAGGTGTCACACTGGTAGCTTGAATTCAGTCCACATTACAAATCGGGGATTGTCTTTCCCAGAGCCGATAGTCAAACATTTATTGGGACGATACTAGGTAGAAGCTTTCTGAGAACAGTCACAACTACACATGTAAGCTTAGGCTGCTGAGCTGAACAGGAATTTGGGCAGCTCTGCCTTTGGTATGGTACTTCAAGGTTAAGAAGCCATGCCTGCAAAGGACTTTCAACAACCATGGTAGAGCTTCCACATTCTGCTGCATTTCATAAAATCGTACTAGGGAAATAAAGCAAATTCCCCCAATCTGAAATTACCAATTGTTTTTTGAATAGCAGAGATTTGTCTAGAATAGCATTATTAGGGCAAGTTGGTTTATTAGGAAACACTTTTATTCATTCCCACTAAAGGCAATATTTTATCGACCATAATAAATACAGTGCAGGTTTAGTTGGGACTAGTAGTAATTGAACACCAGTGTGACATAACCGGGTTTTAGCCACCATTTTTCCTACTCCTTTCACTCTTCCCAAGCTTACTGTGCTTGTTACTTGAGAAAGTAGATCAGAAATAGGTGAGGAAGTTAGAAAATCTAAGGGTACAATTCATAGATGGTTAGCGTTTCAAAATGAGGGGTTTTTTGGCCACAGATACCTGTCTATACTGAAAGGTAAAAGTGATATGATTTGGTATAATATTTGTTGCAGGTATGAATTCACCAAGGGTCCATACAATTATTTTCTCCCTAACTGAGCTCTAATGTTTGTATTAAACCAATTAAATTATAATAGTTTATAATTAACTTAAATAATATAATAAGCATACTCATAAGATATCCAGGGTTATACACATATGGACTATATCATAAAACTATATTACATAATGTACTACAGCATACATTATGCAATATTTCATATTATGAAATACATATATGGATGTGCACATATATTCAAATTAAAAAATGAAAAAAGAATTAGGATGTGCTATGTGAGAAATGTGATCATTATATACTATAAACACATACAAAAAATAAAGCAAAAATGTAGTTTGATCAGGAATATCTGGTCAGAGCTCATCAGATAAAGCTTATTTCAGGACTAAGGCAGTATTTTTCTATAGAGTACAAATATTTTGTAAACAAAACAAGTACATATATAAAGAGATCATCATTTTTAGGAACAACTATACTGCTTCATGATTTTATGTCACAAGAGGCCAGTAACTATTGTGAAGTTCATCAGCCAAGTTCCCTCTTTTGTTAGAATAATTTCTTTTTGAAATGTTTAATTGCACAACTATCAGGTATACTTTGATGATCAAATTCCTTATGTCACAATATTAAACAATTTTGGGGGCTACATCATTGAATTTTAACTCCCTGAGGTGTCTGATATGTTTCAAATCAAGTCAAATTAACAATGTATATAGTAGTAAATTAAAGAAACAGATAAGCAGAAGCAGAAAAAAACCAATAGGAAGATTATCTTTGTAATGTTTCATTAAGCAACTTCCATTAGGAAAGAAAAATAAAGCATCATTAATGCTAACCCATGTTTGAACCTAAAACACAAATTTCAAACTGATTCACACAGTGTGTTTTTAAAGTAACCTGTGCTTTTAACAGCCACTCTTTGATAGATGACAAGTATCATCTTGAATTTTATGTGAACTGATTCACAAAAGTCATTCAGCAAATTAATGTAGTTTTGGAAAATTAACAGCAAAGTAGGCATGCCGCCAAATGTCTAGTGACAAATTGAAGGGTTTGGAGATGAGTTTGTCTATTTGCAGTATTGGAACTGTTTTCAAAACAAAAACACACTGAAAATGGTGCTGGCATGACAGAAGATGCAGTCATTATGCAATTTTAATTGACAAATAATTCTCTTTTTATGTGAATAAATTCACCTAGCCAATAACTGCATTATCATCTATCATGTACTGGTTTCCCTTCCCATTACATGCAACCTCTAATTTTGATGAATTTGATCAAATGTATCTGGCAGCATAGCTATATCTGGCAAGTGAAGGGACAACCACAGTAAGTTGGAGGGAGGGGGCAGGTAGGAGGATGGTGATTTGTCATAGGGATGGAGACTGTCTTTAGCATTACCTGTTGTGTAGATATTATTATCCTCCATTTATCTTCCAGCCTGAATATTCAGATTGTGATGTGTTCAAGTCTTTCAACAAGGTGCTAAGAATCTCTCTAATTTAACTCAGGTACGCAAGGAGTATATGTGTGGGGGTGGAAACTGGGAAAATAGCAAAGCTTTATCGATCTACATATAATTAATCTTCAGATGTTAGCTTTAAATTCCAGTATAATAGCCTTAGTATATAGCCCACTTCCACATAAGGAGCAGCTGAAATGTAAAATGATGACAAATATGAACATACTCTAGCTAAGGGCAGGTATTCCAATGGCAGCATTAAATATAAATACAATAGGGTATTGACATAATGTAGTAAAGTTCCCTTGCTATTAAAAGGCTTTGTTCTAAAGCGTATCTGTGTACACAATGAGATGATGAACACAGTGCATCACATAGCTAAATTTAATATATGCAGGGGTATGATGTTTGCAATGCATGCATTTCAGCAGGTCCCATTAGTGTGCCTTTCCCCTCCAGTGAAAACAGAATGAACCACAGCCCCTTCTGGTTTGCATAAAGCAAACAAAATTAGATTTGCTTTGCTGAATTGAAACCCGCTTGGGATTGTGAGCCTCTCTCGGGGACAAATTACTTCAAACAATCCCTTTGTACCATAACAAAATCAAAAAATTCAGGCCAATCAACATGACTCAAAACCCTTAACACAAGAATTAATAACACAACCTAGTCTATTTTTATTGCTTCTGCGCTACAGCTCCTTGTTTTAATGTAATTACACTTATTTGCCATCCACATGTTAAGTAAGCTTGCATATGTTAACTAACACGACATAAAACAACCTTCCTAATTTTACCATTGCTACAAACATTGTTCCCCCTGGAATAAAATCTGAATGTTGGACAAGTTGAACTCTAAGGTTATTAAATTAAATCTATTTTTAGACCCTTGATAAATGAATATAGACAAAATGTCAAATGTGTCTTCAGATAGGTGTAGAAGCTGATTGACAATCAGATTAATCTATTAAAGATATTGGTTTATGGAGTGTTATTCATTTGATATTCTCAACTTTTAAAGCCTATTCCCCTGCAGAAGAGAATGGCATGTAAGTCTGTAAATATGGAATCTCTTAAACCAGGTATCTGTGCTATGGTCACTTAAATTCAGCAGCTTAAATTACTATCAATATGATATATATTCCTACTGCTTTTAACACTTAAATATCAGCAGAGGTTATATGCCACTAAAACTTTCATTTAGATTTCATGTTTAGTGACTTTTCAGGTTTGCACATTAGAATTTGGGATGACTTGATCGCCATTGCTTTTTAAGATACATAAGTCATCTAGTATATTTGAGTTCACAAAATCTTAATCTTCAAAGATTAAAGGGTTTTCTCCATTGCCTAGTGCAATACAAACATAATGTCATCCTTAGGCTGTGTCAAACATGTATTTATCAAGGAAGGTTTTTGCCTAATTGTTAACATGCAGTTAATTATGAATAACTGGCCTGTCTATAAGCATGGGTTTATCTATATAATTATAGGATCATTTAGACAAAAGTAACCTATCAACTTGGTTCAGTAAATTATCAATTCTGTCCAATACATCATTTAGATTCATTGTTTGGTATTAAGTAGATAAATAAATATGATTGACAAACTTCCCTTCCTTCCTACCTGCTATGTAGATTCAATCTGAATTTCTAAAACACACAATCAAAGAATCAATTTATTTATTAAAGATCTTTATATTAAATCTTTGCTATTAGACATTTCCTTATAAATATTATAGAAAATTTATCAAAACAGTTAATCTGGAATCTGGCCCATAGGTGTCAAGTTGGATCTATAAGTGTGTCTCCTTAGCAAAGACAATCTTACATCAGGTAAGACTAGAAGATATAAATGCTCAATTTCTCTACCAGTTTTCCTATAATCAGGCTGTGTCTGACTTGTAAAAGCACTTACATTTGAGATCCTCTGATGGAGACTTCCCTGATCAATCACTTAAATTGAAATGATTTATATAATATATGAAGTACCTAAAATAAGGGTATAAAAATAGAACCAAGACAATAGGGCTTTATCCATGTAAACAAAACCCAACCCTGAGAGGTACATAAGTATATATGTATATGTGTGTATGCATACATATGTGTGTAGATATACATTTATGCTTAATCTTCCTCCTAGAATCTGCAACCTAGTCCAGGTAGATGAAAGAAAAATTGGTGCCATCTTAAGAGAAGACAGAAGGTCAGTGGCTCATACTGACATCCTATTTTGAAAGACCTATCTTTGTTTCTTTAAGTTCCAATGTCACAAGCCAATTCTTTTTAAAGAACAAGGCATGATGTCATTATTTTAGTTTTATTCATAAAACACAGAAATGCAAACTACCTTAGTTTTCTGGTATTTTAGGTTTTAGTCCTTATTTTAAGTTCTTGGATCAGTTCCCAACCTATTGTGATTCTAATTTGATTTGTATACCCTCTCTTTTTCAGAGGTACTTTAAAATCTCAGATAAAAGAAAATGAATTAGTTATATGTACAGGCCATAGCATTAAGAGCAGAGATACAAGGTCAGTGAGCTGAGTTCAGCTTCTGAGAGAATAATTAAGTGATCTTAAACCTGCCCACTTTTCTTGCTCCCTCACCACAAAAACATCACTCTTTTGCCCTCAAACTTTACCTCACTACCCCATTTCTTTCTAGTGGCTGTGCAAAATGCTGAATCAAGCTTCTATCTTCCTTTCTTACAAATGTAACACTTTGGTTGAATATATTAGCTCCTTAGACTTTATTCCTGGTCTCAATGGATTTTCTTAATTTATAAGATTGTCTCCTTTGAGAACTATTTCTTGCTCATCTTCTCCAGTCTCCCCTCAGACTCTGCCTTATGTGTTCATTGAGTTACATGATGCTTACTAGTCCAGCACAGGTAAAGGGATATTTTCTCAAATTCCATTGTTAGCCTTTAGTTCATTTTTTTTTTTCTAATTCTGAGAAAGGGAAAATGATGCTCATCTAGTTTAGCTGGGAAAAAGCTAATGGGCTTGTTTGAAGTGCTCAAACTGCCAGTTGAACTTTAGATTTTGCCATGACATTCACACACTATACTGTATAGGATGGTTCCATGGGTCACATGAAAGTGATATAGAGGAAGTGGAGAGCTTCTGGGCTTACAGAACAACTCAAGTGAGCTTTTATAGCATTTTTACTGCTTCCTAGTGGGACAAGTACTTGAGTGGGCACATACGTAAAATGAGAATAATGATACTTAATGAAAAGTAATGTGGCAGGGTCTACATGGGAAAATTTTAGGAGCATAAGAAGAAATTGTAGCGGTTACATTTCTGGCACATAAAGCACATAGCATGGGACTCAGAAAATAGAACATGATTAATAAATATTTGTTAGAGTCAATCATATCTTCCTCAGTTTAAACAAATACTTTTTGTTTCAATATATTTTTACAGTTTTTAACTAGTGAAAATGACTCTCACATTTAAATGCCAAAAAGTTAACTAGAATAATTCTAAAATTTATTAATGGAAGACTACAAAAAAGTAAGCAACGAAAGTAAAGTCATTAGTTAAGGCAGTGAAAACAGAGGATTCCTGGCTGATGCACCACTGTTCCCAGAGAAAAAGAGGAGAATTCTGGGCCAACGTGCCACCTCTCCCAGCACAGAGGAGGTGAGTCGCACAAGGTGCCAGCAGCATCCTTCCACTCCCAGGTTGATATGAGAAGACACAGAAACAAGCATCAAAACCAGACTTCCAAATCATCTACAGCAACCCCAAAGGGAAATGAGATGGAACACTCTGATACTCAAACACCAGGACTCCCTGAACTGACAAAAAAAGAGGATCTGGAAAAAATGAAATCAGAAATAATTTCTCAGATAACAGCAGAGATTGGGGCCATAATGCAAGACATGATTAATAAATCTAGAGAGGAGCTCGGGAAAATGATAGAACCCCAACATAGGAAACAAAGAAATCCATAAAACAGATGCAAACAGATACCCAGGAGATTAAAAACTCCATTGAAATTTTATGCAGCAGAATGAGCCAATGTGAGGACAGAATTTCAGATATAGAAGATAAGATTCCAATTAGTGACCAGGAAAAGAAAAATTGCTTTAAAATGGTAAGGGAACATGAGAAATCAATCTAGCAGCTGCTAGATGATGCAAAGAAGAATAACATAAGACTCATTGGAGTCAACAAAGAAACAGGAGAGAGTGCAGATGACATAAAAAAACTCTTCACAGAAGTGACAGCAGAAAACTTCCCAAGCAGGGGAAAAGAGCTTGACAGATAAGTGAGGCATATAGGACTCCAACTAGCCTTGATCAAAAAAAAATCTACACATAGGCATATAATTGTTAAGATTCCAGAAACACAACAGAAGAACAAAGTTTTACAAGCAGTTAGAGAAAAGAAACAAATCACATACAAAGCAAACCCCACCAGAATCACAGCAGACTTCTCAATGCAAACCCTCAACGCAAGAAGACCTTGGAGTGACTTATTCCAAGCCCTAAAGGAAAACAAACAGTCTCCAACCCAGATTGATGTACCCTGCAAAACTATCTTTCAAAATTGAGAGAGAAATAAGATACTTTCATGACAAAGAGCACCTTATGAACTTCATGAATACCAAACCAACACTCCAAAAAATTTTAGACAATATCCTAGGAAAAGACAATGAGGATCACAACCCCAGAAAGCCAAGAAAAATGAATCCACTGGGCATGACAAGAAATTAAATGCAAAGGGGGAGAATCCAACAAGAAGAAAAAGTCATGACAATGACAAGTCAATATGTATCAGTTATAATCATCAATGTTAATGGTCTCAACACCCTAATCAAAAGAAATAGACTGGCAGAATGGGTCAAGAAGCAAGATCCAACAATATGCTGCATACAAGAAACATACTTAATTCAAAAAGGAACTCATAGACTGAAAGTTAAAGGGTGGAAAACAATATTCCATGTGACAGGATCACAAAAAAAGGCAGGAGTAGCTATCCTCTTTGCAGATCAAGTGGATTTCAAACCAACACTGATTAAGAGAGACAAAGAAGGGCACTACATCCTTGTAAAGGGAAGAATCCAAGAGGAAGAGATGACAATCATAAATATCTATGCACCTAACACTATTATGCTCAACTATCTAAAACAAATATTAACAGACATGAAAAATCAAATAAGCACTAATGCAATAGTAGTGGGGGATCTCAATGCCCCACTGACACAAATAGATAGATCAACTAGACAAAAAATAAGCAACAAAATACTAGAACTCAATCAAACTCTTGAACAAAAGAACTTAACAGATGTTTACAGAGTGTTCCACAGCACAAAATCAGAATACACATTATTTTCAGGTGCACATGGGTTATTCTCCAAAATAGACCACATACTCACTCATAGAACATGTTTAAATAAGTGCAAAGGAATTGAGGTTATCCCCTGTATATTATCAGACTGTAGTGAGATGAAATTGGAGATCAATAGGTATATGGGTGGTGGGAAGGGAAGGGGAAAGGGAAGAAGGGAAAGGAAAAATTATGAGAAAAGAAAAAAATGGAAACATAATATATGTAAATAGGGAAGGGTGGAGGGGATGAAGGGTGCACAGGTAATGGGGAACAAAATAAGAACTAAGATACATCATGTACAGTTACAAGCACCCAATGATAAACATAAACACATTGTATACCTAAAATGTACCAATAAAATAATTTTTTAAAAAAGAAAAGAAAGTGCAAGAATTTCATAAACACATGGAAATTGAACAACACACTTCTGAATAACCAATGGGTTACAGAGGAAATTAAAGAAGAAATCAGACAGTTCCTTCACTTAAATGACAATGACAATGCAACATATCAGAGTGTATGGGACACAATGAAAGCAGTCTTATGAGGGAAATTCATAGCAGGGAATATTCATATTAGGAAAACAGAGCATGCTCAATTAAACAACCTGATGCTGAATTCCAAGTTTCTAGAAAAAGAAGAGCAGGATAAACTCAAATCTCGTACAAGGGAGGAAATTATAAAGATTAAAGCAGAAATCAATGCAATGGAAACTAAGAGAACAACACACAAAAAAGCAATGAAGTCAAGACTTGCTTCTTCAAAAGACTAAGCAAAATTAGCCAACCTTATCAAAAAAAGGAAAGAAAAGTCCCAAATCCATGTAATTAGGAATGAAAAGAATGAAATTACAATGGACCCAGCCAAAATCCAGGGGATCATCAATACCTACTTCCAGAACCTATATGCCAAATAAGATGGAAAACACAGAAGAAATGGACAGTTTCTTAGATACCTATGAATTACCAAAATTGAACCAAGAAGACCTAAAAATTCTAAATGACCCAAAATATTAATCAATGAAATTGAAGATGTAATTAAAAACTTACCAAATAAGAAAAGCCTC
This sequence comes from Heterocephalus glaber, assembly GCF_053883595.1. Taxonomy (NCBI): domain Eukaryota; kingdom Metazoa; phylum Chordata; class Mammalia; order Rodentia; family Bathyergidae; genus Heterocephalus; species Heterocephalus glaber. Next base: position 8,884,793 of record NW_028258327.1, read on the forward strand.
GGTCCTGATGGCTTCACTGCTGAATTCTACAGGACATTTAGAGAGGAATCATTGCCACTACCATTTAAACTCTTCAATGAAATTGAAAGGAAAGAAATACTCCTGAATTCATTCCGGGAAAAAATACATCACCTTGATCCCCAAAGTAGAGAAAGACCCAATTGAAAAATAGAACTATAGGCCAATCTCACTAATGAACATAGATGAAAATATCCTTAATAAGATACTGGCAAATAGAATGCAGAAGATCATCAAGAAGATCATACACTCTGACCAAGTGGGACTCATCCCAGGGATGCAGGGATGGTTCAACATATGCAAATCAATCAATGTAATACACTATCTCAGTAGAGCCAAGGACAAAAACCATATGAAACCATATGATCATCTCAATAAATGCAGATAAAGCATGTGACAAAATACAACATGCATTTGTGATAAAAACCCTACAATAAATTGGAATAGACAACCTTTACCTCAATCTGATAAAAGCCATCTATGAAAAACCAACAGCCAATATACTAAATGGTCAAAAACTGAAATCCTTCACACTAAAAACAGGAACAAGACAAGAAAGTCCACTATTACCAGTCCTGTTCAATATAGTCTTGGAAATATTAGCCACAGCAATTAAATAAGAGAAAGAAATAAAAGGAATAAAGATAGCCAATGGAGAAGTCAAACTGTCATTATTTGCTAATGACATGATACTCTACATAGAAGACCTCAAGAACTGCACCAAAAGTCTTCTGGACTTAATAATCAAATTCAGGGAAGTAGCTGGATACAAAGTCAACACATAAAAATCAATAGCTTTCCTGTACAGGAACAATAGACTCACTGAGAGAGAAATAGGGCAAACAATCCCTTTCACAATAGCATCCAAAAAACTGAAATACCTAGGAATCAACCAAAAAAAAAAAAAAGAAATCAAAGACCTTTTATCTGAAAATGATAGCACTCTGAGAGGAGAGATCAAAGGTGATATCAGAAAATGGAAAGACATCCCCTGTAACTGGGTAGGAAGAATCAACATAGTGAAGACGACCATACATCCAAAACTGCTATATAGATTCAATGCAATCCCAATTGAAATTGCAGGAGAATACTCCATGGACCTTGAGAAAACAATGCAAAAATTCATTTAGATCAAGAAGAGACCCAGAATAGCAAAAGCAATTCTAGGTTACAGAGACATGGCAGGGGGTAACACAACCCCCAACTTGAAACTATACTGCAAAGCTACTGTGATAAAAACAGCATGGTACTGGCAAAAAAAACAGATCTGAGGACTAGTGGAAAAGAGCAGAAGATCCAGAAACTACTCCAGAGACACTTAGGCACCTCATCTTTGGCAGAGGAGCCAAATACCCTCATTGGAGGAAAGATAGCCTCTTTAATAAACAGTGTTGGAAAAATTTGGTTCCAACTTGCCAAAGATTAAAACTAGACCTGTATCTCTCACCATGCACTAAACTAAAAACAAAATGGATTAAAGATCTAAATATTAAAACAGAAATGCTGAACTGGATGGAACAGAGGTTAGTTAAAACTCTGGAAGACATTGGTATAGGAAAAGACTTTATGAACAAAACCTTAGTTGCCTGTGAAGTAGCACAAACAGGCAACAAGTGGGACCTCTTCTTATTAAAAAGCTTCTGCACAGCAAGAGAAACTACCAACAGTGTGAAGAGACAACCCACAATGTGGGAAAAAGTCTTCACCTTCTGTTTCTCAAACAAAGGTCTACTATCTCCAATCTATAAAGAATTAAAAAAAAATCAGACTTCCCAAATTTAAACACCCAGTCTGAAAATGGGTATCTGAAATGAAAAGACATTTCTCAGACAAGGAAGTAGAAATAGTAAATAAACACATGAAAAACTGTTCAATATCACTGGTCATTCAAGAGATGTAAATGAAAACAATGCTGAGATTCCATCTCACTCCAGAAAGAATGGCTGCTATCATGAAATCAACCAATAACAAATGCTGGCAGGTCTGTGGGAAAGAGGAACCCTGTTCCACTGCTGGTGGGAGTGTTGACTAGTGCAACCAATGTGGAAATCAGTATGGAGATATTTCAAATAACTACATCTGTAAGTCCCATTTGACCTAGCTATTCCCCTACTGGGTATCTTCCCCAAAGAATTAAAAGAATCATACCACAGTGATATATGAGCACCCATGTTCATAGCCGCACAGTTTGTAATAGCTAAAACCTGGAAGAAGCCCAAATGCTCATCAACTGGAGATGGGATAAAGAAAATGTGAGTTGTTTTTAATAAAATGAAGTCCTGCTTAGCCATAAAAAATGAGAAATTATTGAGATTTATAGCTAAATGGATGCACATTGAGGCAATACCCTTAAATGAAATAAATAGGACACACATGTAAATACTGAATAGTTTCTCTAGTCTGAGAAACTGAAAGTGTAAATAATGATTAAAAGGTATCATAGATAACGTGAAATAGGGAGAAAAGAGGCACTGGGGAAGGGGAAGTGTGAGGAGTAGGGAAAAGGAAAGAAGGGAATGGAATTAATATGAGAAAATGAAAAAAAGGAAACAAAGTCTGTGAATAGGGAGGGATGGAGGGGTTGAAGGGAGGGTAGGGGAATATTGAAAAAATAAGAACCAAAATGGATTATGCAAAGGTTCAAATTTCCAATGATATATGTCATTATTTTGTATACCTAAAATGTACCAATAAAATAAAATTTTTTAAAAGACAATAAAAATAGCAAAATGAAATAATATTATGCCAAGCCTACATGTTGTATCCATAGACCATAGAAATACTTAGCAAAAATTAAATGATTAATCAAAATAAAATTAATTAAAATAGAACTGAATTGTATTATTCAGAAATGGCTGATAGTTTTACTTTTGCCATATGGAAACATCATTTTCACCCAGGAAAGTCCTCTTCCTCTTTTTTTCCTTGCACACACATCTCTTCCTCATAACAGTATGGTCAGACAGACTCACTGAGAGAGAAATAGGGCAAACAATTCCTGTCATAATGGCATCCAAAAAACTGAAATACCTAGGAATCAACCTAATGAAAGAAATCAAAGACCTCTTCTCTGAAAACTATAGCACTCTAAAAAGAGAGATTGAAGATATCAGAAAATGGAAAGACATTCCATGCTCCTGGGTAAGAAGGATCAACATAGTGAAAATGGCCATACTTCCAAAACTGCTATATAGATTCAATGCAATCCCAATTGAAATCCCAGGAGCATACTTCATGGACCTTGAGAAAACAATTCAAAAATTCATTTGGAACAAGAAGAGACCTTGAATAGCAAAAGCAATTCTAGGTTACAGAGACATGGCAGGGGGTATCACAGTCTCCAACTTGAAACTATACTACAAAGCTACTGTGATAAAAACATCATGGTACTGGCAAAGAAACAGACATGAGGTCCAGTGGAACAGATTAGAAGATCCAGAAACAACTCCAGACACACTCGGCCATCTCATCTTTGATAAAGGTGCCAAACACCCTCACTCGAGGAACGATAGCCTCTTTAATAAATGGTGCTGGAAAAACTGGGTTTCAACTTGCCAAAGATTAAAACTAGACCTATATCTCTCACCATGCACTAAACTAAAATCTAAATGGATTAAAGATATAAATATTAAAACAGAAATGCTGAATCAGCGGTAACCGAGGTTAGGTAGAACTCTGGAAGACACTGGGGTAGGAAAAGACTTTATGAACAAAACCTCAGTTGCCCATGAACTAGCACAAACAATCAACAAGTGGGATCTCTTCTTATTAAAAAGCTTTTGCACATAAAGAGAAACCACTAGCAGTGTGAAGACCACACACAATGTGGGAAAAAATCTTCACCTGCTCTTCCTCAGACAAAGGTCTACTATCTCGAGTCTATATAGAATTTTCAAAAATCAGACTTCCCAAATTTAAAAACCAAATCCAAAAATGGGCATCTGAAATGAGCAGACATTTCTCACACAAAGAAGTAGAAGTAGCAAATAAACATATGAAAAAATTTTCAACATCACTGCTCATTTGAGAGATGTAAATGAAAACAATGCTTAGATTCCACCTCACTCCAGAAAGAATGGCTGCTGTCATGAAATTAACCAATAACAAATGCTGGCAGGGCTGTGGGGAAAGAGGAACTCTGCTCCACTGCTCGTGGGAGTGTAGACTGGTCCAACCCCTGTGGAAATCAGTATGAAAATACCTCAAAGAACTAGATCTGTAAGTCCCATTTGACCCAGCTCTTCCCCTACTGGGTATCTTCCCCAAAGAATTAAAAGAATCATACCACAGTGATATATGTGCACCCATGTTCATAGCAGCACAATTTGTAATAGCTAAAACTTGGAAACAGCCCAAATGCACATCAACTGGAGACTGGATAAAGAAAATGTGAGTTGTTTTTAATAAAATAGAGTATTACTCAGCCATAAAAATGTGAAATTAGAGACATTTATAGCTAAATGGAGCCACATAGAGGCCATAGTCCTAAGTGAAATAAATAGGACACACATTTGTGAATACCGAATAGTTTCTCTAGTGTGAGAAAATGAAAGTGTAAATAAGAACTAAATGTATAATAAATAATGTGAAATAGGAAGAAATGGGGCAAAGAGGAAGGGGAAGTGGTAGGTGTAGGGGAAAGGAAAAAAGGGAAGGGAATTAATATGAGAAAATGAAAAAATGGAAACAAAGTCTTTGTTGATAGAGAAGAATGGAGGGGTTGAAGGGAGGGCAGGGGAAGGGGGAAAACCAAGAACCAAGAGAGATTATGTAAAGGTGCAAATTTACAGTAATGAATTTCATTATATTGTATACCTTAAATGTACCAAAAAATAAAATTAAAAATAAAAGGAGTATGGTCAGCATGAAGACAGATATGTAGAACAATAAACAGCGTCAAGAACTGGAACCACAAATGTAAGATCATTGATTTCTGACAAAGAAACCAAGGAAGCCCAATGAAGAAGAGCTGTCTCAATGTATTGTACTGTAATAGCTGGAATTATGAGGGAGGATTAATCTTCTTTTCATATCACCCACCGAGTTATCTTAAAACTGATTATGAGAAAGAGACAGAGAGAGTTAAACTTCTAAATCTTCTACACAAAAACATAAGAACTAGTGTCTTTGACCTTAAAAATTTTTCAAGATGATAAAAGTTGATATAATTGATTAAAATTAATAAGTTCTAAAAAAATGTTCTGCCTTTTAAATATAATTCATAAAATAAAAGACAAGTCATAAAGCAAGCTTTGCAATACATATATCTCTTAAAGGACTTTTTTATCAAGATTCATTAAGAATGCTTACAATTTAATAAGACAAACATTTCAAGTAGAAAATGGACAAAATATTTGACAGACTTCAGAAAGGAAGATACAGAAATGACCAGTTGGACCAGGGATTTAGCTCAGTGGTTCCGGCGCCTACTTTGCAAGCGTAAGGTCCCGAGTTCGATCTCTGGTACCAAAAAAAAAAAAAAAAAAAAAAAAAGAGATGACCAGTAAACAGATGGAGAAAAGCTCAATATCAATATTTATTGTGTAAATATAGATTAAACTCACATTGAGATACTGCTAAATGACCACTAGAATAGTTAAGATTAAAAATAGTGAAATATTAAGTATTTGTGAGGTTATACAAGAAGAATTATCATACAATCCTAGTGTGAATATAAAATTGGCTACTTCAGAGAATTGTCAATTTCTTTTCAAAGTTAGTGTGAATTTAACATATTATCAAGCAATTATGCTATCGGTAATTTATCGAGATGCATAAAAACAATGTCCATACATAATATTGATAATAAATTTATTCATGAGATCACAATTTAGGAAATAATTTTAAATTTCTATTAGCATGTGAATAGATAACCAAATCTGACATATCTATATTATAAAATATTAATCATTAAGAAAAAGAAATTCACACAGATGAAACTCAATGTAATGTTATAGAAAAGATACCAAGTAAAAGATAATAGAAACTGTATGATTCCATTTATGTATTATAGAACATGCAATTCTAATACATAACTATGGAAAATAGATCAGTGCATATCTAAGGGTGGTGTAAGAGAGAAGGAATTAACAATAAAGGGGCAGAAGAGAATTATTTTGGTTGGAAATATTTAAATATTGATGTAGTCTTGATTACAAAACTTATTAAATTCTATACTCAAATGGATACATTTTATTGCATATAAATTATTATTTTTTAAAAATCTTGTTTTTTAAAAAAGTACCCAATATCTAAATACATGTAATTTTGGATTCTCTTGCTACTACTACAATAACTATTCATTATGAAACCAATTACATGTGTAATAAAAAATGGGAGGATGCTTTTCTGTTGGGAAAATCATGGTTTGAAGTTTTTAGTGCTAAAAGCACAGTTTGAGGGTTTTTATATTTGATCCAGAAGTTTGCTTCTATTCTTTTTCATTGTTGTTGTTTCATTGTTTATTTGTTCACTTTTTTTTTTTTTTTACAGTGCTGAGGTTTGAACCTAGGGCTTTGTACATGCTAGGCAAATGTATTGCCACTGAGCTGTACCCACAGCCCAAAGAAATTTGCTTCAATATATAAATTCTACATTTGTGTCTATAATACCTTTGCTTTTGGCAAGTCAGTTAGCTTCTCCAGGCTTTGACTTCTTCTGTGTATAAGAGATCTCACTAACATTTAGATCTCATAAAAATGTATTTAATACCTACTCCAACTCAGGCACTGTGCTAGATGGCCTCTTATGATCTCTCTCAACTACTGCTTTTATATGTCCCTCCACATTAAAATAACAAGGTTTGAATTTTTGACTTTTTCATTTTCAAAAAAATTCACCTCTCCCTCAGAATGTTAGGTTTTAGTATATTATTCACCAATCCTAGTGGCAAGTGGAGAACTTCTAAAAAATTTGTTATGAAGTACAAATATGATTCAATATGCCTGGATAACTTTTACTTTACTCTATTTTCAATTCACCTCCTGCAATTTTAGTGGGTAGATTTTTAAGCTTTTAAAACCAGATTCTAATGAACTTCAATTGCCTAAGCCTTAGAATTCTCCTGATAGAATCTGACTCTTGGTAAATTTAACCCCAGGATCTAAGGCAGGGCTTGGCTTCTACTGATCAGCCCCTGTCATGGAAGAGCTTCTTCCAGAAGTGCCTACTTGTTGCTGCAGAGAGGGTAATAACCATTCAGAAATGCACATTTTTTTCATTTGTCTTCCCAAGGGTTTCTTCCAGGGAGAGTCATTTCCAGCACAGTTTCTGGAAAATCTCTTGGCTATTTAAAAGAAAACATGCTGTCCTGGAGACAGTGCATGTAACACAGTGATGATATGACTCTCAGAGTATGTAAGGACAAGGTGGTTAGGAATGCAAGATTTGTTACTTATGGATAGTAAAACCATTTAGTTTTCTCTTTTTAGGTATACTTCTCATATTCTTGTCTCCCTCAGTCTTTTTTTTTTTTCCTAAACACCTTAGTCAGCTGTATATAGCTGTATTTCTCTTACACTAACTTTCCATATTTTTTTCTGTTCTTTCATTTTTAATGCTTCTTCATTAGAGGAAAAGCACCTTATCATCAGGAAAGTAACAAAATACAGATAACCAAAAGAAAATCATACATTCATAAAAAGAAAATTCTCAAAGCAAATCTCCAAGAGTGTCCTTAGATTTAAAAATATATTAAGTTCATAAAATAATAATAAATGTGTACATAAGCTATAATGAAAGGACAAGCCCTTTGGCTAATTTAATATATGATCGACAAATAATAGAAGGTAAGGCCTGGAAGATAAAGTAGAAAAGTTATTGCAGAAATTTGAGTCAAAAGATACATGGGTGAAAATATAAGAAGAAATGAAGGCGTTATCTAGAATATGTAATCTTCTATGAATGGGAATTTTAGGCAGAGAGAAGAGATAAGTAGATGGTGGTAAATTAAAACAGTATTTATTCTTTCTTTCAAGTATTCTTACTATGTACTGTATTTATCCATGTTTTAGGTGCTAGAAATACTGTAGTAAATGAAGCAGTCAAAATCTTTGTCCTCATAGAGTTTTCTATTAGTAGAGGAAGGGGCAAGGGAGGGGAAAACAATTGTTAAATTTTATCATAGTCAGATAGTGACTAATGCTATGGAAAAATACAGCATGTGAGAACTGGAGTGAAGAGGTGGGGCTGTAGAAGGATTACAATAATAAGGCAGAATTTGACTTAAAAGATAAGAGAGTGAGGCCTGCAGTTATGTGAAGCAAGGGAGTTTCAGGTATGAGTCAGTTCAGTACAGAAGCTCTTTATTGGGAAGGAGACTGGCATATTCAAGAAACAGCAGCAAAGGATAGAGTGGAGTGAGCAAGGTGGGAAGGGTTATAAGAGAGAAGGTTAATAAAGAGTTAGGTTTCCTTAGACTATGTAGACATTATTGGGCTTACTTAACTTTTAATCTAAGAGTAATAAGGAGTTATTTATATATAAGTGCAATAACATTATATACAATGTTAAAAGAGAATAGACTGTAAGAAGATAAGTAGTGAAACCAATTAGAAGACCTTAAAAATAGCCTTAGTGAGAAATGATGGTGACCAGGTCATAGAAGTAGTAGTGGAAGAGAAAATTGGCTGGATTCAGATGTATTTTGAGAGTATATGTGTTAGGATTTTGTGATAGATTGATTTTGTGAGGGATGTGAAAGTGATGAGACCCCAGAGGACTTCAGTGTTGGTCTGAGCAATGGAAGGCTGAAGTTGCTATTGACTGAGATGTGAGAGACTGTAGAAATGAGTATGTTGCCAACCAGGGATTTTATTTTATTATGGACTTCTTAAGTTTAAGACTCCAATAAAAGAATTAAAAACAGATTTCAGTCTTCCTCTTTGCTGCTTTTCTATTTTATTTTCTCTGTTCTCAGTCTCCGTTCAACTTTGTTAATTCATATGTATCTAGAAATCTGTCCATTTCTTCTGTATTTTCCATCTTATTGGCATATAGGTTATTGAAGTAGGTATTGATGATCCTCTGGATTTCTGCTGGGTCTGTTGTAATTTCACCCTTTTTGCTCCTAATTGCATGGATTTGGGCCATTTCTTTCCCCTTTTTTTGATAAGGTTGCAAAAGGGTTTGTCAATTTTGTTTATTCTTTTGAAGAACCAACTCTTTGCTTCATTGATTTTTTATATTGTTCGCTTAGTCTAAATTGCATTTATTTCTGCTCTGATCTTTATAATTTCCTCCCTTGTATGAGTTTGGGCTTGTCCTGCTCTTCTTTTTCTAGAAACTTGAGGTTGAGCATCAGGTTGTTTAATTGAGCTCACTCTGTTTTCCTAATATGAGTATTCACTGCTATGAATTTCCCTTGTAAGACTGCTTTCATTGTGTCCTTTAGATTCAGATATGTTGTATTGTCATTGTCATTTAATTGAAGGAACTGTCTGATTTCTTCTTTAATTTCCTCTCTGACCCACTGATTATTCAGAAGTGTGTTGTTCAATTACCATGTGTTTATGACGTTTTTGCAGTATCTTTTGCTATTGATCTCCAATTTCATCACACTATGGTCTGATAATATACAGGGGATAACTTCAGTTCCTTTGCACTTACTTAAACATGTTCTATGAGCCAGTACGTGGTCTATTTTTGAGAATGACCCATGTGCAGCTGAGAAGAATGTGTATTCTGATTTTGTGCTGTGGAACACTCTTTAAATGTCTGTTAAGTTCATTTGTTCAAGAGTTTGATTGATTTCTAGTATTTTGTTGCTTATTTTTTGTCTAGTTGATCTATTTGTGACAGTGGGGTATTGATATCCCCCACTACTATGGTATTAGTGCTTATTTGATTGATTGTTAATATTTGTTTTATATAGTTAGGCACACTAGTGTTTGGTGCATAGATATTTATGATTGTCATCTCTTCCTCTTGGATTGTTCCCTTTACAAGGATGTAGTGTCCTTCTTTGTCTCTCTTAGTCACTGTTGGTTTGAAATCCACATGATGTGCAAAGAGGATAGCTAGTCTTGCTTTTTTTGGGGGGGGGTTCCTGTCACATGGAGTATTGTTTTTCACCAGGTAACTTTCAGTCTATAAGTTTCTTTTTGAATTAAGTGTGTTTCTTGTATGCAGCATATTGTTGGATCTTGCTTCTTGATCCATTCTGCCAGTCTATTTCTTTTGATTGGTGAATTGAGGCCATTAACATTGATGGTTGCCAGGGATGTAGCTCAGTGTTTCCGCTGCCTGCCTGGCAAGTGCAAGGGCCCAAATTTGATCCACAGTACCAAAACAAAAACAAAAACAAAAAACAAACACACAAACAAAACATTGATGGTTATAACTGATATGTACTGATTTATCCTTCTCATCACCTTTTCCTTTTGTTGGATTCTCCCCCTTTGCATTTAATTTCTTGTTGTGCCTGATGGATTCATTCTGTTGGGCTTCATGGGGTTGTGACCCTCATTGTCTTTTCCTAATATATTTTGAAAATTTTTTTGGACTGCTTGTTTTGTATTCATGAAGTTCCTCAGGGATTTTTTTTGTTTTGCTTTTTGTTTTTTGTGAAAGTATTTTATTTCTCCATCAATTTTGAAAGATAGTTTTGCACGATAGATCAATCTGGGTTGGAGGTTGTTTTCTTTTAAGGCTTGAAATACTTCATTCCAGACTCTTCTTGCCTTGAGGGTTTGCATTGAGAAGTCTGCTGTGATTCTGGTGGGCTTTCCTTTGTGTGTGATTTGATTCTTTTCTCTAACTGCTTGTAGAATTTTGTTCTTCTGTTGAGTTTCTGGAATCTTGACTATTTCATGCCTATGTGTATATTTTGTTTTTGAGCACGGCTAGTTGGAATCCTATATGCCACACTTATATGTATGTCAAATTCTTTTCCCCTGCTTGGGAAGTTTTCTGCCATTACTTCCGTGAACAGTTTTTTATATTGTTTGCACTATCTCCTATTTCTTCATTGAATCCAGTCAGTCTTATGTTATTCTTCTTTGCATCGTCTGGCAGCTGCTGGATTGATTTCTCATGGTTCCTTGGTATTTTTAAGAAATCTTTCTTCTCCTGGTCACTAATCACAATCCTGTCTTCTATATATCTGATATTCTGTCATCACATTGGCTCGTTCTGCTGTGTAAACTTTCAATGGAGCTTTTAGTCTCCTGGATATCTGTTTGAATCTGTTTTAAGGATTCCATTTGTTTCCTATGATGGGATTCCATCATGTTCCTGAGCTCCTCTATTTTTTTATCTATGTCTTCTCCAGAGTTATTAATCATGTCTTGCACTATGGACACCATCTCTGTTGTTTTCTGAGAAATTATTTCTGATTTTATTTTTTCCAGACCCTCTTTAGTTGTCAGTTCAGGGAGTCCAGGTGGTTGGGTTTCAGATTTTTCCATCTCGTTGCCTCTTGGAGTTGCCTTTGGGTGGTCTGGAAGTCTGGTTCTGCGTGTTGCCATTGCTTAGGTGTCTTTTCATTTCACCTACTGCAGCCTGCTGTGCTTTTATTGAGGTGATTCTTTGCTCTCCCAATGTGCTTCAATTCTCAATAAGTCTTGGAGAGGCCTTCGCTTTATTTCTCCAATTCCTGGGCTCAGAAATATGGCCTCGTGTATCCCTGTGCTGGGCTTTTGTCTGATTAGGCTTCTGGCTGGGGCCTGCGTCCACTTATTGGTGGTATCTGGGCATGTTCTTATTCTCTGTTTATTTTATTTCTAGCTCCTCCTTCCCTAAATTTTAAACAGCATTAAACTGTTAACAGGGGATCTATAAAACTTACAAAAATACCTATCAGTAGGCCTCCTTGAGATAGCTGTCCAAAAGAATGTGTTCTGGAGCATGAAAAACTGAACATTTCAATCATCTTAACATTAAATTATGCTGTAGCTAAAGATAAACAACAGTGCAACATCGGTAATACATCCTCATCCTCTCCTCACTTTGTGAAAACTCTAAACCTACTTTGGCTCAAAGACCACTTGGTCTAACCATGCTTCCTGAAGAACATCTGTCTTTAACCTCTATTTGAGTCACTTTACATTTTTTCTTGACATATCTCATAGACATCCACGTGGATACTTGAATTCGAGTTGCCTTTAGGATAGCCTTACAGATCTGGAATATAGGGTGAAGGTTTCAGCTGGAATCACCAATAAAGCAGGTCTCTAAATAGTAGAGGCTCAAATACTGATGTGGTGAAGCCAATACTGAGAGGGTGAAAACATGTGCTAAAGCCAGTTAAAGATATTGAGGAGAATCCAGGAGTGTGATTGGAGAAAAAGCCTGCAGAATGTGCTACCTTGGAAACCAAGAAGAAAAATAATTTTAGAGTGGAGGGAGTGAGTCACTCTTAAATGCTGCCTAAGTGTGTTATATAGAGAATTTGGAAGAAGGTGCCTTTGAATTTAACAATGTCAAGGACATTGGAACCACCAAGAAAAGCAATTTTGGAGGAGTGCTGTTTCAAAGACAAATGAACTATGTTTAACAAAGTGTTAGAAGGGGAGAAAATGGAGACAGACAGTTGGAATAACTCTTTTGAGATGTATAGTTATACAGAGCGACAAGAAATGGAACTATAGATGATGAAGAAAGTTGGATCAAGATAATTTTGTTTGTATTTATTTCAACTGGAAGAAACAACAGTATGTTTATAGACAGAAGTTATGATTCAGTAGAAAAGAAAAAATGTGACAACTTGGATAATGTAGGAGAAAGAAGTAAAAATTGCTAGAGACTGAAGTCATAAAAGCAGAGTAGAAAGATGGTTACCAGGGGCTGGTGTTGGAAAGAGTCTGGAAGATGTTGGTCAAATTTCAGTTAGATAGGGGAAAGGAACTCAACAGATCTATTTCACATGGTGACCACAGTCCGTAACAATAACTGTATTCTTGAAAATTGCTGAGAAAAGATTTCAAGTATTTTTCACTACAGAAAAATATGTGAAGTAATGCATTTGTCATTAGCTGTTTAGCTATTTCATAAGATATTCATATTTCAAAACATGTTGTTTGTAATAAATATATATATTTTCAATTAGAAAAAAAGGTTTTATTTTCTAATTGGAAAATAAAGTTTTAAAATCAATAAAAAAGACAAAGAAATGTTCTTGAAGATGAGATAAAATGAAATATTGTGACCAGTAGGCAGGTGATCTAAGCTAGGAGCTCAAACACTGTGTGCAGTGACAGAAAGGAGGCAGAGTTCATGGGACCCAGTGCTGGTAAGTTGCCAACTGTAGAACTGGGAGCTCATAGATATTCTTCTTTTACTTATTTCAAGTTTCCCAGTGAGCCAGCAAGAAAGACCATGAACTGAGAATAAAGCTAAATGTAAAGAACTCCACCTGGGCATGGTCCATCTCCAGATCCATGTTCTGACTTTACTTTATGGTCTAAGCAGCCCTAGGAAGGTTCACTACTTCCAAGTTATGCAGAAAAATCATTGTGACTGCCACTAGTGGTTCATTTTAAAGCTGGGTATGTGAAATATCAGATGCTTACTTCATGCTGACTTATGCTTTCTTATGCCCTGGCTTTGTGATTCGCTGTTGGTTTTGAGGCAGAATCAGTGGGATCAGCTGGGGGCTCTTACTTGGTACCAGCTCATTCTGCATGCTGTGACTTATACTCTGGATGTTGCTCACACTGTGTTGAATCATGCTTCTTGTGGCTTCTGGAGAAATTAGGTGGTGCAAGCAGGACATGCAAGGGAGGTGTTCCCAGGGTTAGCTGGATACAGAGCCTGGTCCTCAGAATGCACACTCCCTAGTGTATAGAAATTCCTTGAAATACTTTTTTTTAGAGAGAAAATAGATGTTTCCTTGTGTCTCTTAGACTAACCAATAAGTATGAAACATGGAAGGCCATTAGGGTTTATTTTCACTCTTGGAGTTTTCCCAATATATGTCTCAGCTGCTGAATAATGAAGGTCTCTCCCAGGTGGTACATTGGCTGTGGATCATATAGAACATTTTTACCTGACAATGCTGGGAATAAAAAGAGAGTTTGAGGGAATATATGCCTGCAAGTTGTCCCCCAGTATGGCCCTATTATAAACTCTGCTAGGTTGCTCCAGCAGTATATGTTTGGAAATTCTTTACATGACAGATATGAGTGATTTGAATGTCCTCAACTTCTTGTGATAACTGAAAGGGAAAGGTATCAAAGTGAGATTAGACTTGAAGATAAATACCAAAAGAAGTAGAAGGAGGAGCACCCGGAAGGAAGCTCCCCCTCTGCCATCGCAGGCTCCTAGGGCCAAAAAGGTGAGCTGGTCCCAGCACCCAGAAGGAAGCTCCCTGCCTCCATCCCAGGCTCCTAGGGCAGTGAAGCTCAGCCAGTCCCAGCACCCGGAAGGAAGCTCCCCACCGCCATCCCAGGCTCCTAGGGGAGAGAAGCTCAGCGGGTTCCAGCACCCCAAAGAAAGCTCTCCACCTCCATCCCAGGTTCCCAGGGCAGTGAAGCTCAGCTGGTCCCAGCATCCAGAAGGAAGCTCTGCTGCTGCCATCCCAAGCTCCTAGGGCACAGAAGGTGAGCCGCGTGGGCACCAGAAGCACCCCCCCCCCATGGAAATGAGAAGACACATAAACAAGCCTCAAAAACAGACTTCCAGATCACCTACAACAACCTCAAAGGGAAATGAGATGGAATACTCTGATACTCAACCACCTGGACTCTGAACTGGCAACAAAAGAGGATCTGGAAAAAATGAAATCAGAAATAATTACTCAGATAACAGCAAAGATTGTGCTCATGGTGCAAGACATGATTAATAAATCTAGAGAGGACACAGATAAAAAAATAGAGAATCTGAGGAACATGATGGAATCCCAACATAGGAAATAAATGGAATCCATAAAACAGATACAAACAGATTTCCAAGAGATTAAAAATTCCATCGAAAGTCTGTGCACCAGAATGAACCAATGTGAGGATAGAATTTCACATATAGAAGATAAGATTGCAATTAGTGAGGAAGAAAAGAAAAATTGCTTTAAAATTGTAAGGGAACATGAGAAATCAATCCAGCAGCTGCTAGATGATGCAAAGAAGAATAACATAAGACTGATTGGAGTCAATGAAGAAAGAGGAGAGAGTGCAGATGACATAAAAAAACTCTTCACAGAAGTGATGGCAGAAAACTTCCCAAGGAGGGGAAAAGAACTTGACATACAGATAAGTGAGGCATATAGGACTCCAGCTAACCTTAATAAAAAAAAATCTACACATAGGCGTATAATAGTTAGGATTCCAGAAATCCAACAGAAGAATAAAATTCTACAAGCAGCGAAAGAAAAGAAACAAATCACATACAAAGGAAAGCCCATCAGAATCACAGCAGACTTCTCAATGCAAACCCTCAAGGCAAGAAGAGCTTGGAGTGATGTATTTCAAGCCCTAAAGGAAAACAGCATCCAACCTAGAGTGATGTACCCTGCAAAACTATCTTTCAAAATTGATGGAGAAATAAGATACTTTCATGATAAAGAGCACCTCAGGAACTTCATGAATACCAAACCAGTATTCCAAAAAATGTTAGACAATACCCTAGGAAAAGACAATGAGGATCACAACCCCAGGAAACCCAGTAGAATGAATCCATTGGGTGTGACAAATTAAATGCAAAGGGGGAGAATCCAACAAAAAGAAAAAGTCATGACAAGGCTTTTAAAACTTTGAACTTCATCTCCCTAATGAGTGTATAATTCAATCTTATTATTGTACTGATTAGTATTTTTCTGATTCTAGAATTGCACACCATTCCTTGTGCTATACTGGCTATTTATCATCTTCTTATGTCTACATTTTAATTGGGTTGTCTATTAATGAGCTCAAAGAATTCTTTATATAGTCTGGTCATAGGTTATATGCATTGTAAATATGGTCTGTTTAAGGACTACTTTTCATTTTAATGATGTCATTTAAAGTTCTAAATTTTGATGGAATCTCATCAATGTTTTTTTCTTTTATATATCATGGTTTTTGTATCCTAGATAGTTCTTGCCTACCCTGAATTCATAAATATTTTCCCTTATAATTTCTTCTTGAAGTTTTATATTTTTAGGCTTTCTTATTTAGGTTCATAGATCCCTTCAAGTTATTTTCATGTATGGAAAAAAAGAGTTGAGGTTAATTTTTTATATACAGATACCAGGTGTTCTAGTGCTGTTTGCTGAAGACACTATCTCTTTCTTGGCTCTTGAATAGAGTTTATATTCTATAAAATGCTAATGTTAAATAATCTTTCAAAACTCAGTGGACCATACATGTGTGGCTCTATTTCTAGATTCTCTGTTTTATTCAAATAATCTATATGTCTTTCCTTCCACCAACACTCCCTTGATTACTGTATCTTTAGAAGAAGTCTTAAAATTGGGTGGTAAACATCTTCCAACACTGTTTTTGTTTTTGGCTTTTCTGGGTCCTTTGTACGCCTACATAACTTTTAAATTTCAATATCCAATTCTTCACTTATAGCAAGTATACACAGACCTGAATTTTTATATATACCTTGTGTTTTCTAATCCTGCTAAATTCAAGTACAAGTTGTAGGGGCTCCTAGAGATTTCTTAGTATTTTCTCTGTAGATGATCATTTCATCTACATAGAAAGATTTTGCTTCTGCCATGCCAACCCTATCCTAGTTGTGTCATTTTATGGCCAGACTATTTTGGTTTAGACCTATGTTTCAAAGTCTAATGGACAGATGAAGAGTAGGCATATATGCCCTTATTCCCCACTTTAGGGAGAAAGCATTGTATCTTCTCCATTCATATATGGTGTTCCCACTGGAAGTATGGAGTACATGTCTTTGATCTTCTGAGAAGGTTCTGTTCTACTTCTAGTCTCCTGATAGCTTTTACCATGAACAGCTGTAGAATTTAGTCCAGTACTCTTTCTCCAACTAGTGACAGGATCATATGGCTTTCTTCTTTCCTCTGTTAAAATGATGACTTTTGGGGGTGGATCTTCCAATGCTGAACTAACACTGCCATCTCTATAACAAAACCACTTTCTACATACTGCCAGATCTGACTTCTAAGAGTTTGTTTTGTTAAACAAATTTCTATCTATGTTCATACTTTTTTCTCCTATTATCTTTATCCAGTTTTAGGATTAGCACAATGTTGACTTCCTAAAATGAGGGGAGAAGTGTTCCTTCTTTTTTCTGCTTTAACTGTTTGATATAATTTACCAGTTAAAATGTATATGAGCCTGTTATTGTCATATAGGTAGGTTTTCAAACTAGGAATATACTTTCTTTAATAGGTGCTATTCAAATTTTATATTTCCTCCAGAGTTAGTTCCATTAGTTTGTCTTCTAAGTTACTTCTTAGAAGTTGTCAAATTTATTTCAAAAAAGATTTTTTAATATGCTTTCTATATCCTTTTAAATTCTGTAAAATCTGTGGTAATATCTCCTAGATCTTAATATTGTAATTTAAAAATGTATAACTGATATTGTGTAACAGGAAGAAAAGATCTAAAAGAGCAGGGAAATTGGGAGGGGTAGGGGAAGGGATAAAAGGGAAAGGAAAAAATATGAGAAGAGGAAAAAAAATGGGAACAAGGTCTTTGCAAATAGGGAAGGGTAGAGGGGGTGAAGGGAGGGCAAGGGAAGGGGGAAAAATAAGAACCAAGATATTCATGTAATGGTACAAGATCCCAATGATGAATTTAACTGTATTGTATACCTAAAATGTACCAATAAAGTTAATGGGGAAAAAAAAAGAAGTAGAAGGAAAAACATATATATGAGTTAGACATGATTCTTACTGGGAAGTAGAACTGGAATGAAGTGGGATAGCATTTCATTATAAAGTCATCTATGCCGCTTGAATTTTGAATGAATTTATTTTCCTAATATTTTAATTGTTAAAAATGCAAAGTAAAAGTGACTTTTTTGGGTGTCTTCTTTCCACTCTGTGAATACTGTATTAATGAACAAAGTCAGACTCTGACTGATACAGGTGATAGTATTTTGCTCAAAGAGCACAGGAGCCAGGTGTGATGCTCAAAGGAAGGCAGAGGCATTGATCTGAAAGATCCAGAAAGCATGGACCAATTGCAGGGCTGGATCCAGGGAGCCCACATTTCTCAGCGGGCCAATGCTGTGTGCTTCTTTTGCAAGAGGGCAAGGCATCAGTGATGTTTTTCACTCATAGTTGAGTACTACACTCCACTCTTACAGAGGACAATTTAGTGAGGTAGATTTGAGTAGAAAAATATCATGTTTCACAAGTTACATGAAGTTTATAGAGTCTAAGATGCCGGGATTTAGCTCAGTGGGACTGCACCTGCCTCACAATTGCAAGATCCTGAGTTCGATCCTCGGTACCAGAGAAAAAGAAAAAAAAAGCCTAAGATGATTTACCTCTTATTATGACTTTTGTAAATTTCTTCTTGGTACTCTCTAATCAAGGGTCATATAATGATTTTCTCCAGGTTTCTAGATATATTTTGTTGACAATATAACCAAGTAAATCAGTTTTATATATTTCTGGATTTCATTAACATTTGTTAAAGATTTTCCATCTATGTTCATGAGAAATATTGGGCTTTAGTTTTCTTATAACACCCTCCTTAATTAGTTTGATATGAAGGTAATGTTGATTTCCTTAAAAAAGTTGAGAAATATTTCCTGTGCTTCCACCTCCTCTGAGAGATTGTGGAGAATTTTAAAGGTTTGGCAGAATTGGAGGGGAAAAGTTATGAATTTGGAAATTTCTTCTGGGGAAAACTTTAAATGATTAATTTGATTTATTTAAAAGCTATAGGTCATCTATCTCTCCTTATGTTGAATTTTGTTAGGTGCTACCTACAAGATACTGGTCCATTTCTCTCTCTCTCTCTCTCTCTCTCTCTCTCTCTCTCTCTCTCTCTCTCTCTCTCTCTCTCTCCTCTCTCTGACTGGATAAATTAAGTTTTCATAAATTAATTTTTCTAAAGAACTATCTTGTTTATTTGTTGAGTTTCTCTATTGGTTTCTTGTTTTACGTATTGTGGATTTCTGCTCTAATTTTATTATTTTTTTTCTTCCTCCAACATTATTTTTTATACGTTCTTGCTCTGTTTCCTATGTGAAACTTAAGTTGTTGGTATTATAGCTTTTTTTCCCCTAATATACACATTTAGTGATATATTTTTCCTCCAAGCTCTCCTCTGATTATATCATTTTGATTCCTATTTACATCGAAATATTTTAAAATTTTTCTTTAGATTTTGTTTTTGACCCTTCAGTTATTAAGAAATATATTGTTTAATTTTTAAGTAATTGGGAATTTGTTACTGATTTTTACTATATTTCCACTGAAGTCTCAAAATGTATTTTGTATGATTACTCATTTTTAAATTTATTAAAAAGTGATTTATGGGCTACCTTGGTGAAGTTTCATTTGAGCCTAGAATACTGTATAAATGTAAATTCCAACAAGTTGATTGATAGCATTTCTCAAATCGGGTCATTTATGACCTTACTGAAGTTCTGTCTGTTGATCTATCAGTTACTGCCAGAGGATTATTGACATTTACCAAAGTAACAGTGGATTTGTTCATTTCTCCCTTCAATTCAATCAGTTTTGCCTTGCCTATTTTGATTCCCTGTTCTTTAACATATACATTTAGAGTTTTTGAGTCTCCTTGGAGAACTGACCTTTTTATCATATGTAATGCTCTTCTTTATTTCTAATAGTCTTCACTGTTTGAGGTTAGCTTTGTCTAAAATTAATATAACTTCTTTAGCTTTTTTTCAAATGCTTTATACTATATTTGTACTTTATACGAATATCTGTATTTGTATGTTTCTATCTCTTTACGTTTAACTACCTGAGGTTTTATATTTAAAATGGTTTAAGTATATATACTTGCATCACCATTAAAAGTCCACTCTAACAAGCTGGGTTTGTCTTAGCCACTTGGGAGCTTGGGAGACTGAAGCAGGAGGATCACTTTAGGCCAGGAGTTTGAGACTAGCCTGCGTTACATAGTGAAACACCGTTTCAAATTAAAAAACAAATCCATCTGGCAATCTATGTTCTTTAATTCCTATGTTTAAACCATTCACATTTAAAATGATCACTTACGTATCAACAGTATTTGCATCTTTATTTTCTCTCCTCTTCCCTTTTTTGGCTCTTCTTGTTTTAATTAAATGGTGTATTTTATTTCTACCTTGGGTATCATTTATATTTCCTTAAAAAACAAGTTTACAATATACATTTTTGAATAATTTAAATTTACCTTTATACAATACTATATGGTTTGATTCTACAATATTATAGGTACCTTGTACAGAATATTCCTAATTACTTTTTCTACCCCTTGTAACATTGCTTTCAATAATTTTATTTATCTGTATGGTACTGTTATTGAATAAATACATTACTTTTATTATTGTTTAAAATAGTTATATTTTAGATAAATTAAAACTAGGAAAAATACATTATTTTACCTAATCATTTCATCTCTTTTTTTGTGCAGGGGATCAAACTCAGGACCTTGTGCTTGTGAGGCCGGCGCCAGAACCACTGAGCTAAATCCCCGGGCCTAATCATTTCATCTCTAATGACTTGCTGTTTTTTTTTAAAGATCCATGTGTTTTTACCAGTGATGTATTTTTTTCTGATTAAAAAATTTCTTTTAACTTTTTTCCAAAATAGATTTATTAGCAATGAATCTCTTCTATTGTTTCTTATTTTCTGACAAGTACTATTTCTCTTTTCCTTTGAAATAATAATTTTGATGGAAATAGAATTCTGGATTAGTGGTGTTCTTTAACAACTTAAATATTTCTCTCTACTGTCTTTTGTTATGTTTGTTCCTGTTATTTTTTCTTCTTTCTTTCTTCAAAATTCTCCACCTCTTTACCTCCCCCTCTCTTTCTCTCTCCCTGGTTATGTGTGTGAGTGAGAGAGAGAGAAAAATGGTTTATTTTTTGTTTGATTGGTTTTTTTGATGGATACTTTACTTGATTTGATGTCTCTGAGCTTCTTTATTTTATGCCTTGATATCTGTCATTAGTTTTGAAAAGTTCTCAGCTAACATATTTGAGATATTATTCTTTCTTCTTGGATGATCTTTTTATGATACATCTATTAGGCTTGTTAACATTGAAAGAATGTACTCTTTTTATTTATTTACTTATTCTTTTTTTTTTGGTGCCCCACACCTGCTGTTTTTAATTGAGTCAAGACTGTTTAAATATAACACACACAAATATGGTGCCCTTTAAGAACTCATTTAAAAAAAATCACAATCATGATTTTCCTTCTCCAAATATATGTTGTCTCAGGTAATCCATATGAGCATCCTTGGTTTACAGTACCATAGAGTTCCACTCAAAGTGAGGAATCTGGATTACACAGTAGCCCAAAATTTCTAAATCTTTTTTCATAGCAGATTTCCCTTTTAAGTGAGGAATATTTCTGCAAAAACTTTTGAGTCCAAAACTTCGAATGCAGTCCTTTCAGCTCCAGGTGGAAGACTTGATCCAACTATCTGGATGTTTGATTCCCAAAACATTCTTACTGGTTTTCCAAAAATTATATCATGGCTTCCATAAAGAAGAGGGTTTTTTCTCTTATCCAAGATACATTCAAACTCTACTGTGTGGTAATAAGGTGAAAGAACAGAGGCTTTTACAAAATTGGGTCTTCCTAGTATCTCTACTAAAAGTTTATACATCTGCTGTGCTCCATTCATGCTGCCAATATCTTTATTATACAGATAGGATAGTGGCAGTGGTTGTTCAGAAGATTGAAAAGATCCATCCTTTTTCAATCCTTGCTATTATTTTTCCATTCAGCATCTTGAACTATGATCCACCTCAGAAGGATGAATTTTTTGGACCATGCATGCAGTGCTTCCATTCTCACTTAGGTACATTGGATCCTCTTACATTAGTGTTTTTTGGTTTCTCTTTGCCCGGACTTCAATATTTTAAAGAAGATCTGCTGAAGGCAATTTTTAACATCCAGTTCTTAGCCAGATTAGATTCTCAACTTGAAATTTTAACTTCATCTTTGAGTAGCAGGGTCCAGCTTCATCTTATGAAGTTGAATAGAGCTGTCTGCTTGGAGTGCCCTGAGTTTCAAATTCCATAGTTTTACTTATTCTTTTTTCCTGTTTGTATTTTAGTTTGGATAGTTCTATTGACCTATCTCCAAGTTAGTTGAATTTTTCCTTAGCTGTGTTGAGCCTACAGATGAATCTGTTAAGGGTATATTTCCTTTCTACCATTATATTTTTTAGTTATATTATTGGTTTTTGATTACAGAGGGTCACTGATGTATTCCAGCTTGACTTACAATATTTTGACTTTGCAATGGTGTAAAATTAGTAAGCATTCAGTAGATTCTATGCTTCAAATTTTGATCTTTTCATGGGTTAGTGAAATGCAGTATGATACCCTCTTGGCATGCCAAATAGTAGCAGCAGGGAGTCACAGCAGCTCCCAGTTAGCCATGTGTCCAAGAGGTAAACAATAGATGCTCTCTACTGTGCTCTGTCATTAGCTATGATGTTTGGTAGGTCAGGTATTAAATACATTTTTGACTTATGCATATTTTCAACTTACAATGGGGTTATCAGTATATAACCTGATCATAAGTCAAAAACATCTGTATTTCTTAAGAGGTTCTATCTCTCTGGCTGCATCTATTCCTGAATTTTGTTTACTTTTCCCCTTTTGATGTCTTGAAATATTAATCACAGGTACTTTAAATTCTCTTTCTGATCATTTCAATATGTATGTAATTTTTGAATGTGCTTCTGATGCTTGTTTTCACTCCTCAGATTGTATTTCTTTTTGGCTTTTGGCCTAACATAAATTTTGTTGAAACTGGGTATGGTGCTTTGTATAATAAGAGGAGAAGTAAATAGGCTTATACTGTAAGAATTTATGTTAATCTGCTTAGGTGTTGAGTTGTGTTTAATGTTTATTGTAACTGTAAAAAAGAGCTACAATACCAGCCTTCAAACTCTAGATTTTTGCTTTGCATTTTGTGTTAAAAGTTTTCCTATTGTTGCTCTAGGTGAGAGTCTGTGCCTTGCAGCTCTTTTGCTTGTTGTCTATTGTTATTAAGCTGGAGCAGAGTAGGTATGGATGTGGGCAGGTGGGGAGTATGCTACGATCTGATTAAATCTCAGTTTTGGAGGGGGTCTGTGTCTCAAAGCTGTGATCTACACAAGAGTTTCTATCTTGCTTTCATTGTAACAGTATTTTCCCCCTTTCCCCATACTTTACTTTTTCTCAATCTTTTTTCTTAAAGCCTTTCTTCCTGTTTACTGTGTTTTTTGTTTTATATTTCCCCTTCAAGGGGAAAGAAAAATCTGGAGGGGGATATGGTTAGGAGTTATTCTTTTTCCCCCGTAAGGATGAAGTTTTTTCTCAGATTTTATTTTTTTATCAGTACAAGTTTGTAGTACATAATGATTACATTCATTATGGGGAGTTGGTACACATACATTACACATCTCAATTTTGTTTATCAGCTCCTCCATCCCTTGATCCTCTTGCCATTTGAAAAAGGATCTATCTCCCTACTTCCTATTATCTGTCTGTTATTTTGCTCTTTATTTATATTTTGGGTTTCTCATATAAGGAAAACAATGTGACATTGAAGCTTGTGCTTCTCATTTATTTCGCTTAACATTATGGTCTCAAGGTATATCATTTATTTCCTTTAAATGACTCAAGTTTATCCTTTATAGCAGAATAGTACTTCATTGTGTATATGTACCACATTTTCTTTATCCATTCATCTTTTGATAGACATGCAGGCTGCTTGCAAGATTTAGCTACTATGAATTGTGCTGCTATAAACATGGATATGTATGTGTCACTGTAATATGATATTGTGTGATGGCCAAGCCCTTTCCCTTAGCCAGTAGACCTTTGTCCTGACTCTGGGTGTAACTTACAGTCTTCCTCAGATCTTTCCAGTGAGAAGCGTGGGGAGCCACTGAAGGCAAAATTTTTGAAAATGTGTGGTATTCCTGAAACAGGACCCCTAGGAGTTTCTTTTACCCTGGTCTACACTCACCAATTTGTTAAAAAAAAATTACCATTTAAGCTACTCAGAAAGTTTATGGCTTTGCTGGCTCCTATTTCAGGGTAATTGATCTTAGACCTGTTTCTCTCTTGGACACACCTGCCACTCTGTATTTTTAGGTGTCCATTTGCCCTAAGAAGTTAGATTTCTAATGCATTCAATAAGTTATCTATATACTGCACAGACTTTTTATGTTGTAAAGATAAAGGTGACAACTTTTAAGTTCTTTTCAAATTGGAGCCCAAACCAGAAGTATCTCTCAGTTCTATATTTAATTCAAAAATCATAGTTTTCTTAAGTGAAGAAATATCCAGACAAGGAAAAACATTCAGAATTTACTAAAAAATTAGGTAGGTGGACACATTTTTTGTTACTTCACTAGAATATTTTGCAAACTGTTTGCTAAGCTCTCTCTGTATAGTCCTAGGACACATGGAGTTGAACATTTTTTACTAGACCTTAACTCACTGAGTAGTTGTGGCTATGTTTATAGTTAATGGTTACAGAAATGGTTGATTTGAATGGAGGTCCGACCTCTAAACAAGCATGTCTCTCACCTTTGTTAACATAATGTCAAATATGGAAATATTTGGAAAGAGCCTAAATGGTAGTCAATATCTTTTTTCTGGTTTTCATATAAATATTTGATTTTAATTTATCTCTTAAGCCTCCTCACAATTTTCAGTCTTAATATATTTTTCTACAAAGAACAAGTAAACTTTTATGTATGAATGAATAAATATGTTAGCTACTATTATGCCAGTAGCTCCACTTTGCTATTTTTACATAAAATCTTGAATGCTGATATTGCTATAAATAGCAGCTAAAATGAATTTTGGGTGCATTGCTGGCAGGTTTCTGGTATACAAATGAACATGACTTGCAAATAGCAATATTACATTTTCCACATATGGAAATTCAGTCCTGTGTATAATATTCTGCTTCAAGGTTTAGAACTAGTATACAGAGCAATGTTCATTCACACAACTTTGAAAAACATGTTTGCTTAGCTACTTCAGTCTCTCCTGTGGAAGAGTCTTGGTTGCCCCAAGTATGATTGTGTGCTGAGTTCTAGGTTTCTGCAACTAAGCAGATCAGGGAAAATCTGAATTTAATTCAATTCTTTTTGGCATTTCTAGTGATCCCTCATCACAGAATTGGAGTGGAGCTCGGTCTTACATATGATCTAAAAGCTTGAAGTCCTATAGCTCTGAATTCTTTCTGGAAAGTAACTAAACAGCCCTAGACTACATTTCACAGCACCTTATTGTTTCTAGATGGTGCCTTATTACCCGTCCATGGAAATGAAACATCAGCATATGATGTGGATCTCTTCCAAGCCAAGTAGATATTCTTCCCCCACAGTTTCCTTTCTATTCCTTAAGTATAGAGGACTCAAAGCAGTGTAAGAAAGTTGTGTCAAAAGATGGTAGGAGTATTATTCCTTGAAACCAATTAATGGAGGAAAGCTCTTCACCAAGTGGAAGTGCTATATTATTCTTTTATATGTGAGAATAAACACTGCTGGGCCCTTGTTTTGTAGTGTAAATGCTAGCAGCTAAGATTATAAGGAAGTTATTACTGGAAGTGATGAGCTACTTTAGCAGATATTAACTATATCTTATCTGCTTTTCATTGAAACACAATATTTAAAGCATGCTGGCCTTGATTTCCTGCTCTCAACATCTGAATCTCTTTGCATGGAGATAAATTCCTTTGTTCCCACACTTAAGGCAGGCTGAAAGTCACAGAGAATTAGCAGCTCAGGAGACCCCAATAGGTGAATAGTGGAAACTGATCTATCAATACCTATAGGCTTTCTCATGGAATTAATCTGTACCAAAGCCATTTGATTGTGAGTCAAATATCATGTTCCTTCATCCATATCATAGTTGTTACTTCTTCTTCCCTCCTGGCAGCGGTTGAACAAACTTTGAGTCCCTAGATGGTGACAGAGCAATAAAGTGGAAAGAGCCTGAATCTGTCACCATATTGGGGTAAGCCATCCCCCAACCAGAAATGCCAAATGCAAGCAGGAAGTGAGCAAGTGATGAATTTGGGTTCAGCCAATGAAATTTGGGGAATTTACTTCTTATAGAGTTAGTGTTACATTAATGAGTAAGAGGTAAACTAAGGAGACTGTGACTGAAAAAAATAGTAAAAACGAGCCAGGGAAATATGTCCAATAATTATCAAGCAATGAGAGCAAATGTTAGCATTCAAATTACTGAAGAGAAGAGAGAATCAGAGAGAATTATGGAAGATGAGAGTAACCACTGGTTAAAGCAAATAAAAGTAGTTTTAGACTCATGTTAGAAAAGGAAATGGTGTCTGAAACTATGCTTTTACATTTGTCTAATGTAGATTGTGTAACTATGCCAGGTTTATGTAAAGAGACCAGCCTGGGACAATTCATTTACTTAAGATATGAACATTGGAAATTTTTTAAGAAAGTTTATTAGAAATAGAACAACAGGGATACATCACTCTCATAAACTCTACATAGTGATTTAGTATTATAGGGTTTCAATAAAAAACATAAAAGGAAAAAAAATCTCCTTGAGATCATTAAGACTCAACTGTTGCTCAGTATAGGAATCTCTTCTCTGATATTACAAAGGAATAACATTGAGTTTTACTTGAAGATTTCCAATGAATAGAAAACTATCTCATGAGGCATTGTTTTCCTTGCTCTGTCATCACTAAACGCTCAAGATTACTGAAATGCTAATTTATTTTGATGATGTAATCACTCGGTTTTCTCTTCGGCTTCATGTCTTTTTATTTGAGTCCTCTTCTTTTCCTAGATGTCCAAAGTTTGGTATTCTCCAGCACTCTACTGAAGCTCTTCTCATACGCTGCACAGTTTTGCAGTGAGCTCAGTTCCTCACTGCAATACACTTGCTGCTGATTTAAAATGAATATGCCCAGTTAAGATGCCTTTCCTGAACTTCACATTCATCTCTCCTTTTACCCACTGCTCATCTTCATCTGAATGTATGATGAGTACCCACTCAGGGCATCCAGCTGAATTTATCAGATTCTCCCGTACACGTGGCCTCTTTCTGGGTTCCTTCTCTCAGTGAATGGCTTGTAGTTCTATCTCCTGAATAGTTAAAAATTAAAGCATTTTTTTCTAACATCACTGCTGATACTTTCACTTATGCCAGAAATGTCACTTGCCTAGATTATAACAAATGCTTCAAAAATGTTTTTCATTTTTCCACTCTTGTTTTCCTGTTGTCAGTGTAGGAGACACAGTGATTTCTGACTTGTGTTTGACCATGTCACTTCTCTCTTTAAAACTGGCTCTAAGAATAAAAGCTTAACTTATTAATAAGACTTATATTCCAGACTCTTGCTTTGCATACCTCCAGGGCTCTTATACTGTCCACTTGTGCTCTATTATCTACACTTCTAGACTTTTATTTCTCAAATATATTCCATTTTTCTCTCTTCCTATTATACTCTCCCTTTGTTTCCTTAGCTTATGAGTATAACTCCTGTTCATTCTTTGCAGTTTGTCTTTACTGTGCCTTGTTCTGGAAAGACTTACCTGGCTACTAAAAAAAATGTGTGTGTATAACAAAATGGGATGATATAACATCCACTTTTAAAATAATTATTTTTAAACTTACTATATTGGGGACATGCAAAATTTTCTGTTTTACTTCATTATGGGATGTATGTCCATCTTTGATTTTACAAAAGGGCATTTGAAGTTTTGAGTTTACCTGATCTTCTCTGCTCTGAATTTTAGCCATCTATAGTTTTCTTAAGATTCTGAGTCTGAAATCAGCCTCATCTTAATCCAAACCTAATGATATTTCACTTTCCTACCCTGAACCTCTGAGATAAAGTCGAATTCCAGGTACAAGATTTGTTTGTGTTGGGTAGATAGTGTAGAATGGTAATAGTACATAGTGAAATTCATGACTATAAGGCAAAGAGGAAATCTTTCTCAATCTCTTCATGTGCCTTCACTCCTGAATTTAAGGGGTTTATAATCGATATGGGATGGCTACAAAATATAAATTTAAAATTATAATTCACCCTATAAAAAAGATATGGCAAAGAACTCAAAATCTTGATGAAATGCTATGGCTCCATGGTACATTGCTTGGACAAAACCCTGGGTTCAGTCCTCAGTACTCAAAGAAAGAATATTTTCTAAAGTTCAAATATCCCAAAATTTCTCATAGTAAATAGTTGAAGGAAAGATGGTATTTAATACAAAAAAGAAAAGTCTCATTCAGGCCTCAGTAACTGTCTTCAAACATCTGAAATGTTCCAAGAGTTTGCTAGCTTTGGGCAATTATTTTTTCTCTACTCTTATATCTGTTTGCTTCATCTCAATAAAACCTCTAAGAAACATGTCACTGAATTATGATACTGTAGTGTGCTTGTGCTGCTATAACAAAAGAGACTTGGGTAGTTCATAATAGAAATTTATTTCTCATACTTTTGCATGTTGGGATGTTAAAGATCAGCACCCTGATGGATTTAGTATGTGGTGATAGATAATTTTTTGGTTCATATGTGGTGCCTCTTTTATAGGGCAGTAATATCCTTGATGAAGACTCCATCATCACTTTGGGATTTAGAATTTCAACATGTTAATTTTAAGGGATCCAAATATTCACACCAAAGCAGATGATTTATATGTTTGTCAAATGGTTACAACATACTAGATTCTACCATACTTAGTTTATATATTTATTTGTCCTGAAAAAATGCTGTTAGTGTACACTAGAAATGAATAAAAGTAATAGCTGATGAAACTATCACATTATAAACTATTTGGAATTTTTATGGTTCAATTCCTAGGCAGAAAGTTTTTTTTGTTTTCACTCTCTCTTTCATTTTAATTAACATTGAGGCAATTTTCAAACAGAAGTTTCTTGATGGGTTAAAACTTGAACAAATTAGATTATTGTCCTAAATTGTAATCAGTAATGCACAAGAAATTATTTTGATCAAATAGGATTTGACTGAGAAATTATCCAAATTAAAAGGTGCCTACAAACCACAAGATAAGAACATCCTGTCTGAGCAAACCCCATAGTAAATTCAATTTTTGTGGATTTTATGGACATTTTGCCTTGAGTTTCATATTAGTCACTTTCTTGTTCCTGGGACAAAATATCTGACATTTTGAACTAAAAGCAGTTTATTTGGCTCACAGTTTCCAGTGAGTTCAGTCCAAAATCAGCTGGCCCCAAGGCAGAAACACATCTTTGAAGGGCATGGTAGAAGAGAGCTGACCATCGCATGCAGCTGAGAGGCAGAGAGAGAGAGGAGAAAGAGCAAGGAAGAAGAGTAGTTCTTCCAGGTCATGCTCTTAGTGCCCTATCTCCAGTCAAGCCCACCACTTTACAGCACATTTGGTTACTGAACTGTCAATGAACAAATCCACTGATGACTATAGGGTCTCCATGATCCATTCACCCACATTAGATTTTGGAGGAACATTTTAGATTTAAATCATAAAAAGTTATATGAATTACTTGGATATAGCATATATGGCCACTGAGATCTTAATGTTTCATTCAGTTTAGCCATTTTTGATATGTAAATTTTTAGATAATTATCAACCTCTAAAGATTTCATTTTGTACTATATCAACTTGATTTCTTCAGAATTACAGTTTATTCTTTTACAGCTTTTAAAGCATTCCCATCTAACTTCCATTTTGGAATTTATAAGCCCAAAAAGATATATTCTAGATTAAGCTAAACATCTTTTGTATGATTAATGTAACACTTCAAACAGGTAGTTGATTAAATGTCCTACAATAGCTATACTGAGAAAGCAAAATCATAAAGCCTTAGGAAAAACATTGAGTATTTCACTATTTCTGCCAAATAATAAAAATGATGAATGTGTTCTGAAAGTCAGACCCACAGGTAAGCTGCAAGGCATGCTCCTTAGGGGTTAATCTTCAAGTGAATGCACAGATATATTCAGCCTCCAACAAGAAGTCTGTCCATTTAGCTCTTATATAGGCACATTCCAGCCTTCTAAAAAGTGAAAATGGGCTGAGAGTCATGCACCACTGTTTGAGCATATGGAAGGCAAGATGAGTCTTTTCAAGTGTGTGCTGTAACCCTGAAGGAAGAATTGCAACGTCCTTGGAGCTGTCCTAGGAGAGGGAAGCCTGGCTGAATAATCAGTGTACAGAAACCAAACACCCTGCAACTTATCAGGCAAAGGGACATGAAGGCTATAGTTGCTGTGATGATGCAAATGAAGGGCAAAATGGTACAAATTTCTCTCTCCCAGAAGGTGTAATTAGGGAACCAAGGTAGAAAAACAGCTATCTCTAGAAATGCAGAACAGATGCATATGAGGACTACCTCAGGCTTGGGTTAACAGTTAAAAGATATTGACAATTTTCACTTCTCACCTCCATTTTATATAAAAGTTTGCCTGAGTTTCAATTGATAATACTAATAAGACATCACAAAATAGACACAGCATGATATTAATGCAGAAACCACACAAAAACACTTAAAACATATAAAGTAAAGGAAACCTGGGCCAAATATATAAAAAAAAACTATGATAACCTAAAATTATGCACATAAAAATCTCAGTCTAAATCATATGAACTATTTGACATTCTAGCCATAAGAAACACAAGAGTCTTTCTAAATGCTTTGGTTTGATAATGTAAAAATATATTCTATTTCTATTCCACTCCCATTTAAATAGCATCTATGTTCTACCTCATTTATAACCTGGCGTAACAATGCAAACAGGTTGGGCAGTTGCCATGGTATTTTTCTTTACCACTGGAAGTTATTCAAGCAGCTTATGCATAGGGTCAATGTGATACTTTTTTTCTTTGCAAAGATATCAGTATCTGAGACCTGCAAAGTAATTTTCTCATCTACAAAGGAAGAGAACATTTGGAGTATTTTATGAGTCTACATTAGCCAATAAAACTCTTAATTTAGCTTTGTGTTACTGGTGAGATGGTCTTTTCTTGGTACTACATAAGTTGCCTTCACTTTTCTTCACGTTAGGTGATTTTTTTTTCCTCTTTATATACTTGGCTAATTAAAATAACAAATCTCAGCCGTCTTTTTGGGATTCCTTCTTATCACTCTAAACTAATTAAACTGGAGGAGAGGAAAAGAATTTGCTACAACAAAGCAGCAAATCTTCAAGCATCAACTATGTTTAGTATCTTTTATAAAATAAAAATATTTTATGTTGGACAACTCTCTTCTTCATAGCTAATATATTGTTCCTGTGACACTCAATCTTTTTCTATTCTATTTTCCACGTGGAGAAACTTCTGTGGCTCTGTTCCCAAGTGGATCACAAAAAGAGCAGAACACATTTTGTAGAACTCTCATGGAGGAAAATCAATCCCAAATTCAATGTTTTCACCCTGACAGCTGGCAAGAAGGTGGTGGAATACAGAATGGCTTGCAGAAAAATTTTATGAGAGGACTAACTCTTGCCTGTGAAGTTGATGGAATTCAAGAAATCTTATAAAAAGAGAAGACCCATTGTCTTGTAGAACTATCATTCTCTTATTCTACTTGTATGGAACTTTTGTAATGGTTAAGATTCATTTACATTTTCATTTGCTTGGTGCATTTCAGGTGTGGCTTAAAATAACTTTTCTCAAGATAGTTTCCCTCTCATAATTTGAGGCAACTTTGAAGATCCAATTTTTCCCTCAAATTACACTTTAATGTCAAAGTATTTTAATAGTGAGATGAGATTAATCTTGGCATCAAATGTATTGTTAAAGACTTTTTCTATTTATTTGAATGGTGTACAATAGTTGATCTGTATATTAATGTTAGAGTATTTTCTTATGGGATGCTTCCTTATGGTTACTCTAGCCAAAGAGATTTGTAGTTTCCCTCAGTTTTATTTCTGATAAGTTTAAGATCAAGCACAGTGAATGTGGACAATAAGCTTAACTTAACAGTTTGAGATTAAGTAAATGAATTACTGGCTTTAAAATTCAGTAATCAACTTATTTCTTTAGTAGTGTAAGATTTGTTGCATGAGGCATTCAGAGAGGAATTCAAATAGAATGATATTCAGGGATTCCGGTGCAGAGAGCATGCTGGAGTGAAATGATTAGTATGAGGCATATTTGATAGGAGAATGGGCAGAATGATAGATTACCATCTGAGGACATTTTGAATGGAAGAAAATAGAAAACTAAAAAGGAAAAGGAACTCAAAAGTGAGCTCATGGATTTCAACTAGGGGTGGGATTTCTAATGGAAGCCAATCTGAGGATGCTCATTAGAATATGTCTGGTACCACTCAATTCATTCTGACCTCAAAATCTAGCTTTCTTAGACTCAGAGCTATAAAGTTAACTTGGCAATGTGAAGTGGATAATACTAAAAACTCAATAAGTACCAGTCATTATTCTAAGCGCTTCATGTGCATTACCTCAGAAAAATGTCACAGCAACTAAATGCTATTATTAGCCTCACATAATAGTCAAAGAAGCTGAGACATAAAGAAGAAAATAACTTACCCAAAGTCTTACAGTTTACATGTAGTAGAGCCAGTATTTGATCTCAGAAAGCTTGGTTGCAAAACTTGTACTCCTGATTATGTTCTATAGTATATCTAAGAAGGTAGAGTCATCATTTTATTTAGTACCCCTAGGACAATTCTTCTAAGATAACAAGAAACTCAGGTTAATCAATCTTTTATCTATGTAGAATAATGAGAATTAGCTTGACTAATTTGTAGGACATTCAAGTAAAATTGATGTTTTTGATCTTTAAATCAGGAAACCTATCTCATAGTAAATGTATACTTGAACTGAACAGACAAAAATAATCCCAATTACTATTTTATTTTAAAATATTTAACAATGCCTACCAACAAAATGGTAATACTAAATTATTCTTAATTGTCTGTGAGGATGTGTTTTAGAATTTTTATCAAAAATGGATGTTAGTTTTTTCATTGTTGAGACATAATACATGACACACATAATTTAAATCATGAGAGGTTTAATTTGGTTTTTGGTTTCTCAGAATTCAGCCCATAGGTAGCTGGCTCCAAAGGAAAAACATCACCATTTAGTTCACGGTTCCTGGAAGCAGACCAGGAGAACAGCACCAGAGAGGAAGGGAGAGGGACCATGCATAGATCCCAAGGCCATGTCTTCATGACCCATCTAGACACACCTGGAAGTGTACTTCACTAATTCCATTGCCAGATTCCAAAGCCAATGAAATTGATAATTCACCTTAACTGTCACATCTAACCTCTGTCAACCTGACATCCAAACACATCTCATCAAACCACCCTTAATCTCCAAATAAGTACAGTAGCATATTTATAACATTGCCTAATATGTTAAAATTATCCCACATAAAACTGAGTGCAATAATCCCTTTCCAAAAGTCTCACCAGTTTCAGCATTTTTCAAAAAATCCAAGTTCAAGTTTCTTCTGAGACTGAAAGCAAACTTTCAGTTTCAAAACTCAGTAAAACTAAAAATCGAGTTACATAATCTCAAGGTACACTAGCACAGGATAAATATTTGAGTTCCAAAGTAAGGAATAGGGAAATAGAAAAGAATCAGACAAAGGAAGACTGAAGCCCAGCATGGCAAACATTAAGTCCTGTAGATCCACATGCAGCATCCAGGGGACATAATGGTAAGATGTGAGTTCCAAAGGAGGTAAGTGGCCCACTGCTATGGCCTTGCTGGTGCCTCCCACAAATCCTCTTTCTTGGGTGGGCTCCACACTTGGGCTGCAGTTTTCCTCAGCTGACTTCCATGTTCCCAGCATCTCCAACTTACAGGGGTCTCCAAATCACCTTTGTTTTAATTCTCACCCACTGTCCTCTTGGTGCTCCTTTCCTGGCCTCCCAGGCCTTCCTTAAAAATTGGGTGGGAGTTTTCCTGATTCCACAAGTCTTGTATTTTGCATGCCAGCAAAATCAACATCATGTAGACAATGCCAAGTTCTGTTGCCAGATCACTTTCCAAAGACCTTCAAATGCCATAGTATTGGTGGTTAAAGTTCAATATATAAATTTTAGAAGGTCACAGACTCATTCTACAGTACCTGCCTTTTTCAACATGACAATATATTTTCCAGAGACCTAGGTTTTTGATGAAATTTTTTATTCATAATCAATCCATGTATTGCCTCCTGAATCCCAGGCATTACACCTAAAGAAAATACATTTTAAAATAATTGATTACTTTCTAATTTTATTCATTTTTATGTTTTATTACCAATTGCTCTCCCAGAACACACTATTATTCCATAGTTTCAGATGCAGTACTAGTATATATTGGTGAATTAATCATATTATTTCTCAAGAAATATTATCAATTTAAAAAAATTAGTGATGTTACTTTAGCAAGACTGCTGGGCTCATTTCTTGTCCTACTCTGAATTTGGAGGAGCTCAGCTGAGCCAAGATGAGGATGGAGACAGTGAGAATCAATGCCCCTGAGCTCTGTTTTACTATAAAAAGAGTTTTTTCAGTTGTGCATCCAATAGCCTCAAATTGTGAATGATTCCTCACCAGCAAAGCATGAGAAACTCCTTTATCAACACTTGTTGCATTGATTTAGTCAGATCTAAAATTTTAAGAGTGTAAATATATTTTGCTATTATTGCATATGTATGTCACTGCTCAAACACTTTGTAAGACAATTAGAATATTTTAGAATGGTAAATTATGCAATCAAATGAAATATGCCTATTTATCATTCTAAAAAGTGCTTTTTGTAACCTTAATGACCATAAATCCACAAAAAAGTTTAAAAACAGGCAAATTTGTAACTTTTGTTTTAAGTATTCTTTCCTTTTAGAAACATCCTTATGATTAAAATATGCATTAGCTTTACTGTGTTTAAGATCTCAAAGGGTAATTTCATTAGACATCTTGAAAGTACTTTTTGTCTGATTTAAAAAAAAAATATGTGGGGATAGAGTTACTCAGTTACTTATCCAAATAAAATAATGTTTACTTGTCTCCCATTATAAAGTTGAAGTGGCAGTAATTCTTTTAAAATTAATGAGTTGAGTAATTTTCAGTCAATGCTTGGAAGGAAAAGACAAACTGTACATAATAGAGATTTTTGGAGTACAGTGACAGCCTCATTTTTTTTTTTTTTTTTTTTTTTTTAGTACCAGGGATCGAACTCAGGTCTTTGCGCTTGTGAGGCCAGCCACGGAACAACTGAGCTAAATCTCCAGACCAACAACCTCATTTTGAAAAGAAAAGAAATACTATCTCTTTTTTTTTTGGTACTGGGGATCGAACTTGGATCCTTGAGCTTGTGCAGCAGGTGGCAAAACCACTGAGCTAAATCCCCAGCCTTTTCTCTTTTTATTTTAGTTGATATTTACTCTGCAGATACACTTATCTGCAATTTCCAATTTAAAAAGTCAATAGCAAATCCATTTAGGCTTTAATAATCCAATTTCATGCAATATATATAAAATGTTATTAGAAAAGTGCAAAATATTATCCCAAATTGGGAATTGAAACATTGTAAGTCATCACCTATAAAATACATTATCTACTACCTGTCTATACACAATGTATACAGTACAGTACTTCTTAACTAAACATTTATTATGAAGAAAACTAGCCATCAAAGAGTTATATCAGCACATCAGCCAACTCTTGAAAAGTTTGCACAGTTAGGGTTAAATTTAGTTTATTGTGTAACTATGATGTACCATTGATACTATATTCATACCTTTCAAACGGTCTTCATTGTTTACATAAATTTAAAGATTAAATGTACCATCACTAGAAATGAAATGATGGAACCATGTAAGTTAAAACCATTGTTCAGAAAGATGAGTAATGCACATTAGAAGGAGAAGGAGAAAGAAGTTAGAGCATATTTTCAAGAATTCCTGCACAAACACATACTTCTAGGAGGTGGATTGTCTGCTGGACCTAATGGATTCAGATGCACTGACTCTATGAGCACAGTGCAATTGTTTAGACTGAATGTAAAAGAATATATTCAGGAACAGAGATAAATCCACAGTGACTACAAGGACAATGTCCATTTAAAATACTGGCTTTAGGTCAAGTTGTACATGGAGTTTCATGTGAAATACACAAGTTGACACTGTGATTCTTTCATATATTTTATACATAATTCTATAAAGCTAAGGACATTTCTGAAATGTAGATATTTTTGAAATATGGAGATTAATGAGTCTCAATTCAGTGGGATAAATCCATTAAAAATCTCAATAGAGTGCACATTTGTAATCTATTCTTACCTAATTGAAAGTATTTTTGAATGATTTAATAATTTAAATTTTCCAAATTATTTTGGGAGGTACAGAAGATGAAAGGGGACATGAAAAATAAGTGGAACTATCATCAGATGCTCCCATTATATTAACATAAAGTAGATTACAAAATGTTTTATTTTTAATAAAGTAATGTTATTATATTATAAAGTTTATTTACTTCCTTGTAAGTAGTTTCTGACTTCTAAATTTTAGTATCTATACATCACTATATTCAAATTAAACCATGATCAATTTACTTTCATTTTTAAGTGTTTCCTTGGTTGAAATGTTGTGTTAAATTTTGTTTTGTATTCCTTTTCTATGACTTACTAGGTTGCTTTTTGTGGAGTCAATTATAAGAAGTAAGACTATATTTTGTCATCTATAGCTCAAATCTTTAACTGATTCTTGAGATTTATTAAATATACATATTTTTTCATTTAAATAGTTGTCTAACAGTAAATCTACCATAGTTTAATTTACATTTCTTATTTATTCTGCATGTTTCAGACTGTGCCACTGTCTAGCCCTAGGAACTTGTGGAAGTATTTAATGTCTGCAAAACTAAATTTTCCTGCCTATTAAATGAGAAGAATGAGATTATACTATGTTAAGGCTCTTTGATGGTACATTTTGTTAAGAAGCCTTTAGAATACTTTAATGCTGCATCATTAAATTATACATTTAAATGTGGACAAATTATATAAGAAGAAATTTTTTCTGGATAATGTTTCATTTCATAAGGCATAAAAATATTTATATGAAAGATCTGTGAGATGTCATCAGCTGTGTAGACTGAGCACTATGTTGAATTTTTCATGTTAAACCTGAATGGTTCTGGGGGCTGGAGTGTAGCTAGAGCATTTGCCTAGCATACACAAGGCCCTGGATTTGATCCCTGGCACGACCAAAAAAACAAACAAAAAAAAAAAAAAAGAAAAATTTGAATGGTTCTAAATGTAAAGAAGTGGTATAGTTCCAGTGAAATTTGAAGGAAAATGACTCACAGAAAAGAGAAATTCACAATGACACAAACTTTGAAAGGGACCACATTACATTTCAGTCCATATGCAAATTACTTTTAAATTTGACAAGTGACTTTAAAGTATTTTCTTTAGGTTTGCTAATTTAAGTTATAGTGCTATAAAATGGACTGCTGTGGTGGTTACTTTTATGTATAAATTTGAATTAGCCATGATTTGTCCAGACATTTGATTGACATTAATCTCAGTATGCCTGTGAATGTGATTCTGGATGAGACTGATATTTGAATCAACGGATTGAGTAAAACAATTATTTTTCTTAATGTGAGTGGGGCTCCTTTAGTCTGAGGAAGTCTTGAATAGAAAATAAAGTTAACTAAGAAAAAATTCTTTTCTCTTTGCCTGACTGTATTTGAGCTGGGACATCAGTCCTCTACCTTTGGACTTGTACTGGATCTTATACCACTGGTTATTGTGACTCTCAGTACTTGACTCTTACTGGAACTCTATCATGGGCTCTTGTATTAGCTTTATGACCGTAGATATTGGATTATTCTCACCCCTCCTAATAATATGAACCAATTCCTTATATTAAATATGTGCACATGTATTCACACATACACCCACATACACACAATCATGCTGCATAATGATGTTTGAGTCAAGGAGTGACCACATGTAGAAAAATTTCTATCACCTCGTGACATTGTCACTATCATAGTATTGTAGCATAACATTACCCATGTGCTTGTAGTAACACTGATGTGAAAATTCTATACAAGTATAACACATGCTATTACTTATAGTACACAACAATGATAACAATGACTATATTACTGGTTTATATTTTACTTTTTTCATTAATTAGAGTCTACTCCTACTTATAAAAATGTATACTGTAAAACAATGTACCAGATGTGTTAATTAGTCTTGATTCAACCTAAGAGATTTGAGTGACACATGTTTGGTAAATTACACTTCTGAGTGTGCCTGGTTGGTTCATGGGAGAATGACCTTGGAGATTATATTTGCTCCTTTAACCCTTCTTCCCTGACTGTCTTCCTACTTTTTCTGCTTTCTGGATGCCATGAGTTGAACAGCTTTAGTTCTTCATGCCCTTCTGCCATGATGTTTCTGCTTTGGATCCAGTTGACCATGAACTGAAATCTCTGAAACCACAAACCAAAAATAATCCTTATCTCTTTTAAGTCGTACAAGGCAGATATTTTGATCTAGCAACAAAAAGGCTAATATGTCATGTTACACCAACAATGGCCTCATATACTTGTATTTTTTGTTTGTATCATTTTCCTTGATTTTTGAAAATTTTTTACATGTTTGATGTACATAGTATTACATTCATCTTGCATATATATGTATGCATACATATATGCACATCCATACTGCACATATTGCAACACACGTATTGCACCTTTATCACTTTTATTCCCTCTACCCTTTTTCATTCCCACCCCTTAGTCCCCAGATTCCTCTTGGGCTTGATTTAACCCTGTATTGTTTTATTTACTATGGATATAGGAAATATAAAAAATATATATATGATATCTACAATCTGTCTTGGTATAAATACATGTTATGTTCACACAAGGAGCCACTTGCATGATAATTGAAATTTTATATCCCCATTATGATGTGATATATGACTGCATCTGTACATATCCTATGACTTCTGTTTCTCTGGAAAACCTGGACTAACAGAGAATTTGATTCAGAAATTAGTTCTAGAGGAAAATAATTTTAAGGATGAGTTTTCTGGATTAGTTATAGGGATTCTAAAACTGTCTCTAATTTGAATACATTTAGTGACATTCATGACTCCACATCCAGTAGTGAAGAAACCACTGATGTCCATGTCATGAACTGGTAATGCAGATATGCAAAATAACTCTATTGAATATTTCTACTCAACCACTTATGGGATGAAAGAAACTCAGAAAATGTGTAGATGACATTTTTGAACATTATTAGAAATCTAGCTGCTGTAGACTGAATCTAGCTGCTGAAACTAAAATGTTGAAACTTAGTGCTCATTATGATGGTCTTTGGAGTTGAGATGTTTGAGAGTTGATTAGATCAGAGACCAGAGCCCTTAAGAATGAAATTAGTGCCTTTTAAAGGAAATTGAGAGAGGTCCCTCATCCCTTCAACTAACTGAAGTCACAATCAGAAGTCAGTTATCTATGAATAAAAAGGCAGACCCTGACTACATACTCAATCTCCCTACATTTGATTTAAGACTGTGAAGCCTTCAGAATTGTGAAAGAGACCTTCTGTTGTTTATAAACCACACTCAGTTTATTGGACTTTGCTATAACAATATGAGTAGACTAAGATACCAACAAATAAAAATGAGGTTGGCTTGTTTTGCTCTAGTGTCACAGAATAGAGGGGTAAAAGAAAAAAGCAACCTTAGGAATTAAAATTCCCAGCTCAAGTGCTGTGTGAATGACCTGAAAGGTTCTATCTGTGAACTGAAGGAGACTCTTCTCTTATAGCTACTGGACTGACATTTCTGAAAATCAAACTTAGAGTTTCATCCTCCAATTTGTTCAATATTGATACATATTCAATTTCCAGCCCCTCAGTAGGTGTACTGTTAAAGTAAAGGCAAGGATTGGAAAAAAATATGAGACCATGTAATTTCAATGTGGATGTGCAAAAAGACCTTGATTAAGTTTGGGCTAGCAAACCATTAAATTCTAATGAGTTTTCTTTTTGAGGGAAAAAAACTTCCCTACGTTCAGTTGAAGTAACCCCCCTTACCTAGGCTACTTCCCCAGCCCAATGGTAGGAGTCTGTCAACCTCAGCCAAGAAGATTAATCCTGCATTGCCTGAAGAAAGTGTAGTGACCTTCTCTGATGCAGTTTCTATGCAGGACAATGCTGATTCTTTTCAGGACTTTTCATCTCTCTTTGCTTCTAGATCTATAAATAGACTCAACTACTAGAAAGACCCTATAGATAGGTATAAAGTTTGGGTTCTGAAGAGGTGCAATAGATTTCAGCAGAACAACTTGAGTTTTCTAATGTATATAAGCAGAAATCAGAAAACGTGTGGAAATATATATTGCAGATATAAGATAGTAGAAGGTGAATTAAGTTGAATTGGTTTGCATTTATTGATACAAGCTCACTATGCAGAGATTTTATAATTAATGTTGAAATTCATGAAGTTAAGAATGGTTCTAAGGGTTATTGTTTAGTTGGTTTAAACATAGACACAAAGGAGGCCCATAGCAAGCAAGTCAGAAACACAGGATCTGTCTTGGTTTCATGTGGAGGAAAGAATTCAAAGCCTTAGGGAGATTCGAACAGTAAAGTGGATTTTTCTTTGAAAACCTACCCTAGGAGGTACCCTGATCCTACCCTGGACCCTAGGAGGGTCCAGAAAACATACTTTTCATTCCTTCTGTGAGAAATGAATTTTTAAGAGGAGCCTCAGAATCCTTGAAGAACATTATGATTAGTGCTTTTTACTGGCCAAGCCTTACAGTGGGAATTGCAGACACTCAACTGTGGAACCTAAATTTAATGGAAGCAGTTGAATCCAAGATGGCACTGGTCAGGTGTTTACATTCAACCATGCAAGTTTGAATATGTCCCCCCCAAATTTATGTATTGGAATCTTAATCCTCAAATTCACATGTTTATAATATTGAGAGATGGGGCATTTAAGAGGTAATTAGGATCAGAAGAGGTTATGGCAGTAGGGTTTCCATGATGGGATTAGTGGCTTCATATGAAGAGCAAAAGAGACTGAAGTCCCTCTTTGTTTTATATATATACTTCCTTGTTATGCACTGCCCTACTCCATGTTATGACTCAGCAAGAAAGGCATCACTAGATGTAGGCAACTTAATTTTAAACTTCCCAGCCTACAAAACCATGAGCTGAAAAAGTTTTTTTAAATATATTAGTTAGTCTTCCATGTTATAGCAATGTAAAATGGATAGTGTGGTTACAGTAGTGAATAGCAGAGTCAAAGCAGCTATCAGAATAGTCTGTCTCATGCATACTAATCAAATTGGCTACTTGATCATGATGTTCCTAGACTGAAAGGTAGGAACCTTACTACATTTTTACTTATTCTATTTAAGTATAAATACTTTAGATAAAGTGAACAAAAGCCTTAATTGGAATAATAAAATCAGAGTCATAGCTCCTCAATCAATTCTCAGAAATAAGCCAATTTTCAGACTTAGAATCTCTTCATTAAAGAGGAGTTCAAGTCCACTTGAGGAAAGACTGGTAAACTACCAAACTTTGTACTCTTAATCTTTATTTCAGCTTTGTTCAAAGGGACCAAAGTAACTATTGGGGAAAAGAAAATAGTACTTTCAGGTATCACTAGGTAGTGACTGTAAACTGACATTGATTCCAGTAGGCCCCAAATGTCACGTGGCCCATGGATTCAGAGCTTGGGCTTCTGGAAAATGATTGGATCATGTGGGCATTATAGCTAACTTGTTGATAGGATGTAGAGCTGGTTGAAGGTGTGTCACTGGGGACATGACCTATAAGGGTATATCTGTCTCACCAGTCCCTTCTTTCTCTTTCTGCTTCCTGCACATCATGATGTGAGGAGCTTCTCTCTCTACCCCACCCCCTTCCCCACTGAGCCCTTCCACCTTGCCCTTCCTGCCTTGGAGCCATGCAGCTATGGATTGAAAATATGAACCAAAATAAACCTCTCCTCCTTTAATTTATGGTGTTCAGCATTGTATCTCAGAAACAAGAAAGTGACTAAGACAAAGCCTTTGAAAGGCCTCTATAGGTGAATTAGAGCACAGACCCAGGATTTTGAAACAAAGTCCTGCCATCCTCCGAAGATAATTACTCTTCTTTTGCAGAACAGCTTTTGGACTACTATCCAGTCTTAATAGCCAGTAAATACTTAACTATGGGTCATCAAGTTATCATGCAACCTGAACTATCCATCAGGAACTGAGTGTTATGGGACCCAATATGCCATAAAGTTGGACATTCACACAGTACTCTATCATAAAATGAAGAGGTTTATATGTGATGGGATCCAAGCAGGCCCTAAAAGCAAAAGTAAGTTACATAAAAAAAAATGCCCCCAAGTGAAATTTTCTGTGGAATATCATGAATCAGTCTTGTTACACAGCTTTCTCTTCCAGCATTCACCCTGTAACTTGACGAGGAGATCTTCATAATTAGTTGACAAAAAATATATAGAGCATTTAAGCCTCGTGGTTTATAGATGTTTGCACTTGATATTCAGTCACCATCCAAAAGTAGTCAGCTATAGAACTATAATCTCTTTTTAGGACAGTCTTAAAAGATTAGAAGGAAGGGAAGTCTTTCCTTCATGAAGAACTTTGTTGTTCACTTTATTTGAAAGGAATAATGGCCACATGTGATGTTAAACCAATGGTGTGACAGGGTGAACTTGAAAAGAATATGATTGAAAAATTGGTGATGAGGAAATTTGGAGATAATATATTTGGATAGACCTTATCAGAATCAGCAAAATATATGAAGATATTTGTGTTCCATGTAAATGGCATTTCAGTAGAGAAGGATATTAGTGATCAAATAAATAGGCTGACTTATTCTGTGGATTTCACTTATTGTCACACAACAGCCACCGCTATCATCACCCAATGGGTTCATATACAAAATAGCCAAGCTATTAGGGATGGAAGTTTTACATGGGCTCAGGAGAATGGACTTTCAAATCACCAATGTTGAGCTTGTTACAACCACCACTGAGTGCTCAGCTTCTCCACTACAAATACCAATTTTGAACCTTTTATATGAAACCACTCCCACTATACTTTCATTATGAAAAGGACAGTTTTTATTAGACTAGACATTTACTTTGGATATGGATTTGGCCTCCCTACATGTAGTACTTTTACCAAAAATACCATCAGTAAACTCACATATCATGTTAGCTACCATCACAGTTTTCAACACAGCATTGCTGCAACCAAGAAATTTACTTTACAGCCAAAGAACAGTAATGATTAGCTCGTATTCATGGGATTCACTAGTTTTACTATGTTCCCCAATATCTTGAAGTAGCTTATTTGATAGAATAGAGGATGGCCCTTTGAAGACTCTCTTATATTGCCCAGGTATATGGCTAAGTTTAAGGTTTGAAATAGAGCAGGTTCCCTGGAAGGCTGTATGTTTTTTGAGTCAGCATCCAATAATTGTTGTTGTTTTTCCAATGG
Organism: Heterocephalus glaber; assembly: GCF_053883595.1. Classification (NCBI taxonomy): domain Eukaryota; kingdom Metazoa; phylum Chordata; class Mammalia; order Rodentia; family Bathyergidae; genus Heterocephalus; species Heterocephalus glaber. The sequence goes on from NW_028258327.1 coordinate 8,928,359, forward strand.
CTAGGGTATATAGGTCCAGGGGTAAAGGAGTAGAAGTAGAAATGGTTCTAGTGACTTATTAACACAATCACAATTTTTCTTCTGGTTCTGTGAGCTTAAGTTCTGCTTGCCTACAGGTCTTAGTTATGTGGGAAAGAATGCTTCCATGAGGAGACATGATTCCATTAAACTAGAATTTAAGACTACTTCCTGGCCACTTTGGACTCTTCATGCATCTCAATCAGTAGACAAAGAAGGGAGAGGTATGATGATTTGTGTGATTGAACCTGACTATCAAGGATAAATTAAACTAACTTTGTACAATGGAAGAAAGGAAGACTAAGTCTGGAGTACAGAAGATCACTTGGATCATATCAGTATTGCCGTGTCCTGTGATTATAGTCACAGGAAAATAACTCATACAGTGCTACTAATAGCCTATGCCCTTCAGAAATGAAAGTTTGGGTCATTCCACAGGCAAATAGCCATGATCAATTGAAATGCTTGATGAAGGCAATGAAAATTAAATATGAGTAGTGCTAAGCAGTAGTTATAAATACTAGCTATGAACATGGGTCTAGTTACAGAAATGAGAACTAAATGTCACGTGTGTTTTTCAAGTCTTTTGTTATTAATGTTTGTGGATGTGTGTGCAAATATATAATGTATGCATATATATGTATTTTCCCCCTTTTATTCATGTAACATAAGATATATGGGATTTATATAATAGTTTTTAAGACTAATACTTTTACATAATGATGTTTAAGTTATGAGATACCAAGAAGAGTAAACATCACTCAAGGACTTTGCTTCTTCTTCTGTGAATAGGGTTAGTGTATTTCCAGTTATATGCAGGATAGCTTTACCATACTAAGCATAATTATACTCCTATCATAGTCATTGGATGATCAAGTATAGCTCAAGGAGATATGCATGATTCCAAGTTGACTAAAAGTGGTAATACGATGGTTAATTTCATGCATTAATTAAAACATTTATTAGTAAATATTTGCAGCACATAATCTATGGATGCCTATTACCTGGGTTAAATATTATGCTGGATGTGTCTGTGATTATTTCTTGGATGAGATTAAAATTTGAATCAGTAGACTAAGTAAAACAGACTGTCATTTCTAATGTGGGTGGGCCTTATTCAATCTGTTGAAATGCTGAATTGAATAAAGGCTAAATGTGGTAGTTAGAGTTAATTGTGCCAATTTAATTAGCTTTGAAACCATCAAGAGAATTAGTACAGAATTATTCTGGATATGTCTGCATGGATCATGGAGGCCTGACTTTTCATACTAGATCTGGTTCTTCACACCTTCTTCTCTTCCAAAGTTCTCCTACTCTTCTTCTCAACTACCATGAACCATCTTTGCTCCACTATACACTTATGCCACAATGTTTCTGCCTTGGAGTTAGCCAAACATGAAATGAATACTCTGAAAATATGAGGCAAATTAAACCTCTTTTCCTTTATGTTGTGGTTGTTGGCAACACAAAAGCTGACTAATACAGAAAATTAGTACCAGAAGAGTATCATTGTTGCCATACCTGCACCTCATCATGTGATTTAGAAACCTTTGAAACAAATTTTCAAGGAGTTTGGAAAGGACTAGAGAAGCCCTAGAATGGTGCAAGCAGAGTTTGATGTGTTTTTCTGGTTGGTGTTGAGAAGAACAGAATGCTAATAGAAATGCAGTCAGTCACCAGTAAAGGACAGTCTCAGGAGATTTACCTGGGAACCAGGGCTGTATTTGCAATTAGAATAGAGGTCATGTATGTTGTACTGTAGCAGAAAATAAAATTTACATTTTTCCCAAATCCTGAAATGTTTTGAAAGATATAAATTAAGGTCAGTGGACTGATGGATCTGGTGGAGGACATTTTAAGGCAGTCTAACATTCATGTTGTGGCATTGGTACTACTGACTGCTCATATCTAAATTTATAGTGAGAATTGGGAACAAAATGTAGAAAAGAAAAATTTGAAAAACTTAAATTTTGGCTTTAAAGGAACTATGTGTAAATTTGGAACAAAAAGGTACATCTGCTGACTATATGAACACCATTGGAAAGAAACTAAGTACTGTACTGTACTGTACCATACTGTACAGAGACAAGAAGAAAGATACCTTGAGAACATCTCAGAAATCAACAACCCCTTACCCACTGCAAGATCAAAAGTGCAAAGTGTCAACCTTTAATTAGGGAAGTGATTTGTGAGACCCTTGCACAAGAAAAGCCTCCTAGGGAACTGGTTCCCTGGGATTTGTGCTCAGGCTGCTACAACCATTGTACAAGGGGACCAGGCTACTGCCCAAGCTGGTGGAAAGTCTTGGCATAATTTGTGTGATGTTGGTTTTACTGACATGCAGAATGCAAGAGTTTTGGAATCAGGCAAGGTTAGTTTACCCTGATTTCAAAAGAATATTTCAGTCTTCCTTTAGTTCAGTTCTTTTATATTCCCTACTCCTGCTTTTAGAAATGGGAAGGTTTACCCTGTGCTATGGTACCTTGGGGTTAGTTAGCTTGTTTTTTATTTTTACTGAGGTTCACAGCTAATAGTTTGCCTTCAGTCTCAGAAGAGACTTTGACTTTTGAAAAATGGTGGAACTTTGGAGACTTTAGCGAGGGAATATTAGTATATCTCCTGTTGTAAGAAGGTTACTTGTAACATTTTAAGAATGATTATGAGCTTGTCATTTTATTTATTTTGAGATTAAGTGTGGTTTGAGGAGATGTGTTTGGCTGTCTGGTTGATAACAGATAGAATGTGGTAGTTAAGCTTAGCTTTGTCAACTTGATTAGCTTGGGATCCTCTGAGGGGATTAGTAAGGGATACTTCTTGGTGTATCTGGGTGGGTCATGGAGGTGTGATCTTGAGTACAGTATCTGGTTGCTCACACTTTCTTCTCCAGCACTGTTTCTTTGCTTTACTTTTGGTGTCCATGAACTAATCATCTTTGCTCTATCAAACTCTTCCACAATAATGTTTCTGCTTCAGAGCCACCCAACCATGGACTAAAATCCTGAGACAATGAGCTAAATTAAACCTCTCATCATTTAAATTGTGGTTGTCAGTTATTGTGTCACAATGAAGAGAAAGCTGATTAAAACATTAAGTATGAGAGTATTCTTTCTTTCTGTCTTGAAACTGGGGCATCAGTCTTTTCCAGCCTTTACATTTGCAGTTTAACTTATTCTATCATCTTTTCTGGATTTCTAGCTTGCCAGTTGTAGATGTTAGACTACTCACCCTCTAAAATCATGTTAATTTTGCTTCTCTGGATAACCCAGACTAACCAAGTACATAGGTGGAGATTGATAATTTACAGCATCCTTTGAAGATTATTTTTACATTGTCAGATAAGCAGTTGATGTGTCAACAACTTTTTAAACATTTTGCTATTTTTTATAAAAATCATTCTATACTTGAATAGTAATAATTTTGAATAGTAGTTAATGGAACATTATATCTTATCTTTTCTCATTGTCTTAAATTATCTCCTTGGAAAATAAATGCACTCTAATAGGTTTTTATTGTTTTTGTCTGAAGTAATTTATTATGTGATTATTACATGAAATAAGCTTCAAGTTTCTAAATGATTGAGTTAAGGTTTTTTTTTTTTAACTTTCACTTATTTTATGGTAAAATAAGGTTAAAATGTTTGAGAATGGAAAGCTGAGAATGGAACGCCAACCTGTGTCTGTGAATTTTATGTTCATTTGAAGATCCTGAATGTTTTCACCAAATCTCTACTCTAAATGGCCATCCTCAAAGTAACTCAGTATCTCCAAACTTCACAATCAAGTATCTATTAAAATAGAAAAATCTGTAAGCTCTCAGATACACAGAAAATTAAGACTGGCAGAGAACATAGTGCTTGAATCATGGTGCTTGTGTCAGTGGTTTTCAAACTGAGGAATAGAAGATTGTGAGAAAAATAATTAATGAACTACTCCAGCTTCTTTTCTTGCAACAAAGGAATCATGATTCCTGAAAAACAGTAAGTCATCTCATTGCTTCCTTACTGAATGCACAACAGTGTATAGACTCCACATCATTAACCAACTGAACACTGGGAAATTACTCTTCTAGGAAGGTGCTACTTCATAAGATGCAAAGGTACAATCGGACGCTCTCCAAGCTGCTACTGGCCAGGTGAGATAAGCAGCTTGAAGATCCACGGCCATCCCGGGCCCCACCCATGCCATGGTGAGGTCCACTTAGCCACGCGGGTGCCTGCAAGGCCCAGTCCCGTCCCCCCCCCCCACTCCGCCACGTGTGCCTCTGGCCTCCTGTCTTTTCTGCTGCCTGGTCCCACGCTACAGAGGCACAGGAAATTATAAAGACCCTTGTCCTGAGCACCACAAGATAAAGCAGAAGATAGTGACAGAAAGAGGGCTTCTCAGGGTCCTCAATGAAAACTGAAGCTCAGCGGAAAAGTAAAGAGAATTTCTACATAAAGGCACATAAGACCACTGTACTTGGTCTGCTTCTCGCTTGCTGAGACTCATTGACTCATATATGGACACGGATTCCTATGTTGCCTACTGTGACAGAGAGACATACCCTGAAGGAGGCCCATAATTTTTATTGCTATTTGCAAAAAACAAAAACAAAAATTTTTTTTGCTGATTTTTTTATTCTTAATTTTTACTTTTTTTTTACTCTTCAAATTTTTACTTCTTTATTTTCTTTCTTATATATTTTCTTTTTCTCTCTCTCTCACTCATTTTCTTGCTGTCCCACTTTGCTCCTCATCTCCCCATTTGTTCCTTTCTGCACTGAATTTGAATTTCTCCCTTATTGTTTTTTTCTTCCCTTTTTTCCTTCTCTTATCATTAGGTTTAAAGGAAAGTAAATTCTGTAACTAGCCTCCCTGTTGCTGTTAGGTGATTCTATTCACATCTTTGTTCTTTCATTCTGCCTTTTTCTCTTGCCTTTAACAACTTCTTAGAGTTTGTGTGATCTTTCTCTGTCTTCTGGCCTTACCACTAATTTAACCTGTTCTTTCCACTTGTCCCTCCTTCCTCAACTCCTTTTAACTCCCCACCCTGACAGGGAAAGATGCTATATTGAAGAGTTTATTCATTATAAACTTATGTTGGGTTGGTCCTCGGTTTTAATTTAACTCACATAGTTAAATGTAATAGATTAATAACTACCACAAATTGTCATTTTCTAAACTGTGCTTGATGCTATGGTATTGCTGACTATGTAATTTGGGCTAACATGTAGTGATTGATCTAATTAGTTTTCCTTCCTGGTATAAGGAAAATAAAATAGCCTCAGACTCATTAGAGTCTCAAAACCCAAACACAAGCTATATCTGGAAGACACCTCTGAAAAGCAATCATTCCACAAAGGTTTTAAACACAAGCAATAAAGATAACTACATTAAGCAATTTTGAAATATCAACCCAGGAATTAAACCAAGGACAGTACCAAAGACAAAAATGAGAAGATACTTAAGCAAGGCACAAATGCAGGCTTCCATGCCACAAAAAGGAAATTCTGGGGGAAATGAGGTGGAAAAGCCTGATAAGCAACCACTTGGACACCCTGAACTGATGGCACAGGAAGTAACAAAGCAGATGCATAAGGCTCTAGAAAAATTCAAAACAGAAATAATCTCCCAGATAAATACAGACATGGTGAGCAGAGTGAAAGACATGATTAGAAGCTCTAGAACAGAAACAGATAAGAAAATAGATGAGATCAGAAACATGCTGGAAGCCATGAATGCCTAGCATAAGAAAGAAATGGAATCTATGAAACAGATTCAAATAGATATCCAGGAGATTAAAAACTCCATTGAAAGCATGCAGAGCAGACTAAGAGAATCTGAAGCTAGAATATCAGATATAGAAAACAGGATTGCAGTGAAGGACCATGAAAACAGATATTTCTTAAAGATAGTAAGGGATCATGAGAAATCAATCCAACAGCTGCTAGATGATGCAAAGAAGAATAACATAAGACTCATAGGACTCCAAGAAAAAACAGGAGAAAGCACAATTGACATAAAAAACTTTTCACAGAAGTAATAGTAGAAAACTTCCTAGAGAGAGGTAGAGAATTGGACGTACAGATAAGTGAGGCATATAGAACTCCAACCAGCCATGACCAAAAAAAATCTACATCTAGACATAAAATAGTCAAGATCCCAGAAACCCAACAGAAGAACAAAATTCTATAAGCAGTTAGAGAAAAGAAACAAATCATCTACTAAGGAAAGCCCATTAGAATTACAGCAGATTTCTCAACAAAATCCCTCAAATCAAGAGCCTGGAGTGAAGTATTTCAAGCTCTAAAAGAAAATAACTTCCAACCTAGATTGTGATATCCAGCAAAATTATCTTTCAAAATCGATGGGGAAATTAGATACTTTCATGACAAAGAACACCTAAGAAATTTCGTGAATACCAAACCAGCACTCCAACCAATTTTAAGCAATACCCTAGAAAAAGACAATGAAGGTCACAACTTCATTAGGCCCAACAGAGGGAAGGCACCATGCAAGGTAAGAAACTAAAGTGAAAGGGGGGAAAATAAGAAATAAAAGAGCCAACAAATGTAAAACAGCATGACAAGGATGAGTCAGTATCTCTCAATTATAACTTTCAATATTAATGGCCTCAATTCACCAATCAAAAGAAATAGACTGACAGAATGGATTAAGAAGCAAAATCCAGCAATATTCTGTATACAAGAAACACACCTAAATCAAAAGGAAATCCAGACTGAAAGTAAAAGGATGGAAAACAGTTCTCCATGTGACAGGAACTCAGAAAAAAGCAGGTGTACCAATCTTATTTGCAGACAAAGTAGATTTCAAACCAAAACTAATTAAGAGAGACAAAGATGGTCACTACATCCTTGTGAAGGGAACAACCCAAGAGGAAGAGATGACAATCCTAAATATATATACACCTAATACGAATGCCCCAACTATACAAAACAAATATTAATGGACATGAAAAACCAAATAAGCATTAATACAATTGTAATGAGGGACATCAATACCCCTCTATCACAATAGACAGAATAACTAGAAAAAAAATTAACAATGAAATTCTAGAACTGAACCAAGCTATTGAACAAATGGACTTAATAGATGTTTACAAAGTGTTCCACCCCACAAAATCAGAATATACATTCTTTTCAGCTGCACATGAGTCATTCTCCAAAATAGACCACATGCTAGCTCATAGGACATGTCTAAGTAAATGTAAAAGAATCAAAGTTATCCCCTGTATATTATCAGACCATAGTTCAATACAATTGGAGATCAATAACATAAGAAACTGCAAAACTCCCACAAACACATGGAAATTGAACAAAACCCTCCTGAACAACCAAGAGGTCACAGAGGAAATTAAGGAAGAAATTAGACAGTTTCTACAAGTAAGTGAAAATGCCAGTACAACATACAGGAATCTGTGGGACACAATGAAAGCAGTTCTATGCGGGAAATTCATAGCACTAAATGCCCATATTAGGACAACAGAGAGAACTCAGTTAAATGCAGAACCTCAAGCTCCTAGAAAAAGAAGAGCATAACAAACCTAAAGCTCTTACAAAAAGGGATATTATAAAGATCCGAGCAGAAATCAATGCAATGGAGACTAAAAGAATGATATAAAAAATTAATGAATCAAAAAGTTGGTTTTTTGAAAGAATAAATAAAATTGATAAACCTTTCGCCAACCTTATCAAAAAGAGGAAAGAAAAGGCTCAAATTCATACAATTAAGAATGAAAAAGGTGAAGCCACAATAAATCCAGCAGAAATCCAGAGAATCATCAATACCTACTTTGAGAACCTGTACTCTAATAAAATGGAAAACATGGAAGAAATGGACAGATTCCTAGATACATACAAATTGCCAAAATTAAATGAAGAAGATATGGAAATTCTAAACACCCCAATAACAATGAGTGAAATTGAGAATGTAATAAAAAACGTTCCAAAAAAAAGCCCAGATCCTGATGGCTTCACTGCTGAGTTCTACAAGACATTTAAAGAAGAACTATGACCATTACTCTTTAAACTCATCAAGAAAATTGAAAGGGAAGCAAGGCTTCCAAATTCATTCCTGGAAGCAAGTGTTACTTTGATCCCCAAACCAGGGAAAGACCCAACCCAAAAAGAGAACTATAGACCAATCTCCCTAATGAACATAGATGCAAAAATCCTCAACAAGATACTGGCAAACAGAATACAGAGTGTCATCAAGAAGATCATACACCCTGATCAAGTTGGATTTATCCCAGGGATACAAGGATGGTTCAACAAGCTTAAATCAATAAATGTAATACACTATATTAACAGATTCAAGGACAAAAACCACATGATCATTTCAATAGATGCAGAAAAAGCATTTGACAAAATCCAACACCCATTCATGATAAAAACACTACAGAAAATTGGATAGAAGGTCTTTATCTCAACCTGATTAAAGTTATCTATGAAAAACCAACAGGCAACATCATACTAAATCGTCAAAAACTAGACTTTCACACTAAAATCAGGGACAAGACAAGGATGTCCACTATCACCATTCCTGTTCAAAATTTTTCTGGGAACATTAGCCATAGCACTTAGAAAAGAGAAAGAAATAAAAGGAATAAAGATAGGAAAGGAAGAAGTGAAATTGTCATTGTTTGTGAATGATATGACACTTTACATAGAAGATCCAAAAAATTCAGTCAAAAGTCTTCTAGACCTAATTGACAGATTCAGTAGAGTAGCTGGATACAAGGTCAACACTCAAAAAACAATAGCCTTCTTATACACAAATAGCAGACCCATTGAGACAGAAATTCGGGAAATAATTCCTTTTACAATAGCATCCAAAAAAATGAAATATCTAGGAATCAACCTAACAAAGGAAGCAAAAGACCTCTAAACTGAAAACTACAGCTCTCTGAAAAAGAAGATTGAATAGGATATAAGAAAATGGGAAGATATCCCTTCTTCCTGGTTAGGGAGAATCAATATAGTGAAAATGGTCATACTTCCAAAACTACTATATAGATTCAATGCAATGCTAATTGAAATTCCAGCAATATACTTCACAGAAGTAGAGAAAACAATCCAAAAGTTCTTTTGGATGCAGAAGAAACCTAGAATTGCAAAAGCAATTCTAGACAACGGAGATATGGCTGGGGGTATCACAATCCCCAACTTGAAACTATACTACAAAGCTACTGTGATAAAAACAGCATGGTACTAGCAAAGAAACAGACCCAAAGATCAGTGGACTAGATTGGAAGATACAGAAACAACTCCAGACATACTCAGCCACCTCATCTTTGACAAAGGAGCAAACCACCCTCATTGGAGAAAAGATAGCCTATTTAATAAATGGTGCTGGAAAAACTGGATTTCAACCTGCCAAAGATTAAAACTAGACCCATACCTATCACTGCACACTAAACTAAGATCGAAGTGGATTAAAGATCTAAGTATTAAGACAGATACACTAAACTTGCTGGAAGATAAGTTAGGTAGAACTCTTGATGACATTGGCATAGGAAAAGGCTTTATGAACAAATCTTCAGTAGCATGAGGGCTAGCACAAAGAATCAACAACTGGGATCTCATCTAATTAAAAAGCTTCAGCACTGCAAGAGAAACTACCAACAGAACTAAGAGACAACCTAAAATATGGGAATAAATTTTTAGCAGCTGTCCCTCAGACAAAGGTCTACTATTGAGAATATATAAAGAACTGAAAAAAATCAGACCCCCCAAATTCAAAGACCCAATTCAAAAATAGACATTTGAAATGAACAGACATTTCTCAGACAAAGAAGTAAAAACAGCAAATAAATACATGAAAAAATGTTCAGCATCACTGGTCATTTGAGAGATGCAGATGAAAACAACACTGAGATTCCACCTCACCCCACAAAGCATGGCTGCTTACAAGAAATCAACCAATAACAAATGCTGGTGGGGGTGTGGAGAGAAAGGAATCCTTCTCCATTGTTGGAGGGAATGTAGGTTGGTGCAACCACTGTGGAAATCAGTATGGAGATACCTCAAAGAATTAGGGCCAGAGGTCCCATTTGACCCAGCTATTCCCCTACTGGGAATCTTCCCCAAAGAATTAAAAGAATCATAACATAACGATATATGTGTACCCATGTTTATAGTGGCACAGTTTGTAATAGCTAAAGCTTGGAAACAGCCCAAGTGCCCATCGACTGGAAACTGGATAAAGAAGATGTGGGTTTTTTTATAAAATGGAGTACTACTTAGCCATAAAGAATGAGAAACCAGAGACATTTATAGCTAAGTGGATGCATATTGAGGCCACACTCTTAAGTGAAATAAATAGGACATACATGTGTAAATACGAATAGTTTCTCTAGTGTGAGAAATTGAGAGTGTAAATAAGGATGAAAATTATTAAAATGAATAATTGATAATTTGAAATAGGAAAAGGTTCAAGAGTTTGGGGATGGTGGAAGGGGAAGGGGAAAGGGAAGAAGGATAAGGAAAATTATGAGAAAGAAAAAATAAAAATGGAATCAAACTCTGTGTAAATAGGGAAGGGTGGAGGGTTGAAGAGTGCACAGGTAATGGGAGAAAAAATAAGAACTAAGATACATCATGTTCTGGTACAAACACCCAATGATAAATGTAAATGTATTTTATGCCTAAAATGTACCAATAAATATATATATATTAAAAAAAGATGAACATGTACTCCCATCTTCCACATTTCTCCACACTTATCTCAACCTTGCCATGTACATCTTTATATATCCAAATGGAGAGCACAATTCTAATAAATGAGCTGTATAGACAGTCCAAGATTGATTTTTTGTAAAATTTATGCCTTTGAAAACATCCTGCATATGTGGAACCATAAACAATCTATAGGCAAAAGCTACTAAGGATATATAATATAGTATTTCTCTTGTCCTATATATAGAGTTTCAAATATTTAAATAATAGAATTGAAGAATGGTTGCATTTCAGTCCAGAAAAACAGAACCAACTTAACTTTTTTAAAATTAATTTTATTGGTACATTTTAGGTATACCATATAATGACATTGATCATTGGAAATTTGCACCTGCACATAATCTCTCTTAGTTCTCTTTTCCCCCCTTCCCCTGCCCTCCCTTCAAGGTCTCCATCCCTCCCTATTTACAAAGACTTTCTTTCCATTTTTTCATTTTCTCATATTAATTCCATTCCCTTCTTTCCTTTCTCCTACTCCTTCCACTTCCCCTAACCTTTGTCCCTTTTCTTCCTGTTTCACATTATCTGTTGTACCTTTTAGTCCTTATTTACACGTTCAGTTTCTCACACTAGATAAACTATTTAGTATTTACACATGCGTGTCCTATTTATTTCACTAAAGATTATCACCTCAATGTGCATTCGCTTAGCTATAAATGTCTCTAGTGTCTCGTTCTTTATGGCTGAGTAGTACTCCATTTTATAAAAAACGCCAACATTTTCTTTATCCAGTTTCCAGTTGATGGGCAATTGGGCTGCTTCTGGGTGAAAATATATCACTGTGGTATGATTCTTTTAGTTCTTTGTGGAAGATACCCAGCAGGAGGATAGCTGGATCAAATGGTATTTCCAGTCCTAGTTCCTTGAAGTATCTCCATACTGATTTCCACAGTGGTTGCACCAGTCTACACTCCCACCAGCAGTGGAGCAGTGTTCCTCTTTCCCCAGAGCCCCACCAGTACTTGTTATTGGTTGATTTCATGATAGCAGGCATTCTTTCTGGGATGAGGTGAAATCTCAGCATTGTTTTCATCTGCATCTCTCGAATGACCAGGGATATTGAACATTTTTTCATATGTTTATTTGCTATTTCTACTTCTTTGTCTGAGAAATGTCTGTTCATTTCCAATGTCCAGCTTTGGATTAGGTCTTTAAATTTGGGAGGTCTGATTTTTTTAAAGTTCTTTTTAAATTCTAGGTAGTAGACCTTTGTCTGAGGAACAGCAGGGGAAAATTTTTTCCCACATTATGGGCTGTCTCTTCACACTGCTGGTGGTTTCTCTTGCTGTGCAGAATCTTTTTAATATGAAGAGATCCAACTTGTTGATTGTTTGTGTTAGTTCATGAGCAACTGAAGTTTTGTTCCTAAAATCTTTTCCTACACCAATGTCTTCAATGGTTCTACCTAACCTCTCTTCCTGGTGGTTTAATAATTTAGATCTTTAATCCATTTTTATTTTAGTTACTTAACTTTTATTAGAAGCTGGTGCATGATTAAGACTCATGGATAAGTACTGTTTTATCTATACAGTTATAAAAAGATATTTCAGTTGGTACTTGGTACAGAATAAGTAGCATCAAATACAATTAATATGCACTTTGATGGCAAATATCGAAGTTGAGTGTTACTGATTCAATAGAAAGTAAATAAAACCAAAAAGAATAATGCAAGTTCTAATTTTAAAAAAATAAAGAGAAAATTATACTGAAGCCCAAGGACAGTGTGAGAATGATTTATTATGGAAATCTGAAAGCATGTAATAAAAGTATGTGAGAGTCTCAGATTTCATATTAAGCAATACCCTCCAGGAAGCCAGTGAAGTTTACAATCAGAGAAAGTTTAGCTTAAGAAAATTAAGTTTTCAGTAAGATGTAGAACTATGTGTGCATTACTGTGTGTGTGGGTGGGTGTAGCTATATATGTGTCACATACAACTATATATAAATATCTTAAATTATAATATATATGGATAGCTGTATAGGGAGCTGTGTTTTGGATGGTAGATGTGAAAAGAAATTCTGCTCTAATTTGCTGGTAAAAATCCTCTCAACAGCATTCAGTATGTATGCCTAAAGTTTTCAAATTAATTCTTACAAAATTAGTAATTAGAAATTAATACATATTTAAAGTTAAAGTTACCAATGTTAAATTTAGTGAAAAACTATTTGCAAATACTCTTCTAATTAACACAGACTTTCTTAGCAAGGAAATAAAATATAATACTGAAGTAAAAGAAGGCAAATTTTTGTTATTATTTGCCAAAAATGACTATTTAAATAGAGAACTCAAGGGAGTTATCTACAAAACTCTGAGAATTAATATTAAAGTTCATTACAGAGATTGGATACAAAGTAAATGGCAAAAGTTGATAGTTTTTGTATTGTAGCAATAACTAATTAGAGTACATAATGAGAAAAGGTACCATTCACGTAATACTAATATCTTATTAAGAAATGCACATACTCTGTATGAGTATTAAAATAGTTCACTAGGCAATATAAATAAAAGCGTTCATATAATATGAACAGAAACTTTCCATAATGGAGCACTGGATTTTGTAAAATATGCAAATAGCTTCCAAGTTAATTATAGGGCTAATAAAATGTTGTGTAGGTTTGTGGTAAAATAATTCTAAAGTTCATATGGAAGAATACATAGGTAAAGGTATCATCTGTGAGTATTATGTAAAGATATCATCTGTGAATATTATGTAAATGAAAATCAAATTCTAAAATATATGAAAACATATTTAAATATATTATTATACTAAAATAATCTGTAGTTCTGGTTCATGAAATTATATTCAGATAAATAATACAGAATAGATAGTACTTTAACACTCTATAATATATAGGAATTCAGTTCTTGACAAAGAAAGAGTAGATCATGAGCCAAGAATTAAAAGATGTAGATTTTTAAACAAATGGTATAGCATTTGGAAAATTAATTATTTAACTAAAAAGTAAGTAGAGCTCTACACCACACCATATATTAAACAAGTACCTTCTGAAACGGTTAAATAAATAAGTAATGAGACTTTAGAAATTAAAAGGAAGTATAGTTTAACTTTTTAATCTGATCTTGAGACAAAAAATAGTTTCTATACAGGGTCAACTAAAACGTGTTCAGAGACACAGTAGCCCTATGTATGGCATGTTTTGAAAACAGAGGGTTGTAAAATCAAATATGTTGTATAAATGCTGTGCACTTTTTTCCTTCCTTGAAGGCTCTACACATATTAGCTTCCTGAAAGCACAAGAAGCATGAGAGAAAAACTTAAATTTATACATCTTTATTGTCTCCAAACTTATTAGAGTACATAATCTTACTTAAGACATTCCAGTAATGTTGCAGAGTACACTTTGGGATAAGATATGCTAGGCATAAAAATAACAATAGACATGATAATTTTTAAATTGCCAAAAGATCTCATAAAATTTATAAATATTACTGACTTTAAACTTTTTTATGTGAAAGTGCTCAGAGTTTGATAAGTTTGGAAAATATAACAAAACTGATAAAATGTTAATATTGTTCCTATTTCTAAAGGTTTTTGAAAACTTAAAATCTTGTTGGGGGAATGGTACACCCTTATCCCAGCACTCTGCAAGGCTGAGGCAGAAGGATCACAAGTTCAAGCCCAGCTAGGGCAATTTAGCAACTCAATAGGACTCTATTTCAAAATAAAAAGTAAAAATGGCTGAAGATATATCTCACTGCAAAGCCTCTGAGTACTGCAATAAATACTAAGATAGAAAAAAAAAGCACAAGAAAAATCATAAAAGAAACATAAATAATTGATAAGTAAAAACATTTTCAACTCACTGATAAAGGAAAGATAAGTTTAAACATGCGTTAGATACCATCATCTGTCCTAATACCTGAGCAAATACATGTATATAATTTAAGTGACAAAATTTATAATAATATCTGTTATACTTAACCGTATGAGACACTATGAAAGGTATTTTAAATAAATTATTTAATTGGGCTTGGGATTTAGCTCAGTGGTTTCGTCACCTGCTGCGCAAGCACAAGGACCTGAGTTCGATCCCCAATACCAAAAAATAAATAAATAAATAAAAAATAAATTATTTAATTTATTTGAAGGAAGTTAGTAGGCAAATATATCAAAGGCTTAGGGAGAGGAAATTTTTCATATATTTGGATGTAATTCTATAATTGGTCAAACTTACAGAGGGCTTTTGGTAGCCAAGAAAGAATATTGTAATACATATAAAATTTGATATTTTATTAAACAGGAAATAATGATTGAACAAAACTTATAAATGAGGCTATTTAAGAAGATCTTGTATATGTTAGTGAGAAATTAGTATCACACTAAATGTGTGCTAATGAGAAAATGATTAGAAATATCATGGTATATATCATTTCTACAGTATTTTATAATCACTACAATTATGTTTTCATAGAACATGGACAATGGAAATTACTCATGATATAATATCTTGTACTAAGTTAGGTTCTAACTTTATATACTAATTGAAAATTTGTCTGTGTATTGAAGTGTATGTTGTCACCTGTGTGCTTTTTCAGGATGACATGTTTAAGGGTAATATTTAAAAGACATTTAATTCTTATACATTTTAAGTATTTTCAAAAATAACTATGGATACTTTATAGCAGCTAGCGCTTAAAAATCAATTCATTATTAATGTACCTTTTCTTCATTCCAAGTCTGAAATCCTTCCATTTTGTCACCTTGATTTCTACATGTCTGGCTTGTTCACTCTGCAAACCTGTTTCCTATCTGAGTGACTGAGATTTAGATGGCTTAAAAACACCAGTATTACTGGAAAACTATTTCAATATTTGACAGTGATGACCACTGGACTCTTATTTTGCAAACCGTTGTCCCCCTATATCTTATAAAGTTCTAGGTTTGGAAGACTGAAACTTGTAATACATAGTTTGAATAAAAAGTGAGAAATCAAAGGGAAAATAGAAACAATGTGCTAACCCATGGAATGATCAATCAATCAACCCAATATTTCATAGATTTATTGAGCAAATATTCAATGTATTCATTATATTTTTCCTGTGGTATTTACAGATCATTTAAGGCATAGCTTCTGCTCATTCTATTCTTCCACAGACATAAAAGTTTGTTTGGGCATTAACCCAAATGAATCAAGGTGGGGATCTGTGCTCCAGGGGGGAAAGAGTGATGGCATCCAGCCTTTTGTGAAATAGTAGGGGCAGAGAAATTAAGAAATTAAGCCATCTTTCCCACAAGCCATAGTTTCCTTGAAAAACGGAGATGGCTTCACACTCAGCGGGCCTGGGACTCATGTCCGATTATAAGGCACTGCAGCAATGTTTTCCCAACAGTATTCCAGTAGGTAGAATAAGTTTGAAGAATAGAAAGCCGCTGGTCACCCAAATGGCTCTTATAGAGTTAACAGAAAGAAGTGAGAAGACAAAAAAATAATCCCTTTAAAGTACTCTGCTGAATATAATCTGACTTCATGGAGCATTATGTTTCAACTGGCATGGAAAGGGATGGTGTTATGGATCTGCATTTTCTGAACTATTTCTTTACCATTTTTGGGAGTTATAATTCATGTAGCAAAAAATTTACAATTGAGAGTGTACAATTTAATAGTTGTAGTGTACTCACAGTTTCACCACATTCTAAGTATAGAACATTTTTATTGTTGAGAACTTTATAAAACAAATTTTCAAGAATAAGTTTGAAATCAAATTCTTCAAATACTGAAGAATACATATATTATATATAATTATATATGTTATGTTTTATATAACATATATGGTAATATATGGTATATATGTGGTAATATATAATATATTAAATATATAATATAATATATATGGTAGTTTTGTAGTACTCTTTTTAGTTGGTAAACAGACAAAAGTAGTTTCTAGTCTTTTGCGTGTTTCTTCAACAGGTATATTAAAGAGAAGGGTATGATTTAATTATGCATTTGCACATCACAGTGCTAATGCATTGCCAATTCTTGTTTCAAATATCATGCCTTCAAGCTGGTGTGTAAGATACTAGAACTGGGAATTTATCTGTATGTGTGATGGAAACATGTTCACTGACTCTATTGATCTTAAGGAGAAAGAATTTGCCCTAAAATTTCTGCTCTTTTCTGTGCTATGCTTTATATTCTGCAGAACATTCATTAAAAACTGGCGACTTCTAAAGTTAAACAACAAAACCTCCAAATATACATCATCTATTGGGTCATTGTTTTCAAACTGAGATTCAGGAGAATTATGGAAAGAGTTAACTGGTAGAAAGGAATAAACTCTACTTATTTTTTCCTTCATAAGTATAGAATTATAAAGTTGCCAATAACTTTTACCCATCAAAATGAGAAGTCTTGTTATGATTTTGAAACAAAGCCAATTGGCATGATTTGCAAATTTAATATCAAGCAAAACCCCAGTTTCAATGCTGAGATACTGACATTGACTCTATAGTCCATCAGTATCCAGTCATTCAGTAAAGACATTCTATGGGGGTAATTGTGGAGACAGTGACAGAATGAATGAGGCAAAGAAAAGAAATGGAAAAAGGTTATTGTTTTTTTGAAGGCAACTGTAATGTTAATATATAAGGAAATCAGGGTTAACTGAATGAATTAATTTTTTCAAAGGAGAATATATTTATAATAAACTTTCATTGTTTTAGTCGAAAGAATGCCAGTCACTTGGTCTTTTATCCAGAAAAGACTGAGTCCCTAAACCTTAATTCAAGTGTTGCTATGTATTCCAAATAGCCTTAGGCAAAGATATTCAACCTCTATGCCTCATTTTCTCTATCTGTAGAATGGCAGTCATGATACTTACCTGCCTTTCAGGGGTGTTATGAGACTTCATTAGCTGTTTGTAAAGTACTTTTCAGATGAAGAATTCAGTATAAGTGCTAAGTACTATTATTATTATAGCAATCTTGTGTTCAGTGCATTGCTGCATTTTTTTTCTTTTCAAAATATTGCAGTTTTCCATCTGTCATTTGTAATTCATCAAACAAAAGTGAAATCCTTGAATTTTCTCAGATTATCCTGCTAAGAAATGTATCTAAGTAAAAGTCTCGAGGAAATATATACAGTACCCAAGAACTTTGAGACAGTCTCTCAAACTCACTGTGACCAAGTAACAATGTCACATATAGTTGTGTATGATTATTTTCAGAAATGTTCATTGTCCTGAAAATGAGGCTTGGTGCTGATTATTTTCAGAGCTACATTTGAAATCTTTAACAATGAAAAGCCACTTGAAGAGATGGTGAATTTCACCTCCTTTCTCTCCTCAGTTCTTTTCAGACTCTGCTTTCCTTGTCCTGCCTGTTTTCAATCTTTTAAAACTGTAGTCAAAACAATTTAATATAGATTGAATTAGAGTTCATAAATAGGTTTTTTCCTCTCAAGTGTAGGTCATGTCTTGCCTTTTCTATTTGTTTTTTAAACACAGTTTTCCGAGTTTTTTTCTCCATTTGGGCCTCTTTGACTTTAAATGGTGAACAACAACATTAAATGGTGAGCAACAAATAAAGACACATTACAGTGGGTCTAAGCACAATTGTCTCTCCAAACCACGTGCTTGATAAATGCCTTGTTTCAGTGAAAAAAGATGTATAACGTTTCCCTTATACTAAATTTAGTGGTGAAAATCTTTAATAACTAAAGCTGACTATAATTTCCTCCTTTCGACTGTTCTATTTCAAGGTCTCATAAATCCTTTTTATTGATTAGTATTACACAGAATGCTGTAGAGCTCTAAACACAAGAAATTAAACTGAATGGCAGGTAGATTTTTTTCATGGTCTTCAGCTACCCCAGAAAAAAGAAATTTTAATGCAATGGTTGACTCTATGAACATTTTTTTATTATTGTTAAAAATTCTGCTAATGTGTGTAATTTTATGTCATTTATTTTCATTTGTAACTTAATTGCAGAATAGAATAATAAATAATTTAAAATGCTGGCTCAGTTTTTATTTTTGCTTCTTTGAAAGTTATCATTAGAATTTACAAGTTGATATATATTATTTTATAAGAAAAAATAGTGAAATTCCTCATCAAAATGATTTGGAATTCAGTTATGAAATTGGCTTCTGAATGGGACATAAAAGGAATTTCTTGCATGAAAATTTGGGAATAAACTTTCTACATCTTTTATATATGAAAAGGCACATTAGTCTTGGATTTAGGTAATTAATACTTTAATTCATATTGTCAATATTATGTTTGAATGGGGGAAAACCTATTCTACTAAAAATATACTCACGTAGCATGACACAAAAGAATTGAAGATATTAAAAAGGGATTATAGAGCTTTGGAAGCCACTTGAAACTCTTGTGTATTATGTTTAGAAATTTTGTGGGTTTTATTTTTTTTTATCCTGCAGCACAGAGAAGAAAAGGAATATGAGCAGCATCACTAAGAACTTTTGTTTCCTTTATGTATTGGTGTTAGCATTATTTAAGTCATTCTATTCAGAATCTTCTAGTTCCCAATCAAAATTGTGGGCCCTTGGAAATGGCTGTAAGAAATTTTAGAGATCTCTTATTTCATAGCCAAGGGGATAACCTCATGGAGATTATCTATATGTGACCAATAGTAACTCCTAGAACATAAAGGACTATAGCTACTTTGTCTGGTTATAGAGATTAGAGTGAAGAATGACCGTGAGATGCCTAGGGATCACTTGTTTCAAAATCATATGACTCAAACCCTTAAAGCACAAGAAACTTATCTTTAGAGAGAGAATAAAAAGGAAGACAAATCTTGAGAAATAACTAAAAGAGCAGAATGAGAAGTGGGTACAAGGGGTTCTAATTAAACAATCATACACTATGTTTAGCCTACCCAAGTGTTATGGTTTCAATTTCAAATGTTCCCCAAAGCTTCGGGTGCTCATAGGTGGGGCTTTTGAAGGGTGATGGGATTATGGTGGTGATAGGGTTAAATGTGCTGTTAGCAGGTGTGGCCTCTTCTGCTGGTCACAGAGGCGTGGCCAGAAAGAGACTACCACAGCTCCCTCCCTGGCTCCTCCCTTCCCATAGCTTCCTGGCTCAGGAAAGGTGAACATGTTTTGCTCTTCCTTGCCTCAATGCCTTGCTGCCCTTCCTGGTAGCCAGCTAAAGACTGAAACGTGAGCCAAAAAAACAGTTCCTCCATCAAGTTGTTGGTGTCAGTATTGTGTCCCAGTGAGGAGAAAGTGACTAAGACACCAGCAAACAAGCAACAGAGGAAAAGGAAAGGAACTTTAAGAACTTCCACTAAGATAAAAGAAAAATACTAACTTCCCAAAGGGAAGTTGAGGAAAATCTGGAGCTTTATGAATCAGGTTAAGAAAAATGATGGAAGTTTAAAAAAACCCATTTTATTTTATTGATTTATTTTTAAAATTTAATCTTTGTTAGTACATTTTTGCAGTACATATGATTACATTCATTGTGGGGAGTTGGTACATGTCCATAACACATCTTAACTCTTTTTACATTCCCTTTCCCTTTCCTCCCCACTCCCTCCATGTCTTTGTCCCCTCAGATTTCCAGATCTATCTTCCTGTCCCCTATTATTTATCTTTTAAGGTGCTCTTTAATTTATTTATACTTTGTGTTTCCCATATAAGAGAAACCATGTGATATCTAAGCTTGTGTGTCTGATTTATCTTACTTTACATTATGGTCTCTTGTTGCACCCATTTTCCTACATGGAAACCCATTTTCTTTCAGACCTTTTCGTTCTGCAGACGACATGAATGGGTACATAGAGAGGGCAGCACTGTTTTTCTGCTGGGTCTCTTCACTCATGGAAAAATGTAATCCAAAGTTAGTAAAGTAGAAATCATTGATAGGCCTCCTACAGCTAGTAATAAATATATATTGTACCCTATTAAATCACATTTAAAGATCTCTTATTTCTTCTTCAATAATATTTTTCCTTTCGAAATCTCAAGTTCAGTAACTTCCCCTTCACACCTTTGAAATGGAAACACTTAAGTCATTGTACTCAACCAGACAGCTGGTATTGACCCAAGAGCCCAGATAAAAATGGTCTTGAAAGAAAGTACAAACCCTTTTGTTACATAGCCTCTGATTACTAAATCAGCACTGAAGAGAGGAATAAATCTGGATTAAGCAGGGTAATTTGGGCCTCTTACCCCTAAGATACTGTTCACCTTAATAAAGTGATCTACCTGAGTAGAGTGATACATCTCCCAAGCACTGGGCTGATAAAGGGCTGCTGCTTTTCTTGTCATAATGGCTATTGTTATTATTATTTTAGGCCAATAAATTTACCAATTTTCTTCAAGTTAAACATCACTTCTTGTAATATTTCTTCTTTACCCCTTTATCTCAAAAATTTTGAGAAAGCTGTGAGTCACTACACTGGTTAATACCAGAAAACCATGCTGAAGTTAAGAAAGCCTGCTTTAATATATGAGTACTTGCCTAAGTGGTATCTAGAAAGCAAGTCACAGAAAAAACTTCCTTTGACCTAATAAGTCAATATAAAAGTATTTACTCATTTAAAGATATAATTTGAAAATATTTAGTCACTACAATTATGTCCAAGTTTCCAGATAATTAATTTTTATTTCTGTTTTTTGAGAAATAATAAGGCAGATTAAGACTTTAAAATGCCAGGCATTGTCAGGTATCTGTCCATGTGGATGTATGCATGTGTTTGTTTCATATTTATTTGTTTTCGTTATTTTTTATTAATTCATTAATTTATTTTCCTGAGAAGACTAGAAAATATGCACTTATTCAGCGATGGAACAAAATTGAATCTATACCTTTTTTTACTTCTTAATTGCAAAATAAACAACAAAAGTATACGTCAAAATAATATGCCACTGGCTCATTTGATTGATTTTAAAGACAGATTAAATATCCTCACATGCCACTTGGATTCACAAAAATCCCACAAACAGGGAACAGGGACTAAATAGTTAACCCCTTTGCTTCTCAAAAGCCCATTTTTTTTCTTTATTCATTTATTTTTTATTGATTTTTTTATTAAATTCTTTTATTGGTACATTGTAGGTATACAACACAATTACATTTCTCATTGGGAATTGTACCTTTACATAATGCATCTTGGTTCTTATTTTTTCCCCATTCCTAGCTCCCCCTTCACCCCCTGCACCCTTCCCTATTTACAAAGACTTTATTTCCATTTGATCCATTTCTCATCATTTTTCCTTTCCCTTCTTTCCTTTCCCCTGCCCCTCCCGCTACCCCTACCCCTTTGGACCTTTTCTTCCTATAAAGGCCCATTTAAACCTCTCTCTATATGAGGCAGCTTTTCTGCTTCCAACTAACTCTGCACCTTTTGGCTGATTTTGAGTGTGTAAACAATCTGCCATGTGTGCACCTTTTACAGCGCAAAGTGATTGACAAAAACTTGGAAATAATCTTTGGCTGCATTGCCCTATTCTGAAACAAAGAGTGGCTTATCCTAGCAGTTACAAGCATAAGGCACTGTTTTGCCCTGTTTTATCTTCAGATAAAGACCTTGAATTATCAGTTAGATGTTTCCCTTTGCATAAAGCATATTTTTTCCTAAGAAAGAATAAATGTGCATGTATAAGTTATTTTTGAATCACTTATCATATCCTAAAACAAGGCCCCTTGATCCACTTCAGAGTGAAAAACAGTTTCCTGTTAGATGTCTCTCACCAACAGAGCTACTCATGTTGAGAGCGGGAGAAAGTGAGAGAGAGAATGAGAAAAATAACCCCCTCAACTGCACAAAGGATGACTTTATAGAAGACTTTCAAACACTGAAAAGCAGCCCAATGTCCTGCCGATCATTATTAAGACATCTGTATTCACTTCACACTGACCCAAGCACTAATAACCCAGGAAGTGCAACAAGCACTGGCAGAAAGTATACAAAGATAAAGTACAAAATGGTATGAATATTAAAATCATAAATACAATAAAACAAGATAATGAGTGTCCTCAATTATAATAAAGCTAAAGCCCAATTAAAACATAATCACTGACTTATTATTCACAGTTTTTTTAGAGATCATATTTAGCTGATTTGTTATACTCATTTCCCTTTAAAGATTTCATCATCACTCTCTTTTTTTGCATATCCACTTTAAGAAGATTCATTTATCCATCTAATTGAATAATTAGGCTTTTCTGATTAATTGTTTTAAATAGTTCCATGTCATGAGTATCTTCTCACTGAAATGCTTTTATATTATCTTCTGTGCCTTGATGTTCCTGCTATAAATTACAAGTAATCACATCTTTTCACCTCTCCCTCTGGCACAGCCAAAGAGGACCACTTTCTTTGGAGAATTTCCTACTGGTTCTTGTCCCTGTCCCTCACTTTCTTTTCTGGTTCTCACAGCTGCAAGTAGTTCAGAGCCTCATCATACGTGATCATTTTAAACAATGAAGCTGTAAAGCAATGGTGGTCCTCTACCTTCATCCCTGTCATCACATGCAAGATTCCCAGCTTCAAAGATTTCCTCAGGGGTCCTAGCCCAGCAGAGAATCCTGATTATAAGTGACATTTGAGTGGATTTTTAGAATTAGTTTATTAACAATTATATCCAACCCAAGGCTTTTTATTAACAGTATCAAGACCGTCACCCAGGACAGACCCAGTGCTGCTGTGTTATCTTGGCATGAAAGCAATTTCCCACTTGGGAAATGATCTCAAAGATTATCTGAAGGTCAGAATTGGGGAATGATTTCTCCTTCTAAGATTGGATAGTTTGAAATCATGGAAGCCAGTCAGGATGGTGGGGGAAGGTGGGAGAGGGGCTTTACTTTGTGACAGCCACTTTGCTTCTCCCTTAGGATCAGACATTTACATTTAAGAAATTAGACAGACAAGTCTGTCTGCCAGGGCTTGACTGCAGCATATCTCACACACCTCACCCCACTAATGCCAGTTCTAGAAAAGAAGCTGAAGTGAAGCATTTCTGCTCCCTTGAATACAAACTAGGTTGTCACTTGTTTCTAACAGTAATTTCACTGACTCATGATTGTTTAGAATATTTCTCGGATATTGCTCCCATTCCAATAGACTGGTTTATTTGTAATTGCTTCTTAAATATCAACAATCATATGTGGCAATTTTATAAATATGGCACTAGTAGAGTCATTTCAGCTTCTCTTCTGGGTCAGTAACTGAGAAGTTTTAAATACTATTGCACTGAAGAGAGAGCATGGTATGTCTGTTTTATTTTCAGGAGTAAATTATATCTAGTCCAGAAATGAAAGGCAACCAGGTGAAGCCTTTTTTATAAATCTGGATTAGAATATCTGGTTTTGGATTAAATCTAAATGGAATTTAACTATTACTATTCTAGGAGGAGGGGAAAAAACAGCTCTCATTCCCAGTGTTTTATCAGTAATCATGCCATTGGGGAACAAATGAGGGAGTAGTGTGATTATAAAAAAAGCATCATGATTGCAGAGCACAATTATGGCTATTTCATATATTGATTAACCTGTTTTTTAAAGGTAATAACTATGTTACTATTTGATTTCTGAGAAAGAAGCACATTTTCTTTTAAGGGCTTGTAATACTGGAGATTATGGATAAGTCAAGTATCAGGACAAGGTGATTACTTAACATCTGTGACCAAGTAAAAGGCTAAAGGAGAAAATCAACCAACATCTGCACTGTCAGTAAAATACTTGGGGGGAAAAACACAAGTGAAGTGTGATTAATCACATGGATGTATGATTGAGTCAATTGACTGTTACTTTTTCATGATGATTAATCAGCTACAAAAATTATAATTGTCCCACTTCTAGTGGCTGCATGCTGTGCCCGATGACATCAGCTGGGCTATAGATACTCAATGTGTGGTTTTCAAAAGAATATGCAAATATGACTGAGTAAAGAGAGGTGGGGCTTCAACTCCATTGTAAGAAACACCACGAGTTCTTGCCTTTCTATTGTGGTTGCAGTTTTCTTAGCTGCTCCTAGAAAGGGCAATTCTTGTGTTATTATGACTATTTCATAATCTCATCACTACAAGGGAAAATTAGATAAATCCATTTCTGCAAATTGGCCATTGTGATCTTGTTCAGGAAATGATCAGATCCTTAATGATTTCTTTTCTTTTTTTCCTCTGGTTTCTTTTGTGATCAGTATAAAATGGTTTCATAAATATAAGTTCAAGGAATGGTACTCTCTAGTAGAGAGTGGCTAGGAACCTGGGCTTTCAGCATGTTGGCCTGTTTGATTTCTTTAGCACATTTGTGGAGCGAGCCAAAGAAACTGTTGTTAAAAATGTCCACCAGAATTTACCCAGGAATGTCTATTTACTGGTCATGACTCTTCCTTGTAGATGTGAAGATTTTTTAATGTCTACTTTCCAAAATTCCTAAAACCAAGGTCATAATACCTCTTTGCAGTTGGCTCTGTTTACCTATTCCCCACAGGGACTACTGAGAAATCTGGTACAGAATAAAACACAGTGCCCACATTTCTTGTTAGTTTGGGGTTTTATGATAACATTGAGAAACTCCTCATAGGGTTGACTGCAACTTTATTTTCATTCATGATACACATTCAATTATGTCCTAAAATGGTTATGTTAAATTCATGATTAATATAAAAGGCTTAAGGTATGAAGATCTGACACAATAATTTAATAATAATTACCCCAAAGCAAATGGATTTCATCAGGCTGGATCCAAATATACTGATGCACTCTGCAGAAGAGCAACATATGCAAGAATCCCCTTTTTACATGCATTCACCTTTTCCTATCTTCCTGAGTTGAAATTTAGGCTTTCAAAATGGATGATTTCTTTGTAAAAATTCTTAGAGGTAGCATCTTTGAAGCAAAAAAATTCATCTTTTACATTCATTAAGAGGAAAAAAAAGGATTTGAAATTTCTTTCCACCTAGAGCTAAGCAGGCAATACCTTTCTGAGCCTTCGGCTGTATATAAAGTCCCCACTAATGATCTGTAATGAAGTGCTTCTTTTTGCACATCCAGCACATTCCCTTTAAAGTTCAAGAAATAGCACAAATTTGCCTACACTGTTCCCCTTTTAGCACAATGACTTTACTTCTGAACTGAAGCACTAACATCATGGGAAAAAGAAAAGTATTTATAGAGTTATTTTCCTACCTGTGGTTTTAACATATCTATTGTAATGTGGTATGATATAGCTATATAAACATGCATCACCTCAAATTTCTTTAATTTAAAATAGGAATTATTGGCATTTCCGACATACACATGTTCTATAAACCCATAGAGGCCTTCAATTTTATTAATTTGAAACACTGAAGACTCTAACTTCTTGTATTTAGATAAGAAAGAGAAACAGGAGCACCAGTCTCTTGAGCTTTCTCTAGGTACCTACTAATTGTTAATTATTAGAGACTAACTAAGTCACTGAAGTGAGTCATTTGGCTGGTGTCTCAAATGCTGTCATTTACTACTACACAAATCAGCCTGGTGATAGAGTGTCTTTAAATTAGGTTACAACCATGCAGTTATTGGACAGGGAGTAATTGATAAAACCATTAGTAACACTTGTAAAGATAACAGCTAGCAAAATCATGCAACCATAATTATTCCTAATGGGTACATGCTATAAATTGTGGCACGGAAAAAAATCTTGCATTATCTTTCAATCAAATCTGACAGTCCTGGAAGATTACTGTAGACTAAATGCTTGTGTATGAGAAAGTGACCTATCAGAATCTTTTTGCTTTTTTTATCCTTTTTCCCATCAATTTATGGGCTATTTCTTTTGTAATTCCTTTCTCTGATACCTTTCAGTATACATAAAATGTAGATATTTTATTAGCTGTCTTTTTTTGTGAGTTTCAAAATATGTATGTATAGATATTTTTCAATCACATACAAAACATTGTAAGACATTTCATGAAATAACATGTAGATAGTTACAGTCTGAGGGAAAGATCTCCAAGTCATGGACTGTCCAGTAGTAAAACTTACTATATGGTAGCACGTAATTTTTCTATTAATGTCACTGTCATTGTTCATGTGAGGAAAGAGAGATTAGCATTTGAATTTTAAAAATAGAGTTTGCTGACAGACTTTGACTCTTTTCATATATGAGAATACAAAAAGATAAGTCTGTGTGGAGAAAATACAGAGATAAATCCAAACTTTAACAAAGCTTACCTACTCCACTGACACCTTCTTCAAGGTGATATCCCAAAGTCACACAAACATCATCAACAGTAAATGAGAAAATGTGCCTACATTTTCTTCAGCGTACACAATTTTTAAAATGTGTAGGTAAAAGTTGTAATCAATTCTTTTGTTTATTGTCAGTGTCATTGGATAAAAGTCGTTCCAATGACTAGCAGTTTAAATATCAATGCTCCGTTTTTAGTATGAAGAAATTTCAATTTATAAATAATTATTTATCACTTACCTAAATTTCTCAGAAATCAAAGTTTAGGGGAATTTAAGCAATATTGTAAAGCAAAAAAATCTAATTTTGGGCAAAGCTATATTTAGAATCCAGGTCTAATTGGTGCCAGATAAAATTATTTTCTTTTAAATCATAAAATTATAGATATTCTTAAATGTAAATTAGACCTTTCAGGACTTTCCATATGATAAGTAACCAACAAGTCCTTCATTGAATTAATTAGTATTAACATATTGACAAAAAATAAAGATGTAAAATTTTATAAAGATGTATAATAAACTTATGGCCTTTTTATTTTCTCTTAAAACTTTAAGAAAAGGTGTAGAGGAGAAATAGTTAAATAAACCATAAATTTTGTATACACATTGCATGTACAGTACATGGTTGGGGCTTAATTCCATTTTTCCAACATCCCTCATGTAAAGCCATACTTTTTGAGCAGGACTAACATTCTTGAAGAACTTTATGTAAGACAAAATGTGCAAGAACAAAGAGGAAAAAGGATTAAAAGGATACTATAGACTTTGGATAAAGGATATCCTACGTACACATAGTCCTGTATCTATAGATGATAATAGAGGAAACAGAACAGAAATAATCAAAGTTGTGACAGAAGAAAACTTTCCTTAAAAATAATACAAAGTGGAAAATCTGAATATCATATGAGATTTCAGAGGGAAAACATATAATTAGTTCAATGAATATTCAGATATATACTTAGAAAATGTAAATGTGAAGGAAAGAAAAAATCAGCATATTGGAAAATGACTCAAAATATTAACCTATGAGAGGAATGACGAGAAGTTTCCAAAGACATATTAAACTTTCAAACACAATGAAAGTTCACAGTACACTGAAAGAAAAAATATTTAAAAATTGGTACATAAAATTTATGGTTTACCTAACTGTAATATATATTATGTTTAAAATATATATGCAATATATGTATTAGATATAGACATAAATAGATAAAGATATACATATGTATAAAAACAGCAGAAAAATGTTCTAAAACCTGCAAAGAGTTATAGAAACTCAGAGATAAGGAACACAGAGGCCTTTTGAAAATAATTATTTAGTGATAATATCTAGCCATCAAATAAAATATGAACCTAAGGATGAAGATGTTGTGGTATAAAATAATTATTATAAATGATGTGTACGAGCTAAGTGAAAAACCTTGACATTTAAAACTTAGTATTGCCAGGCATGGGTTGCATACCTGCAACACCAGGACTCTGGGAGGCTGAAGTAGAAGGATTACAATTTCAAGCCCAGCCAAGGCAATTTAGTGACCTAAACCCTGTCTTTAAAAAAAAAAAAAAAAGGACTATGTTGTAGCTGAGTGGGAAGTCCCTGGTTCAATACCCAGTACAAAAGAGAGAAAGAGAGTGAGAGAGGGAGAGAGAGAGACAGAGAGACAGAGAAAAGAAAGAAAGAAAGAAAGAAAGAAAGAAAGAAGAAATGAATATACCTAACCCAAATTAGAAGATAGTCAGGAAGAGACGGAGGAAAATGTAAGTCTACTCATCTTCTCTATGTAAGATTGTTGGAAGAAGATATAAGCATGGGGATATATATACTTGAGGGCAGTTGAATCAATGAACAGCATTTTATTATTTATTCTACAAAAATATTGAACAAATTTGTTTTACTATACTGTTCTAAGTATTAAAATATAATCAGTTTAGGAACAAAACCTTCCATGTATATTTTAAAAACTAGGAGAGTTTAGAGAAGCTTAAAAAACAAAAATCATTACACGAAATAATAAACCGAGACAAAACATCTGTTATAGTAAAATATAAATGACATGCATTTACCTATAAAAAGAGAGCCTTCCTGGATGGCATAACATAACTCAATTTTATGCTGTATATAAAATATACATAACTAATAGGCAACACATATAATTGGAAAACACTGAATGTGAAAAACAAATACAGCTCAGGCAGAAGAGGAAGAGAAGAATGAAAGAAGGGAGAAAAAGTCAGTCTCATCATCTAAAATATTTTATATACATACAAAAAACATTATAAGAATCAACTTTCTAGAGATAAGAGATATAAGGCAAATAAAACACAATTGCAACAAATATGTCAAATGATGTGACATTAACATGTATAGAGCAAGAATTATCAGAATTATAAGATCCTACAATAACATCTCCCAGTCCCTAACACATCAAGTTTATAAAAAATTGGCATGACTTGAAATCTAAATAAATAATTAATAAAAGAATGCATCCTTGAAATGACTTATTTTTAGATGTCTATTAACTATACAAAGATATCACTTAAATATCAAGTTACAAAAAACCCACAACTTCAAAAAATGTACAGTGAATATTAAACATATTCTGTGATGATAGTGTAGCAAAACTAGAAGTTAATACTGAAATTGTAAGCAAAAGTTCTAATAATTTGGAAAATTTACAATATAAAGTCTAAGGAGCATAATAAAATTAAAATAAATTAAAAGAAGTAACTAAAATTTAAATTGGAGACTACAAATAAATTAAATATCTGAATATACTGTATACCAAAACGTGGACGTCATAGCTAAAGCTGTTCTCAGAGGACTATTTGGAGCATTAATATTCAGAAATTAGAGAAGAAAGGAAAAGATAAATTGATAAAAATAAAAAATCATGAAATAGATAAAAACAACTTTGTTCTCTGAAAAAAAATCAATAAAATTGATAAATTCTCTGTGCTTGAAACAGATAAGAAATTTATACGCTATAAATAAGAATTTAGATGTAATCATATATAGTAGAAAGTCAGAGAATATTTTGCCAATTCCATGCAAAATTTTTAATTACTTTATGACATGAATAAATTTCTGAAAACATATATTGTCACAACTAGAGTATGACTCACGCCTCTTCTTTGGGAATAACATTCAGATAGTTTTCACTTCCATTTCATCAGTACTATAACTCACTTTGGTCATGACAGTAAAATTCATTTTAAATATATACTACAGGTTCATAATCAAAGTCAAGATCCGAAGACAGTTTTCTCCATGTTAAAAGAAGATAGACTTGCAAGGCCAACCAGATAGAGAAAGGTGGAAGTGGTGCTCCACCGGAGAATTTCTTTCAATTTGTTTTATTAAATAACTAATTCTAGGAAAATATCTCAGGATTTTTAGGAGAGAAAATTTTTTCAGTTATTTCCCTTACAATTTAGTCACAGAATTTTTTTGTCCGAAGATTTTCATAACAAAACTGTCTACTTAAAAAGTAAAATGGACACAACCACATCATAGATATCATACAAGGTGTTGCACAATTTCCCCTTTGTTCACACTTGCACATTAATTAGAACTTATTTCTCCTTTTCCTTCCTTTTTTTTTTTTTGTACCGAGAATCAAACTTGGGACCTTGTGCTTGAGACGCAGGTGGCGGAATCACTGAGCTAAATCCCCGGCCCTTTCCTTTTGAATGGAGTTTGTTTTATAGATGCTTAAAATAATAATCACTTACTTCCTAAATGGACAGGTGGTGCTAAATTCATCCCGCAGATACTGAAGTATTATTGTACTTCTATCATTTTCCTCCCTATGCCTGATTACCCCTTTGAGACAGTTCCTTTCTTTTCTACATACTTCATTTTTTTCAAAGCAGTGAAATTTATATTGGATAATACTACTATATTTTGACTGGTAATATAATTATCCATATTTGTTTTATGTTTTTGTGTTTTGTCAACATTATAACTACGGGTTGAACATTCCTAACACAAAAATCTGAAATGTGAAAATCTCCAAAGTCTAAAACTTTTTGAGTGTTGACATTTTCCACAAGTGGAAAATTCCACATCTGACCTTATGTGGTGACTTGCAGTCAAAATGTAGTCATACTAAAAATATTGGCTAAAATTACAATATACAATATTGGCAATATAGCTATGAGTATACAATGTATATAAAACGTAAATGAATTTTATATTTAAACTTGAATCTTATTCCCAAGATATCTATCTCATTATGTATATGCATATATTCCCAAATCTGAAATAATTCCAAATCCTTAACATTTCTGGTCCCAAGCATTTTGGATAAAAGATACTCAACTTATAATAACAAATTGCATAAAAATGTATGTAATTTAATTGAAATAAAACAGAACCATGCTGGTAAACTTACAAATGTCCACAAAACTAGTGATGATTTTGTTTCTATCCTAGTACAATCCACAGTTCTTTTGTATAAATAGGTTAAAAAACCAAATAAGAGAAAGAAGCAATAATTAAAGTCAAGTTCTAACTTTATTTGAGTATAATTACCAAGCATAACTTCTTGAGGGTTTCTGTTGTCTGGTCATAGTATACTGAGGAAAGATAAGCAGGTACCCAGTCTCTGACATTAGAGTGTACCCTACAAGAGGAAAGCATAATTACAGAAAATGATTCCAAAACTCACAAAGCACATACAGAATACATTTAATGTATGGACAGTATTGTGAAGGGCAAAGTACAAGAGAAATTGGATGAAGTGGTGTTAATGAAGAAAGTTTCTGACTTTTGTTAAGCTTTGAAAAATTAAAGAAGATGGAAAAATTCTAAATATTGTGCATGTCATATTGAAATATGATTATTTTGATTTTGTGATTTTGAAAATGTGATTATTTTAGTTTTACCAACTGAGGATTCCTGCAAATTTATTTATATATATATATATATATATATATGCAGATTAATTTCAAAACAAGTAAATTTATCCCCACATTTGCTCACATATGATAAACCTAAGAGCAATGATTTTTTTTGGTTACAGAAAAAATGATTCTATGACATAAAAGTCCTAACATATTGCCTAATTGATCATTTTGATGTACTTTATGACTATTAACTTGTTAATTCTCAGTATACTCCTTTGAGAAAGATGGAAGAGGGAATTAATATAACCCTGGTTATTAGTTGGAGAGTGAATCAGAGAAAGGTGAAGTAGCTCATATTGGGTCACACAATTGGTTAGTAGCAGAAGCAAAAATGAACCCTGTCAGAAGTCCCCAGCCATAGGCAGCTGTGGCTGCCTTGAAAACATCAATCAGTTAACATATTATGTTTTTTTAATGACAAGTTAATGGTTTTTAAAAAACTCTCCTAGCTTAGAATATAAACTGATATGTGAATATCACAAATTAAGTCAGTTAAATTAGTTCCAGTGAAACCTTTTGTCCTTTAAATGAAAAATTAACCAACTTGGTACATAGATCAGAGCCAGACTAGCTTTAATACACTCAAATTCATATAAACTTCACACTTCCCTAGAGAAAGTTGAGTGTCTAAAGATTTAATTCAAGTTCCAAGGTCAAGTTAAATAGATCTGAATTTCTTCTTAAAATGAGAGTTTCATTCCAATAAGTATCTGACTTCAATTTACTGCTTCTTCTCATATTGGGATGGCATGGCCCAGGTCACCAGAGAAAGATCAAATCACACATTGCTGGGGAAGAATGTCCTAGGAAGGTGATTTTTCCAGTGGGCAGACAGGAGACAAATAAGAAATTAAGTGAGCAGCTTACTCTAAGATAAAGCAGAGGTCATAACTTGTGGTCTGCTCTACTTGGAAAAACTTGGATGAATGGTACTCTGCTTTGTCTTCAAAGAATATTAGTAAATATGAATATTTTTTATTGTATTATATGGGGTTGAAAGTTTGTTGAACAATGTGACAAAAGAAAGTTATTATCAACATATTTTAAAAAATCAATGTTTTTATTCTGCCTTTTTAATGCCAAATAGAATCCCAAGGTGTGAACATATATGAAAATCCATACCTGATTCCTGAATTGATTTTTGCCAGCATATCCTCTAACACTAGGGTTTAATTTTTATTGTTTGCTTGTTTAAATAATTTAGCATTGTTTAAATCATTCTAACAATCCAAATGGATGAAGTCCCTTTTTTCATGATAATTTTAATGTATAGATTTGAGGAAGTGAATGGATTACAGTTTCCTTGATTTTTAATCAACATTTTATTCTCAATATTAAAATTATTAGCGATAGATAAGGCTAAATAGCTATGAATTATGCTTTATTACAAATTCTGGAAAAATGTGTTTCTTTGGTGTATTATAAAAATATTTAAATAATAGCAACAAAAATGTATGTTTTAGAGGCAGAAAAAGTAATATTCAAGAACTTCACAAATGATGTAGGCTGACATTTTTAATATAATCTCAGATGAGATCTTATTAAATTGAAGGAAATAATGAATCTCAATTAACAATATAATTTGTAATCAAGTTTTAGAAAGGAACATTTAAAAGCACAACTTAAAAATAGCAGTCTTGATTTAGTTAATAAGAAAATCAGAACTTTAAAATACATTTTAGAGAGACAATCTCAAAAATTCACGATGACTTTTCCATAGACCTTTCAAAAGTGATTTCAAAGACAAATATATCTAGATAATTAGAGCACACTATATGAATATGAGACCTTGAGTAGATGTGCTCTTTGGAGACCATGTCAAACTAAAGAAATTGCAGATGGGATGTGGCTGCACTTGACATGAGCCAGGATTGAAGCAATGAATCTGAGGACAGAATGGAACACCCAAAAGTGTGAGGTCTGGAAAAACATCGCTTGAGTAGATTTAGTTGGAGTATTTGAAATTTTAAATGGCATAGATAAAATCAACATGAACTGCTATTTTCAGTGTGACACAAGAAGATAGGAAAAGGAGACCATGAATGGCAATTAAAGGAGAACTAATTCAGAACCGTTATAAGTACTGTTTAAATGGAGAATAATGTGCAAAAAGAAATTTCACAGGAAAGAATATTCTGGCAAAAACCTCGAGGTAGCCTGAAACAAGCAAAAAATGCTTATATTCTAAGATGAAAATGTCAGTGGACACTCTAATGTTTGTAACACGTCAAAAACAACTCAAATCTCCTTGGTTGTTATCTCTCAGCATCTGGCACTGTGATAAGCTCATAGCATACATACACTAAACATTTACTAAACCCAGCCTGCTAATTAAATGGGGAAACACTACTATGGTTAACTAACTGGCTTCACTAACTGAAATTGAAATTTAAAGTTAAGTAGCTAGTGTCTTACTCTGTTCAGCAGCCAAAAAAAACCCAAAAATAAAAATACTCTATAGACTGAGTAGCTTTTAAACAATAGCACATTATTTCTCATACTTCTGGAGGCTGGAAAATTCAGGAACAAGGTGCTGCAGATGTGGTGTAGTGAGTGCCCTTTCCTGATTAATTTCCTGATTTATTGATGGGGCATTTTTGCAACTTCCCATGGTGGAAGGGGCAAGGCAGATGTTTGGGGCTTCTTATAAGGGCTATAATTGCATTTCTGAGGTATCTGGCCTCATCTACGTGGTCACCTCCCCAAAATTCTTACATCTTTGTAGCATCACCTTGGAGCTTAGAACTTTTTTTCTTTAAGAAACATAAAATGATTTTATTACGAAGAGTTATGAAAGAACAAACTCAGAGATACAGTGTGGAGAGAGATAGATGAGACCTGGAGAGACACAGAGAGAGACAGAGAGAGAGACACCACGCACACAGAAACAGACAGAGAGAGAAAGAAACATAGAAACAGAGACAGAGACAGACTATAGTGTGAAGATGGGAATATTTACGTTTTTGGCAGTGGAAACTGGTGAGTATATAGAAAGTTTGGGCCTAGTTTACAGGAAAAAGCAGTGGCCCATCCACTGTTATAAGAACAGTAGATTATTTTACAGGAGAAAGGATGGTCCATTTTGTAGGGGAAAGGTAGAACCTACTGTATTGTATATTTTAAAAGATGGGTGATCTAATATGTTTTGCTTAAAATCGCACTTTGAAATCTTTGAGTCTGTTTCTTTATCTCAAAATCAGGTTTCTCCCCTTTGTCTTATAAACTGAGGTAATTTATGGAATTAAAGTATCTTTAAAGGATTTTCAGTGTAATGGGCGTAGAAGTAAAAAGCATAAAGAAGCCCAGGGAGTACAGATATTGATAACATTGGATAACTTTGTGTCCTGAAGTTGCAATGAAAGTACAATTTTTAAAGTATGATTTTCCTTGTCACATTTCTGTCTATCTTATGTTTTTAATCTACCTCACTCCCCGCCCTCAGATTTTGATTCCTTATTCTCAAGGAATGCAGAAGGGATGAAAGTCCATCCTTTTATGGCTGTTTCCATGCTTCAGGCTGAGTGGAACACTCTGCCCAAGCCAGGGTCAAAAGTTTTATTTTGACTGATAAGAAGAAGAGAGGAATATAGGGTTCTGGTGTTTGAAGAATCATCATTTGTGATAGTCTGGAAAAGAAGACAAGAACACTAACAGGTCATTAATTTAAACTTCTTCTTTTTTTTTTTTTTTTTTGGTACCAGGGATTGAACTCAGGTCCTTGCACTTGCGCAGCAGGCGCCAAAACCACTGAACTAAATCTCCAGCCCTTAAACTTCATTTTATAGCTCCATGAAATAACCAAAGGCCAAGAATTAAAAGTAGAATATTAATTGCTTCTCGACCTTTTGGCTAAGATCAAGTGTAAAAGTAGAATATTGATGGATAAGAGTTCAAAAAAGTTTTAGAAATCAGACAAAATTAGGTGTTATTTCAAATAAGCATTTTATATTTAATATTATTATCTATTTGCCCAGAGATGTTAGGGGGTTATGATTTCAATGTATGATTTAAGAAGACACAATCATACCATAGCAGCCAGCATTTAAAAACAAAAGATGTCATTATTTAATGAATATACAGTGCAGTGTTTTCCACCACTTTCTAATAAGTTAAAGGAGTTTTGTAGTACAAATTATGTTATCTTCAAACAAGTTTTAGAGACAGAATGCCACACCCCACTCTTGGAGATTAAGATGAGCTTATTAAAGGCTCTGTGAAGTATTTCAGTAAAAAATATAAATGCCTGCAAATCAATTTTTCCTGTCTCCTCTTTCTCTGCCACTGTGTGTCTCTGTCTCTGTCTGTCTGTCTGTCTGTCTGTCTGTCTCTCTCTCTCTCTCTCTCTCTCTATATATATATATATATATATATGATAATGAAATAAACCAGGGCTTTTGCACTGAACTACATCCTCAGAACATTTTTACATTTTAAAATTTTGATACAGGTTTCACTAAGTCACTAAATTACCTAGGTTAGCCTCAAACTCTCAATCCCTCCTTCTTCAACCTCTCAGAGTGCGGGGATTACAGACTTATACTACTATATAAACTTCTAGTATTGTTTAAGTTAGTATCTACAGACATTTTTTCTTGAGGAGACAGGAAAATAATTAGTTATTGACATCTTATGAAGCTAGAAAACAGAAAATGAGGATCTAGAACAATTTGTCCTTATGAATATAAGGCAAGAGACTGATTCTTTCTAGAATCTTAAATCACATCATCTTAGATCCAGAGATTCAGAATGCAAATGATCTAAATAAGCTTCATTGAAGTCAATTTCTTTGGACTTGCTTAAATATGTTGTCTCTTTGATGTCTTCAAATCAACCTTACATTATCAGAAACTTGACAGACCATCAACTTCAGTTCCAGCATGGAGCTGGTATCCTAACTGGCAATTCCTATCTTTTCAGTTTCTTTTCTTCGTTAATGCCACTGGCACCTTATGACTTCTCGGCAACTTTCTCAATTTACCTGTTTTGGTCCATTTTCTTTCCACACCTTTTCCCATGCTGACCATCTGAATTGCTTCTTCCCCCACATTTTGGTTTCTTTTGCATTGCCAACCTTTGTTCTCTACCCATCTGTATCAGTCCTATGTTTAAATAGTTTTGTATCTCCAGTGCTTTACACTCTGCTGAATGCTGATTAAAGGATGTAGTGACAGAACAGTAACAGCACAATTTACTTAACCCACTGCAACATGGAGCATTGTTGTATCTTTCTATAAAAGATAAAATAAAAAACTTACAGATATCCAACCTAAGAATTCCTCATTTAAGATATACAATTATTACATTTTATCTATCATTTTGGATTTTATTCAAATTATATTTTGAATGTACTTTGGAATCTTTTAAACACAGGGATTATTCTATTCTTTATTCCTCTTTCCCTTCTATATAATGATATGATTTTTCCCTACAAATTTGTATTTCCAGTATTTCAGTTGCTTAAAACAAGACATACCTTCCACTAAACTGTATTTAAGAGTTCAAGCAAAGCAGCTTTCTCAGGATACAGGAATAAGCTTCACATTCCTTGTGACTTCTCTGGTTCTATGGCATTTACTCATTAGGATAATGAGGATTTCAAAAGTTCCATGGAAAAAGCTTTAAGGTCTTTTAATAAGGAAATAATAAAATATTCTTCAGAACAGCCAGTACAATATTCTACAGTAACTTACAACTTACTGTCATTAACTTAAAAAAAAGTGAGTGGATTTTTCCTCTGGAATTATCTTCAAAGACTCCTTTGTAGTTGTATTAGTCAGGAAAAATTCAATGTCATAGCCTGAACTTTCCTTTTTCCCCATAAGTCCATATATGTCCCATTGTTCCACAAATAAAGAGAGGTGACCGGATGATAAGGGGATTTTTCAGTCATTTTCAATTAGCTGGAGAATGTTTCTTTACAGTAGCTTGGTTTCTGGTTAGCTGACCCACAGAACAATGACGACCACTTTACACAGTAGAGATGGTGCTGACAGGGGAATAATGAGAGAAACTGTCTCGGGGTTTCCCATTAACAAGTGTAACCAAAGCCCCCATTGGCCTTGCTAATGGGTAATAGCATATTACGCTATTGGTGAAGGCCTTTAGGAGATGGCGGACAAAGTTGCTTAATTAGTGGCATCTGAAGTGTTACCTCTACTGCACTCCTGAATCTTCAGTTTCCCTACAGTTTCTAATTATTTTCCTTTGAATAAGAATACAGAACCAGATTTCTCAATTTGATTATACTTTTACCCCTTCATCTGAATAGGTAATCAAGCACTACTTATTTCAATCAAAATACACTCAAATAGAACCTAACCACAGACATATGAATACAAGCAGTTCTAGTATTGATATTGATTTTCCAGTAAATCATTTTAAGCCCAAATGATCAAAAATCAAGACAGGTCAACTTCGAAGAAACAGGAATATTGGCATGAAAGCAAGCTCTGTTGATTGGTACAAATTAAAAGATCATTTATTAGTGATTATGCTGTATAATACTGCCAGTGCCAAATGAATGCAATTAAGATGAAATGGGCCCCTGCAGCTATAGGGGTTAATAAAGACTGAATTCCTAATGATTTTTCCATTAATTATGAAGATGTCCACAAAACAGCCTTAACAAAGTGGTGGGCACCTCAGACAAATTTTTGTTATCTAGATAAAACACCTTCTTTAATTGGTACATTACTAAAACAATGTAAAGATTTCAATAGTTCCAAATCGTTATCTCCTGGATACAAGGCAGGTAAGGGAAGAGTTCAGATTGTATGCAAGGAACAAAATCAAGAGTTTATGTTTTGAAAAACCTGAAACAACTTTTATGAGAGTCTGATTAATGACACTGTTTCAAGCCCAGAAGACCAAATGTAAAGAGCATCTTTCTATTTTACATAATGTAATTATTCCCCCACATACTAACAGTTCTTTTCTTGGCTATACATATGACTTCTGTAAGCCCAAAAAAAGGAAAGGAGGGAAGGAAGGAAGGAGAGGAAAATGGGGAGAGGAAGAATGACAAAAAAATAGAAGAGATGAATTCATAAACAGTTGTGAATTGGATATAGAAGAGCACATTTCTTTTATGAATGATTAGGAACAAGAGAAAATAAGCACAAAGTCATACATTCAGTTCACATTTTGGCTTAGGTTTAGGATTCAGTCTGTAGCATCCACCTCAAGTTAATAATCTAATCCTCACCACAGCCACTAATTATTCCCAACAAAACCAGAACTATAAAAGCCAGATTTAAATATGAGGTGGGACCAAAATATATAATGAATGTTTAAATTTTAAAAACTTACTAAGGAAAAGACATATTGCCATTAACCCCCCCCAAAATGATGCCCCTTCCGTTGAACATACATAACACATCCTTCTTGCTACTTTTTGAAAGAATTCTAAAGGTTCTCTTTCATGAGTGTCTTTATAAGGTCTGATAAAAACATAGTGAATGCTGCTGTCCAGTACCATCAAATGGAGAGGCAGGCTCATAAAACTGTGGTGTGACCTCACCCTTCTTATTCACTGTATCTGGTGCCATGCAATTTCTGGCTTTACCCAAAGTCAAAATGACCATGAAATTATATGTTTTAAATCAATTCAGGACACATGCAGCCACAATAATGCAGCTAATGTCACAAAAGAAGACTTCCAGAATTTCTTCAGGAAGTGACAAGTATAATGAGATAGGTGTGTTTCAAGTAAGGGGTATGTGGAGGGCAGATCGATGGCAAAATGCTTCTTACTGTAATATTTTTCAAAAATTTAAACATTGACCATATTTTTCAATCACATCTCATAAAATCTAAGGTCTGAATATTTCTACAAATGACAAGTTATCCAATTGACCTCAAAAAAGGAACATTTCTGTTTTGGTGGATTAGAGATGTATGAGGAACAGTAAGTTAGAAGATATATATGATCAAAATATTTTATATACATGTATGAAAATGTCATAACAAACTCCAATATTTTGTACAAAATATAGACATTAATAAACACATGTAGGAAAATAATTGAAAAAAGAAAAATATTTTACAAAGTGTAACTTAAATGGAGTGATTTTTGCACGTTGCATTCTTCCTTAAAAACATTCATATGAGCCTAAAATGTTCCAATAAACTTAATGAATAAAAAAAATTCATATGAGGCAGTCAGTGCATAATAAAAGTATTTCAAATCTAAAAATAATAAGTAGGGTCAGGTGGTAATTTATCTTACACAAAATGGGTAATAAGGAGTATATGTGTATGTGTATTTGTATCTGTGTGTGTGGATGTATAAGAGAGAACAAGAGAGGAAAACTGAAATTTTATTCTTTCATATATTATATTATATAACTCTAAAATATCAATAGCAATGAGAAAGAAAATGGCACAAGGCCAGGGGTTTCCAATTAGTGTTGTGTCATGGTTAACACACTCTAAGAAATTAAGTTGCCAGCTGTACTACCTATTGGTCTCACTTTCTTCTTTCAAGCTGCCTTTTTGGTGCCTTTTAGCTTGGGTCATATGACAGATACATCTGTTGGGAAAGCATGCTCATACCTGTTTTGGATCTGCAAACTGCCACGTATGCATACAGCTTCCATGTGACTATACCCTACAGGATGCTCAGGCTGAGAGGGCACTGTGCTGACCTGTTCAGAGATAGAAAGTTTGGATTCTTTCTCTATTACTTACAGTATTTTTGTCCTTGAGCAAGCCACTTCACTTCTCTGACCTTCCATGTTCCTACCTGTGAAATGGGCAATTATCATTTCCAACAGGCAGTTATGATATGAAGTTTAAACAAAATAACATATATTAAGTTCCCAACACAGTTCCTTCCATAGTGCCCTTGAATATAGAAAATATTCAATACATGGTAAGAATATATTGTTTCTGTCCCATAATGTAGAGGTTATTTTGTTAAAATCACTTTAACATTGTTTTCTAACTTTTGTTGCTCAGTAGATTAGCACAAAGATCTAGAGACTCACAAAATCATGGGTGGGCCAGGATTTCTTTGTCATAAAACATAATTTTCAGTCTAATTAGTTGTCCAAGTGTAGTTTCAAAATTATTTATCTTTACAGGTATACCTGTTTGTGATATATAAATAGTCCTGCTCCCTATTTTATATATTGACTTACATTATAAATGTAAAATAACTAGGAAGAAGAGAACATTGGGGGAGACATTTTCTTTTGACTCTAATATTTTCAATGAAATATGATTGTTATTTGTTATTCAAACTATAATAATAAATGTAAATATTCTTTTGGATTTGTGTGTGTGTGCATATTGCATGATCTACGTACTTGCTTCTGATACAAAATTATTTCCTAGTAGATGGGAAAAGACCTTGAAAGCTACTGAGCTAGAGTGTACGCTTCTTAAGGGCAGGACTGGAAGAATTTATTTTTTAAGAGCATCAAGTAGACTGTTAGGAGTAAGAAAACTGATAGAAGTCGTGGGAATGGAGCTTGCCTCAAGTCAGAATTTATGAAAAACTAAGTATTAGTAGAAAAAGACTTTTCTCGGGAGATAGGAGGCTCAGTTCCAGCCAGCACTTTCACTTTTTAGCTTTGATAAGCAGCAAAATTTCCAGCAATATTAAAATATAAATATCTCTATAAAGATTACTGCTCTGGAGGTCATTTTCTGATTTCCTTTAAAGTCATTCAGTTCACTCAAATGTATTCTTCTGAGTGTCACTACTGCCTTCCTATTGTGCTTCAAGGATAACCACAAGGGCTATGTATCAAGTGTGAATTTTTTTTAGGAGAAACTATTTCATGTAATGCAAAAAATTATGTCCTCTGAACCCCAAGCTTGAGAGTCAAGAAAGCCTGCCTAGCTTCTTCAAGTGAAGAAACTTTATAGAATTATTATGGGGCTGGCTCACTTCTCTTTCTTTTTCTTTTTTTCTTTTCAGGGTTTGAATTTGTGCTTTTCCAGAGATGTGGTTTTCCAAATTTTATTTTTATTTTGCACATGTTGTTTCAGACTGGTGAAATGTTCATGAATAATGCTAGTTTATTTTCATAACTTTGTTTTATGAGAAGAAAGTTGCCCAGAGACATTTTCTCAGAATGGATCAGATATGTTTGGTAGGTGAGGACAGACAGATGGTGTCAGGAGAAATTTTTTTTGTTATAGGGAAAGATAATCAGGGCTTTGCATCCCTATATATCCGCAGCCAGTCAGGCTCCTCTGGGAAAAGGTGCAATTTGGATGTTTCTTTCATCAAATTTTTCTGATGTCATATTAATGATTCAAAGGAAGATATATATTCCTTCTTAGTTGACTGTTATTTGAATACTTTATGGTCTTTTTGTACACCATTTGATTTTCATTTATAAATAAATAAAACACCCAAAGATAATCATTCATGATTTATCTCTAAACTTCTGGGCCAATTCTGATAAAATAAGGTCTATAATAATTTAGTAGTTTATATAGTTTGCTGGCTAATTTGTGCTCATCGTATGCTGACTGAGCCATACCATTTTTCTGGATTTGTAACAAGGACTCTACTTTCCTTACATTTCCAGTAATGACCTTCACTGCATGATATGTATGGTATACTTTTACCAGACTTATGAAATTTGGTTACTCTTTATATAATACTGATTTTGAATTTATACGTAATTGTGTTGTGAAATCTTCAGGCAATAAGAAGTTACATTAAGATTTTGTTGCTAATTTTCAGAGTCTCTTCTCAAGTTTTTTTGGTAGCATCTTCTTCATAAACACATAAGTACATTGAATCAATTCACTTAATTGCAGACACACACACAAACACACACACAGGACCTAAGGAATTTGGTTACTGTGGTTGGAATAGTATGTTCTTGTCTTTTTCAAATTCTCACATACAAGTTTCTCAATTAATGGAATCATATATATTTTATCTCTACACAAATCCCAACTAAATATATGTAAAATTTGAAATCAACCTTGCTATGTTTGCTGAGCTCAATTATACCCTACTTATGCTTTCATCCTCAAAAAACAAATCTTTTCAGATTTCAGAAACACATTTACATATACACACACATGGAGAGAGGAGGAGAAAGATGGGGTAGGGGAAGAAACTGAAAACCGTGGGCACCTGATGCCAAAGCTTAACTCCATTTTCCTCTTTCACTTAACCAACATGGTCTTCCACCAAACCCATACCTCTACTTTCTTCTACTCCTTTCCTACATTCTGTTACCACCCTACTCGGTCTCTGGTTATTGTCCTGAAGATTTACAGCTTTCACTCATTCAACTTATATTTATTAAGCTATGTTCATTAAGTTCCAGTTAGTGGCTCCTGGTAAGTAAATCTCTGAGATATGACAATGGATAAGATAGCCATGTTTTTGCCCTTAATTTGAGTTCCTGACAAATAAATAAGCAACTGTAATTTGGTGAGGCACACACTGTGATAGGTGGCAGGAGAGCACCCTGGATCAAGAAATGTCAGAGAAACTTGCTGAACTTGAACTTGGCTCTCTCTCTTCTGTCTTTGCTGATTAATACAGACTCCTCATGAAATATGAAGCCTACTGCCGTCTTCACTCCCAATCCTGCTCCCACCCTCAGAAAGCATTAGCCTACTCCAGATCAAACAGGACCAGCCTTCTTCAGCGCCATCTCGCCACTCTGAACTCTGTTCTGCTGAATATGTCCCTTTCTTTTCCTTTTTTCCTGTAACCTCACTATTTCTTCCCCACATCTGTTTTCTCAATTTGCTTATGATCCATAGTACTGCCCGTGCTCTTTCATGGCTTCTTTGTATTTTTATAATGATGATGATATTGAAAAAACTTAGAGACTCAAAAAATCAAGAAGAAAATATTACTGTATTTTCTTAATGTCTGCAGGTTGTATGTTAAGTGTATATAGAACCAAATTCAGTAGTATATCAATGGCCTTTTTATTGTCCTATATCAAAACTATTGTTTTTGTTATTGTTACTTGACACACAAGGAAATTATGTGGTGATTAAAAGACAAGAGTCTCTTCGGCTGAGGCACCGCTGGGATTTGAAAAAAAGACAAGAGTCTAAATCCTATCTGGATTCTTATTCTGTCTTCACTGGTGTTGAATTTATATTTCTTCATCTTTCCATATTTTGATTTCCTTTTTTGAAAAATGAGGATAAAGACAGAATCTAATAAATGATATTGTTTGGAGATTTAATGAGATAATATACTGAGAATAATGAGAAGAGCATCTGGTTCATGTGGTAAGCACTCAGTAAATGGAAGCTACCACTGCTACCACCACTACTACTATCATCATCATCATTTTTATACTTATTTATTTCAAAATACCGACGGTCGAACTCAAGGGCTTTCCACCACTGAGCCATATCCCCATCTCCCCCTGCCCTCTTTTAAATTTTGAGATAGCCGCTCCCTAAGTTGCCCAGACTGACCTCAACTATGCAATCCTCCTGCCTCAGCCTCCTGAATAGCTGAGATTAT
Organism: Heterocephalus glaber; assembly: GCF_053883595.1. Lineage (NCBI taxonomy): Eukaryota > Metazoa > Chordata > Mammalia > Rodentia > Bathyergidae > Heterocephalus > Heterocephalus glaber. The sequence goes on from NW_028258327.1 coordinate 8,972,659, forward strand.
AGGCATATACCATTTCACCTAGTCCATCATCATCATTATTTTTGTCATTGTTATTGTTATAGAGATAAGTGACTCTGCAAGCCTACAGACTAGTAAATTGTAGATCTAAGTTTTAGATCCAGTTCTGTCTCATTTATTGAATCAGTTAATGAATAAATCATGCCACTTTAACTTTCTCAATATTTTCCCTTCATGCTGGTTTTCAATTAAGCATTGCCTTCATTATATTACTTATGTCTAATGTAATCTTACTATTTTATCATAGTTCCATATATGGCATTATTTTTCTTGATTGGTTTATATTTTCCATGATTAAAAAATTACATATGACCTGTCTCATTCAAATCAAAAGTTGGGCCCTAGAAATGCATTCTAACAGATTTCATTTTCCTAAACTGTGCAAATTAATATTTCCAATTCCATACTTCCAGTTCCATATACTGTTTGCAAATTTTGCCATCATGTTGCTCTCCTTCCACATCATCAGGGGAGTCTTTTTTCCACCCTTCTAATTGGGTAGGGGTTTGTGACTATGTTAATTAGTGAATAGAATAAAGTGCAAGTGTTACTTCTTGGTTTCTGGACCTAGATCATTAATGATAATTCACCACCACCACCACCTTCATGATGTTTATCCTCAGAGCATAGCTTTCAGGTTATGGAAAAACTCAAAGTAGCCCACCCAGAGTGATTATATGAAAAGGCACACTTGGAGAGGAGATAAGGTCCCCCCTGACACCCAACCTCAATGTTCAGACATATGGGTGAATGAGACCTCATGTAATTGCATTTCTCTAGCCTCAGTCTTAGAGCTGGGGACCCAAGTCATGAGGGCAAGACAAAGCATTACCATTCTGCCTAGTGATAAATTCTCATGATTATAATAAATAACTTTTATAACACTAAATTCTGGAGAAAAGTGTTATACGACCACACAAATGGAACAGAAAACAGCACCTACTGTTGAGTTGCTATAATGAAAATCTACAAAAGTGACAGTGACCTTAGGATGGAGAGTAGGTAGAAATTGGAAGGGCCTTGATAAGACTTGGGGAAGACTCCAGTAGACAGCCATTTGGAAACTGGAAAACCTTCATAACTTATTCTTGGAAATCTGGAAGCATCACCAGTGACACTTTTTATTCATCAAAGTAGTCAGATTCTCAGCCAGAGCCTAGGGGAGGGAACCTTCACAACTTTATGTTAATGATAACACTTTGAAAAGCCTGTGGGACAAGAAATATTGTTTTGTCTATGTTTGGAAAATACAATGTTACAGTTCACCCAATGACCACAAAATTTACATCTCTACTACATTCAAAATACATTCACTGCCTGGATTTTCAGGAAATGAAATCATGTCAAGTTTCATGTACCCATAGACTTGGTGGTTGACACTGGCTATCAGCTGGGGGGAGTACTATAGATCATAGGGAGAGCGTCGTTGAATCTGATGTCCAGTGCCCTCTGGTAGTCAAAGTTTAGACCTACAGGAACCATAAGAATGATAAATAGCTGTGTTATTACACTTAATTTTGTGAATGTTTTGGGCTCAGGCATAATTAAAACACACACACATACACACACACACATATATATAATCATATGGTTCCTCATCTTGTTTTCTCCAACTAAGATAACTATTATCCCGAATATCAAGTCATCACTCCTAATGTTTCATGTTACAGTATTTATCAAATCTTTATCACTATCACAAAAGCATACACATTTTACTATAGTTGTTGGAATAGTTTGCCACCTTGACTTCTTTAGTTTTGTACTCACCCAATGATATATTGCTAGGATTCAGTAATATTGATGCTTGTCACTGTGGTCTGTTTGCTGTGACTATGGAATCATATTTTATTGCATGAATATACAACAATTTATTTTTTCTTCTAGCAGTTTGATATTGTGACTACAGCTGCTAAAAAGGACCTGGGAGTGAAATTGATTAATAATATAAATGTCCAACATTAATAGATAAATATTCAAAGGAGTTCCAACTGACTTACTCTTTCTCCAGCAGTTATTAAGAGATTTTATATATTCCGGGAAGGATTTGAGAGAAAACAATAAGTACAAACTAAATTTCTTGTCTCCATGCTTACAATGTTGCTAACATGTGAGCTCTCTTCGCTCACTATGTTGATATTTCCAAACACACACACACACACACACACACACACACACACGCAAGCATCCTGCTGCTTTGCATTTGTGTGTCCTCATATTACTCTTTCACATCATCCTAGCTGATGATCCAGGTAATTTTTTCACCTCTCCCAGCTTCTGAAAGAAGAGGAAGAATTGGAAAGAATCAGTATTGCAAGGCCAGACCTGCAGAGACAAAGTTGAGATTCAACAAATAGCCATTCGGTGGTTACTTCAGATTTAAAAGTATAGGCTACATAATTCAATTGATTTGTATTTATTGGTTTACTTTTGTTGTTTCAGAATTAACACTAGAAGTTTTCATTTACTTGTATGGTTATCTAGAATCTAGAACTGGAATGTGCTAAACAAAAGTACGTTATGGTTTATTTCTGGATGTCCTCACAAAGTCTTATGTGCTCATAAGTGAGGCTTTTGAGAGGTGACTGGACCATGGGAGTGTAATACTCATCAGTAGATTAGTCCACTGATGAGTTTATAACTAAATGTCATGTTCGGGGTGAAGCCTGGTAGGAGGAGGTTAGTCACTGGAATCATGGCCTGGAAGGGTCTCCCCTTGATCTCTTTCTGCTTTCTGCCACCATGCCATGAGCAAGCTTCCTCTGCCATGCCACCCTGCCCCAGAATCACCCATGTATGAGCTAAAATCTCTGCAAACCATTAGTCAAAATAAAGCTCTTCCTTTAACTTGTGGATGTCAGATGTTGTGTCTCAGCAGTGGAAGAAAGTAACTAAAACAGTTTGAAGGGCAAGCAGCTGCTCATGCAGAGAAAGGATAAAGCCAGACACACAGAGAATGCATGTAAGTGAGCTGTATTATAGCAAATCAGGGGAAAGGACACTAAAATCATCAGTGAAGAAGAGAAAATACTAAGGTGTCTATATATTATTTTGAATGTTCTCAGTAAGGTAGCATAATTGCAAATATAACCTTGAGGACTGAAAGGGGAGAATTAGAAAAGTATTGAAGATTTTTGAAAGAAGAAATTGACCAATTAAAGATCCCATATAATATCTTTCTACTTCTTTAGTAAGCTATTGATCAGTTGAAGAGAATTATAATGGAAGACACCTAATAGAGAGATCAGTCTATTTATCCACTTATCTATGTAGGGTAAAAGAAACAAAAACTGTTTGTGCAATATCTTATATCCTTTAAAAAGTATTTTCCCAAATGATAATTTTAATATGAATTCAATAGCATAAGTTATCAATAAATCCCTAAAATTCATATAAGAAGCATATTTATAAGCAAGTGAAATTTCCATAAAATTTCCTCCAAGAAATCAACTTAATGTACCTCACAGACACCAGCATAAAGAAGGAATATATTCATCAGTCTACTTATCTTAACACCCATATATAGCATTTAATTTAAAATATGACACAACTGATGATTCTTTTTTTTGTTTTTGGTACCAGGGATCGAACTTGGGACCTTGGGGTTGTGAGGCAGGAGCCAGAACCATTGAGCTAAATCCTCGGCCCCTGATCATGCTATTTTTAAGTAATGACAAAATTTGATATTGCCATGAAGTCAATTTTATTTGATTCACTAACTGTCAGTGCATCTTTATACAAAAGTGGCTCATTTCAGTATCTTAAAAACACTATAATGTCTTGACTACATAATGCAATTTTAAACTGAAATGATAGGGGAACATATTTGTGAATTAGATGAATAATATGGGAAACACAAAGAGTCTCACTCAATTCTATATGCTGATAGAATCCAATATTTGAAGAATATGCAGATAAAACTGAAACCACCACCAGACTACCACATTCCTTTTCCTCTTTTTTTTTCAGCACTGGAAATTGCACTTAGGGCCTCACCCATACTAGGCAGACACTCTACCACTGAGCTATAAGCCCAGCTCTTATTTTGTCTTTAGTTTTATTTATTTATTACTATGAGATAGGGTCTTAGTAAGTCACTCAGGCTGGTCTCAAATTTGTGAACCTCTTGCTTTAGCCTCCTGAGTAGTTGTGCTTATAAGATGTGTGCCACTATGCCTTGCCTGAGACCACCTTTAAGGTGAGTTTTCCTTCATTTCTTGATCAGATGACCTCTGTGCCCATCAGATATGCAATACAGAAATAACTTCACTTGATATTGAGCAATTGGAAATTTGTTTTGGAAATATTTTAAAAATAGGAAACTGTTTGAATAAAAATGGTTTAAATCAAATGTGTCCCTAGGGATCTCCTAGACACTTCTGCTAACATTATTTCTGTCAGTGTTCTGATGGATCTATAGCCATCTTCAATATTTTCCAAACTAGGACATTCTTTTATGTTGTTGTGTTTAGATTGCAGAAATTTTGTGGTTAATTGCTAATACTCTGGGATCAGACCCACACAGGTTTCCTTCCCTATCTTACCACTTTCTGATTAAGTAAATTTGATCAATTGATTTAACTTCCTCAATATTACTATTTTATCTATAAAGGTCTATCATAGAGTTGTGTCAAGAATTAATGGAATAATAAAAAGAAGTTTTCTTGTAGAATTTTAATTTCATGAACTGGTCACAGTTATTGCATAGCATTTATCACAGGAAATAGGCAACTATCAATCAATTCATCAGTGGATATTAACTAAGGACATACTATATGGTACACATCATGCTGATGCTATGAATATAGGAGGAGTGAAGGAATGGAAAGGGAATGAAAAAACAAATTAAGATGTGTTATGTACATGTACTAACTCCCCACAAGCAATGTAAACATTATGTGCTACACATATGTACTAATAAACTGAAATAATAAAAAAGAAAAAAACCTAGTCTAATTAAAGAGGTTTGCACAAATTTAAAAAAAGAAAAGATGTCTACAAAATTCCTCTTCTGTCTCTAAGAATGCTAGAGAGTTAGAATAAAGGGGCTATAGAAACAAAGAGAAAAGCTTCAGGTGTCATGGCACCAAAGTTCAGTGCCTGAGCACTAGACCACAGGCAGAGTGCTGCCCAATACATTCTGTGATGTCTACTAGCTGTGGCTGGCATAGGAGTGACCCTGGGAAACCCAGAAGCCACATAATGATTTGTGTTTATTGATATTTCTTCCTATACAAAATCTTTATTGAGGGGAGTAGAGCTGTCTCCAGTGCAGAGGAGGTGAACCTTCCAGTCAGTTGTACCACCACCCTCAGTGTGGAGGAGCTGAGCCCCACAGCACCCACAGAACACAGCACCGCCCCAGACCTCCACTGACATGAGAAGACATGTAAACAAGTCTCCAAACCACACTTCCAGACCACCAAAAGCAACCCCAAAGGGAAATGAGATGGAAAAATCTGATAATCAACAACATGGACTCCCTGAACTGGCAGCAAAAGAGGATCTGGAAAAAATGAAATGAGAAATAATTTCTCAGATAACAACAGAGATTGCACCCATAGTGCAAGACATGATTAATAAATCTAGAGAGGACACAGACAAAAAAATAGAGGAGCTGAGGAAAATGATGGAATACCAACATAGGAAACAAATGGAATCCATAAAACAGATGCAAACAGATTTCCAGGAGATTAAAAATTCCATTGAAAGTCTATGCAGCAGAAAGAGCCAAAGTGAGAACAAAATTTCAGATATAGAAGATAAGATTGCAATTAGTGACCAGGAAAAGAAAATTTGCTTTAAAATTGTAAGGGACCATGAGAAATAAATCCAGCAGCTGCTAGGTGATGCAAAGAACAATAACATAAGACTGATTGGAGTCAATGAAAAAACAGGAGAGTGAGAAGGTGACATAAAAACTGTTCACAGAAGTAATGGCAGAAAACTTCCCAAGCAGGGGAAAAGAACATGACATACAGGTAAGTGAGGCATATAGGACTCCAACTAGCCTTGATAAAAAAAAAAAAAAAAAATCTACACATAGGCAAATAATTGTTAAGATTCCAGAAACCCAGCAGAAGAACAAAGTTCTACAAGCAGTTACAGGAAATAAACCAAATCACATGCAAAGGAAAGCCCATTAGAATCACAGCAGATTTCTCAATGCAAACTTCAAGACAAGAAGAGCTTGGAGGGACTTATTCCAAGCCCTAAAGGAAAACAGCTTCCAACCCAGATTGATGTACCCTGCAAAACTATCTTTCAAAATGGATGGAGAAGTAAGATACTTTCATGACTGAGAGAACCTTAGGAACTTCATGTATACCAAAGCCACACTCCAAAAATTTTGGACAATATCCTAGGAAAAGACAACGAGGATCACAACTCCAAGAAGCCCAGCAAAATGAATCCACCGGGCATGACGAGAAATTAAACACAAAGGGGAAGAATCCAACAAGAAGAAAAAGTCATGACAATGATAAATCAATATGTATCAGTTATAACCATCAATGTTGATGGTTTCAATTCACCAATCAAAAGAAATAGACTGGCAGAATGGATGGAGAAGCAAGACCCAATAATATGCTGCACACAAGAAACATGCTTAATTCAAAAAGAAACTCATAGAATGAAAGTTAAAGGGTGGAAAACAGTACTCCCTATGAAAGGAACCTCAAAAAAAGCAGGAGTAGCTATCCTCTTTGCAGATCAACTGGATTTCAAACCAACACTGATTAAATGAAACAAAGAAGAACAATACATCCTTGTAAAAGGAACAATCCAAGAGGAAGAGATGACAATCATAAATATCTATGCACCAAACACTCTTGCACCCAACTATATAAAACAAATACTAATGGATATGAAAAATCATATATGCACTAATACAATTGAAGTGGGGAAACTCATATCCTACTGTCACAAATAGATAGATCAACTAGACAAAAAGCAAGCAACGAAATACTAGAACTCAATCAAACTACTGAACAAATGAACTTAACAGATATTTACAGAGTGTTCATCCCAAAAAATCAGAATATACATTCTTTTCAGCTGCACAGGGGTCATTCTCCAAAATAGACCACATACTCACTCATAGAACATATTTAGGTAAGTGCAAAGGAATCAAAGTTATCCCCTGTATATTATCAGACCTAGTGCAATGAAATTGGAGATCAATAGCAAAAGAAACAGCAAGAATTTCATAAACACATGGAAATTGAAAAACACACTTCTGAATAACCAATGGGTCACAAAGGAAATTGAAGAAAAGATCAGACAGATCCTACAATTAAATGACAATGACAATACAACATATCACAATCTATGGGACACAATGAAAGCAGTTTTACGAGGGAAATTCATAACAGTAAATACTCATATTAGGAAAACAGCAAGCCCAATTAAATAACCTGATGCTGAACCTCAAGTTTCTAGAAAAAGAAGAGCAGGACAAACCCAAAGCTCATATAAGGAAGGAAATTATAAAGATCAGAGGAGAAATCAATGCAATGGAGACTAAGAGAATGATACAAAAAATCAATGAAGCCAAGAGTTGGTTCTTTGAAAGAATCAACAAAATTGACAAACCCTTAGCCAAACTTGTCAAAACAGGGAAGAAAAGGCCTAAATCCATGTAATTAGGAATGAAAAGGATGAAATTACAATGGACCAGCAAAAATCCAGAGGACCATCAATGCATACTTTGAGAACATATATGCCAATAAGATGGAAAACACAGAAGAAATGGACAGATTCCTAGACAAGTATGAATTACCCAAGTTGAATGAAGAAGACCTAAAAATTCAAATCAACCCAATATCAATAAATGAAATTGAAAATTTAATTAAAAACTTACCAACTAAGAAAAGCCTGGGTCCTGATGGCTTCACTGCTGAATTTTACAAGACATTTAGCAGGGAACTATTTCCACTACTGTTTAAACTCTTCAATGAAATTGAAAGGGAAGCAATACTCCTGAATTCATTCCTGGAAGCAAGCATCACCTTGATCCCCAAAGCAGAGAAAGACCCAACCAAAAAAGAGAACTATAGGCCAATCTCACTAATGAACGTAGATGAAAATATCCGTAATAAGATACTGGCAAACAGAATGCAGAAGATCATCAAGAAGATCATACACCCTGACCAAGTGAGATTCATCCCAGGGATACAGGGATGGTTCAGCATATGTAAATCAATCAGTGTAACACACGGTATCAGTAGAGCCAAGGACAAAAACCATATGAAGCCATATGATCATCTCCATTAATGCAGGAAAAGCACTCGACAAAATCCAACATGCATTTATGAAAAAACCCTTCAAAAAATTGGAATAGCTGGTCTCTTCCTCAATCTGATAAAACCCATCTATCAAAAACCAAAAGCCAATATGATACTAAATGGTCAAAAACTGAAATCCTTCACACTAAAAACAGGAACAAGACAAGGAAGTCCACTATTACCAGTCCTGTTCAATATAGTCTTGGAAATATTAGCCACAGCAATTAAATAAGAGAAAGAAATAAAAGGAATAAAGATAGCCAATGGAGAAGTCAAACTGTCATTATTTGCTGATGACATGATACTTTATATAGAAGACCTCAAGAACTCCACCAAAAGTCTTCTGGACTTAATAACCAAATTCAGTAAAGTAACTGGATACAAGGTCAATACACAAAAATCAATAGCTTTCCTGTACACAAACAATAGACTCACTGATAGGGCAAATAATTCCTTTCACAATAGCATCCAAGAAAGTGAAATACCTAGGAATAAGCCTAACAAAAGAAATCAAAGACCTCTTTGCTGAAAACTTTTGCACTTTGACAAGAGAGGTGTAAGTCTATATCAGAAAATGGAAAGACATCCCTTGCTCCTAGGCAGGAAGAATCAACATAGTGAAAAAGTCCATACTTCCAAAGCTGTTATATAGATTCAGTGCAATCCCAATTGAAATCTCAGCAGCATACTTCACAGACCTTGAGAAAACAATCCAAAAATTCATTTGGAACAAGAAGAGACCCAGAATAGGAAAAGCAATTCTAGGTAACAGAGACATGGCAGGGTGTATCACAAACCCCACCTTGAAACTATACTACAAAGCCATCTTGATAAAAACAGGATGGTGCCGGCAAAGAAACAGACCTGAGGACCAGTGGAACAGCATAGAAGATGCAGAAACAACGTCAGACACACTCAGCCACCTAATCTTTGACAAAGGAGCCAAACACCATCACTGGAGGAAAGATAGCCTCTTCAATAAATGGTGCTAGAAAAATTGGGTTTCAACTTGCCAAAGATTAAAACTGGACCTGTATCTCTCACTATGCACTAAACTAAAATTGAAATGGATTAAAAATCTGAATATTAAAACAGAAATGCTGAACTGGCTGGAAGAGGGGTTAGGTAGAACTCTTGAAGACACTGGGGTAGGAAAAGATTTTATGAACAACATGTTAGTTGCCCGTGAAGTAGCACAATCAACAAGTGGGATCTCTTCTTATTAAAAGGCTTCTGCACAGCAAGAGAAAACACTAGCAGTGTGAAGAGACAACCCACAATGTATGAAAAAATTTTCACCTGCTGTTCCTCAGACAAAGGTCTACTATCTAGAATCTCTATGGAATTTTAAAAAATCAGGGTCAGGGATTTCGCTCAGTGGTTCTGCCCCCTGCCTCGCAAGCACAAGGACTGCAGTTTGATTCCTGCTACCAAAAAAAAAGTTTAAAAAATCAGACCTCCCAAATTTAAAAATCTAATCCAAAAATGGGCATCTGCAGTGAACAGACATTTCTCAGACAAAGAAGTAGAAATATTAAATAAACATATGAAAAAATGTTCAACATCACTCATCATTTGAGAGATGCAAATGAAAACAACACTGAGATCCCACCTCACGCCAAAAAGAATAGCTGCTTTCATGAAATCAACCAAGAACAAATGTTGGCGGCATTTGTGGGGAAAGAGGAACACTGTTTCACTGCTGGTGGGAGTGTAGACTGGTGCAACTACTGTGGAAATCAGTATGGAGATATCTCAAGGAACCAGGACTGGAAGTCCCATTTGAGAAAGCTTTTCGCCTGCAGGGCATCTTCCCCCCAAAATTAAAAGATTCATACCACAGTGATATATGTGCACCCATGTTCATAGAAGCACAATTTGTAATAGCTAAAAATTGGAAAGCATCCCAATTGCCCATCAACTGGAGACCGGATATAGAAAATGTGTTTTTTCTATAAAATGGAGTACTACTCGGCCATAAAAATGAAAACTAGAGACATTTATAGCTAAATGGATGCAAATTGAGGTGATATTCTTAAGTGAAATAAATAGGACACATGTGTAAATACTAAAAAGTTTCTCTAGTGTGAGAAACTGAAAGTGTAAATAAGGTCTAAAAGGTATAACAGATAATATAAAACAGGAATAAAAGGAGCAAAGGGGAAGTGGAATTGGGAGGGGTAGGGGGAAGTGGAATTGGGAGGGGTAGGGGAAAGAAATGAAGGGAATGGAATTAATATGAGAAAATGAAAAAATGGAAACAAAGTCTTTGTAAATAGGGAGGGATGGAGGGGTTGAAGGAAGGGCAGGGGAAGGGGGAAAAATTAAAATCCAAAAGAGATTATGTAAAGGTGGAAATTTCCAATGATGAGTGTCATTATATTGAATACTTAAATGTACCAATAAAATTAATTTTAGAAATCTTTAAAAAAAAAAGAAAGATAGACAAAAAACTAAGTAGGGTTGACAGAACAATAGGAGAGTCCAGGGACTTGGTACGAAAGGCATTTCCTGGGAGTGGGGACCACATCTCAAATGAAGTGCAATGTGCCTGTGGCATATTTACAGACTAGATGCACAGTAAGATCATCATGGATTGGTACATAAGGAAAGCACAAAATATAGGGTTCTAAAAGCAAAAGGAACCCAAATTCTAGTTGCCGTTATCTAAAGATTTCATTCATTGGGGGAATAAATGGCCTCACCAATTGGTCTCATAACTGAAAAGTGAGACAAGTATTGAGAAACAGTAATGTTTTCCTTTTGCAATGTTCAGTGACTTATTTATTTTTCTTTATTATGCCTGCAGTATTATTCTTGTATTCCTAAACTTGTTAGAGAAAATGAGAAGAAATCAAATGAGAAGAAATCAAAGAAAAGGAGACAGAGGACACATTTTATAATTTAGCAAGATATAAAGGGACCTCACTAAAATATTGTTTAAAATTAATTTGTATGTATTTATGTTGGCAATCTTTATAAAGTTAATTTCATATGTGATCAGTCTTGCAGAAATAATCTTGTTTCTTTTTTATATATACTTACTGTCTAAATTAAATCAGGTATTCAATCACACATTAGGCTGTACACAGATAATAGCAAATATGGTATCACACGGCAACTATGAACTTAGGTACATTTTAATTTTACATATGTAGACAGTGAAGCTCAGAGAAACAATGTGACTTGTTCCATTTTGAGGAACAAGTTGCAGATACTTCGGGACTTAACTCCCCTTTGCTTGAGTGTGAAGTTTGTGCTTCTGTTGTTAAATAAACTGACAGATCCAACAGTGCCAAGAAAGAGCCTGGAGGTAGTTTACAGCAGTGTCCTGCACCTGATCTCACCACTCAGAGAAACAAAGTCCTACATTAAAAATGGATCCATATTGCACAATGTGTTTGTTCTAAGTCCTGGAAACTATTTATTACAGGAAATTTGATTCTGCACTTCTCTGAGATTTGAAGAGTCAAAGCGGTTTTGCCTAATGACCGAATAATGTCACGAAGGCAGAGTGAAACCACTGAGCAAGAAAGTACTTGAGATTTCAACAAAAAGAAAGTGAGTAAAATGTTTTATCTTTGCTTATTCTTCTAAATATCTCAATGTACAGTCAGATATGTGGCAGAGAAGCTCAATTATTAATCAAAATCAGCCATTCGCTTTATAAATGAGTCCATTAGTACTCCATAAGATGGACAAGTGCTGGTTGCTTTCCTTTTATTGTATAAGAAAGTTACGCAGTGTGTATCTGACTGCAGGCTTCTGTAGTTAGTTGTGATTTCTGAACAGCACAATATGAAGCAGAAATTGACAATCTGTTAGGCTATTAATAGTGATGACAAATATTTCAAAATTTTCTATTAATGGAAATAGAGTCTGCTACGTTGTTACCTAGTGCATCTAAGATTATAATAAAGTGGAACCTACCCCTCAATCTGATCAAGATATACACATTATTTGAATAATTAATACCAATAAATCAGATTCTGGAAAATGTTAAACTAGTGATACAGAAGTAAGCAGCAAAACTTTAAAAATTCTATATATAATCCAGACTCTAAGAGCTTAAACCTTCAGTAAACTTTTTTATAGTACTCCAGAATTATTCAGAGGAGCTTGTAATCTTTATTGTAAATTGAGAAGATAAGTAATCCAAACCAACATGTGTAAGAAACTACAGAAAAAGATAATATGAGACAAAGTAACACCAGAAGTATAATATGGACAAGAGGCACTCAGAGAGAAGAGCTTCAAGCTGTTCTGAGCCATGGTGAGGACAGTGCTTGGAACACAGTAGGGACACAATCCATGCCATGACCAGTGAACTCATAAATGTGAAGTGTCTCAAAATTAATCATAACTTAACATGTCTGGGGCCTTGAACTTATCTTATAAATTGGTCCTTGGAAAGAATAAAGGAAGAAAAATATTGGGCAATCAGGATGTAATGAAGATCTTGTAAAAATAGCTATCTACAAAAGCAGGCTAAGTGAGTCCTTGGGAAGTCAGCATATCTACAAATCAGCAGGTCCAGATGATATACCTTCTATCTGTGGGATGAAAGAAGCTGGCAAGCATGCTAACTGCATCATTTACAGTTATTTTTGAAAAACTGTGGGGATCTAGGGAACTACAAGAGATGAAAAGGAAAGAAAATACAATGCTCTACTTACATGTATGAAAAAGATGAAAGTGACCTCAGGAGACCTTGATAATAATTAAAGTTAAGGTAAAGAGGCTTTTCTAATGGCCTATATAAAGATGCCTTTAGAGAACACTTTTCTGTCCAGATAGAAGCATTTTAAGATTAAAAAAGAAAAGGTTCTTGAATATAAAAGAATTTGAATTTGTGTAATATTTCAAAGTAAATTTCATTTGTTTATAAATTTTTGTATTCTCAAACATAAACTATGACTACTTGGGCATGAGGAAAATTATGAGAAGACTGTAAGTAATAATTACAAATATCAAATCATCAATTTAAAAGCATCAAAGAAATGACAGTCTTTAATGTCATTTTTTTTACATAGGTAAAGTAACTGCATGCTCATGGGTCCCATCATGATAAAATGCCTCCTATGTCTGAAACACTGTGCTGTGTGCCAGAAACAAAGATGACTAGGAGAGGCAACCTGACCATCTCACAGGAAGTGTCTAATTGGCATGGGGGCTTGAGCATAGTAAGCACATAATAATGTTAACTATAAATATTACTAGTTATTAATTTGCAGGACAATTCTTACCTGGAAGAGAAGTTACATTGCTTTTTCTAATTGACCTGATCATCTTAACAACTAATTTCTGACAGAGACATCAAAAGGAGCATTTTGTGAAATTTTAAGTGGGTGGAAAGTGACGAGGCACTATCCCGACCCTTTCTCCCTCCAGAGTGATGACTCAATGCATCCGTCAGTTCTGTGATCTCTTTTTACTACCCACTTTAAAGTTAATAATTAGGATAAATCTTCCATTTGGTGTGTATGTTGAATGAGATTTTTCTTCTGGGTTTCTGTAAAGATGGGGGAATTTGAGCCTTAGCTTCTCCTTTTAGAGGGTTTTCTTGTTTTGCACTTGGGACTGTATTGCTCCATGAATCATTTCAGAAATAACTTAGCACTAAAAAGAGTTTCTTCTATGTTGTTTTATGTCCTTGGGTTATAATGTGCAATTTTGTCACAGAAGATGTCCTGAAGTGTGATATCTGCAATAAATTTCATCATTGGGATAGTGTTTAATGCACATTTCATTTATGGTATATATTTTATTTATATTTCATTAACATTAGTTTTTAAGAATCTAAAATTAGATATTTTGGGGACAGACATGTCCTTGACCTTAGAATATGACAATTATGTATTGGAATTCAAAACATTTTTAGATAATTTAAAGCAGGGTATAGTAAAAAGTTTTGTGAAATGTATATTTCATATAGGAATTTTTATGGTCATAATTTTGTTGGCCATGGGCAGCAGAGAACTTATGATTGGTGTCCTACAAACAATAAGAGCTTTATTTTCCTGAGAGTTTCCTATATGCAAGCACTATGTTAAGTGGCTAGCGTATTATTTAATCTTGAAACAGCCTTTAAGGCTGATTTTATAGTTATCAACTTATATGTGAAAGTTCTGTCTAATCAGAAACCTGAACTCCTACCTTCTGTGCTCCTGAACTGTTACATGAAGTCACTATGTATCAGCCTATAACAATTAATGCATTAAAATACACTGAGACAAGGAGCAAAGGAAGGAGGAGGGATATGTTTTCTTCCCATTCTAAGAAGAAATCCAAATGAGTTTTGGATTTTAAAGAAAGATAAAAATGCTGTACATGTAAATGACCATGCATCAATAGAATGGAAGCATGAGCATCTGGATCCAAAGTGGGGAAAGGACAAAAAAACAAACAAACAAACAAAGGAAACTTTTATTTTCTCTGTACTGGGCATTTTCCATCTTTCTCCACTCAACCATCATGCATTCCTATGTCCTTGACAAGAAGGCACCCTTGATTACAAGATGCTCCTTAATTATAAACTTAGATTTTTTTTAGGAAATAAAGCTATTCATAAGATGTAAATATCAATGGACAGGAGACCAAGAAATGGACAGTGGGGAAGGAAGGGAAAGGGAAGTAAAAAGAATTAAAATGTATTATATATGTGTATTAACTCCTCATGAAGAGTGTAATCATTATGTACTGAAAACATGAATTAAATACTAATAGTGCAAGTTTCAATTGTGAAAAAATGGTCATAGAACTGAGTACATAATGAATGGCCCTCATCTTGACAAATATGGAAAGTGAAGTTCAAAGAGTTTAAGTAACTTTTTAAAAGCTATCATCCTAATTTTTGTGATAATAAGGCCTGAGATTTATTGGGCACATGCTATGCAAATGTACTTTCATGCAGTATTTTAAAAACTCACAGAAATTTTGTAAGTTAGATACTTTTAGGAATCCATGAGTGAAGAAAGTCCTAAGCAGAGCTAAGAATTGGATGCCTAAGTGGTTGAGAATTACCAAGGATTCATCCACTTCCCCCCTCCATACACCTCCATATCTCAGGCTGTATTGTCCAGCCATGTTAGTCTTGGCTCTCTGGCCTTCAGAGATGGTTCCAAATGTGGGAGTAGCAGATTTGAGACCCTTGTTCCTTTTGATTAGCTGTATCCATTGCAATTAATTTTTCAGGGTCTGGGCCTTTTCTTGAGCTAAGGCAGCAAAATTTTCCATCTTTATTAAAAATGGAAGTGCAAATCTAAATAAATTTAAGCACCTTTTAATTTTAATCATTTTTCAATAATTCTTTGTATTGCCAGAAAATCAGTCATCCTATAATATTTAGGTCATTTCACTAAGATAGCCTCCAAAATCTTCAATGACTCCTAAGTTCTATTTTTGAGTCATTCCAGAGGATTCAAGACTTGGCTCAGAAATTTTATGACCTAGTCTTTCACTGCATACTAGTGAAGACAGGATTTCGTGTCATGCTGCTTGGATATGAATCCAAGTTCCACTATTTGCTGGTTTTGTGATTTAGACAATCGTCTAGCCTTCTTGAATTCCAGTTTCTTTATCTGAAACACAATGCTAGACAATGTGTATTGAGTATTTACACTGTACCAAGCACTTCTTTATTATCATATTTAACCTATACAAGCAATCTGAATTTTCTTTCCTATTATACTGAAGAGGAAGTGGGAACTGGAGAAGTTTTGTATAATGGACAAAGGCACACATAGTTAAAAAAAGATGCATGATTTGAACTTAACTTCTTTGACTTCAGAACCTAAACTTTTATTTTTGTTTATTGGCCACCATGGCAAGGCCGTAAAAGAAAACCATGAATGCATGCTTCAGGAAAACAGAATTCTCTGTCTTCCTCATGCTACCTGACCCTTGATTCTCTGGGGGTGAGCATGTGCAGTGAATGTTTCAGAAGAGAATTGATTGGAAATACTTTGACTATCCTCTGATTCCTACCTACCATTTGGAAGATAACCCCTCTTCATATTAACCACATGCTATTAAGAGACAAGTATTGTGCTTCACACTTAGCTGAGGCTCAATAAATATTTGTTGATTAATTCACTGAATAATTAATTCAAATAGGTCATACACAAAAGTATTCCTCACAGATGGAGACTGCTAGTGAATCGAACCTTATAAGAGTCTCTCAGAGTATTCAGTATGTAGTGTCTAGCTCAGTCCAGAATGATCCATGTCTAAGGCTTTGTTATTCTTCGTCTTACATGTATCAAAAAGCAAGAAAAAGGCATTTGGCAACAACCCTGTTCTAAACTCCCTTCTAGATTTTTATGTTGGCTGCTACTTGTTCCAGAAGCTCAGAGTTAAATGTGGCTCACAATTTTGCAGAGACCAACTGTAGTTCATTGCTTTTGTTGTAATTATATATTACTGGACTGTATTATATATTACTGTTTATATTTATTTTGTTATTTTAATGTCTGCATTTTAATGTAAACATATTTTTTGAAGTAAGATCATATTTAATGAGCAAATAGATGATGAAATGCTTGTGAATACTTGCCTTGTTAATGCCAAATCTTCAGACTCCAAGTTCAGTCTGCTGAGGACTATGGCAGCTGTCTGAGGTCTTCAAGGAGTGAACTTGTCTATCTGAATCTTCTGTAGCTCCTAGATTTTTATAGAATTGTTGGAACTCTATTGAGAGAGCTTTCCAGACAGCTTCTCCCTTGTCCTTCACATGCTTCTATCACTTCTTAACCAACCCTGCTCTTATTAATACCTCACTCTAGCCAAAACCTTAATTACCCAAGCCACAAGCAACCGGGGCTGGTTCATTTTGAAACAAATCCCTTGCCTTTGAGGAAAATAAAATTAACTTCAATTATAGAAAATAAATTATGTTGACGCAAATTTTATAAAAAAAACCTCACTATCTGGAGAAGACAAAACATGTATTTTTCAATTAGCTATTTCCAGTTTTAAATTTCAGCTTACTTTTTACACCGTTTAACTTCTCTGGGTCTCACTTCTGCAATCCTTAAAATAGCCTAGTAAATTAGACCTTTTTTAGGATCATAGTGAGGATTTATTTGAAATGACACAAGGGAAAATATAATAGTTTTCATATTTTCTTATTTTGTACTTTTCTGTATTATTGTAAGAGGTGGCATACAGTACATTAAATTCCATGTATATAGAACATTAATGATCAACTACATTTTCTCTCAATAAGAAAGCAAAAAAGACTAAGGTAGAAAGGGAAATCTTGTCTTCCATATTTAAGAGTGAACAAAGTTTACTTTTGTTGCTCCAACAGAGCTAACAAAAAGCAGTGAGTACCTGTTACAAGGAAACAAGTTATTACCTGAAAAATTTTAATCATTCTAGTTTTCTAGCCCTTTAATGGCAGGCTTATTTGATGAGCTTCCTTTCATTGAATGTATTCAAGCAGATATTCATTTTCTAAGACTCTCCTCTTTTCTGAATTGAGGAGAAGTTTTGACAACACACCCAAAGTGTGTCTTAATATAAGGGCAATGTGACTGTGAAGTGTCTCTGAATTTTATGGCTCTGATTATATCTTTCTTAAAGCTACATCCACTTTTCTTCAGTTGAAGGTACATCTGAAGTTCAAAGTCCTATATATTTATTTACATATCAAACATTCTATGGGTTCCAGGCATAGTCTTAGATATGAAAGGGGGATTTAAAAAATTTCTTCATTTCAATGTTATTTTATTCATTCATCCTTTTATGTACGTATTTATTTATTCATGCAATAACTAATTTTTTGTTAAATGTTCTACAAAGTTTATTCAATATTTTCAGCTCAGGAGATATGCAGATATATTCATAGATTTTACATTTGGAGAGGCCAACAATAAAGCTTTAAAATCAAACCAAAACAAAAATTGAAAAATATCAACTCAAATTCCCTTTAAAAAACGAGAACAAATCCCTCCTAGACCAAGTCTGTGACAATGCCGGTAGACCAGCTACACACAGTTCTCCCCTCTTGCAGCTCAGAAAATGTAACAGCTGTAGGTCATTATCTTTAGGAAGCCTTTCTTGGTGGGATCTGAATGACGATGGTTTTATGTGAACCTTCTTCTGTGCTCAATATATTGTATAATATTCAGTTGGGTAAAACCATCTGGCGTGGTTTATCTCCATCCAGGTAGACTTGTTCTTCCACTTTTCTTGATAACATTTATGAAACTGCTATCATTAGGAAGGCACAAAACTTCATGGTAAGAGGAATTTAAAATGTCAAAATTTTGAGGATGATAGATGATTACTTCAGAACATTTATTGATTTTCCCCAATTTTTCAGCTCTTGAGAAGTACTTATTTCTCTTGTCCATACTTCCATATACATCAGAGAAGGAATAAAAAGGAAAGGGAAAATGGACCACTAATAATTAGACCTGATAATTATTGAAAGCTGTCCACATGCCAGGCCCCATGGTGTGTGCTTTATGCACATTATCTTAGGTAATCCTCATGAAAACCCCATGAAGTAAGCATTATTATCTCTATTTACATTTGAAAAAATTAAGTCATTGTGCCAGACAATGAAGAGCCAAAAGAGGCTCTCAGTGCCTCTCACCCTGGCAAAGCATCTACCAGGGTTTGAATGAAAAAAATGGGGGCTTAAAGGATGGCTTTGTGTATCTGCCCTAAAATTGTGTCACTGCAGGTAGTGTTAGGTATATGTGTAGCCACATAGCTGTGACAGAGAAGTAGATTTTCAAAGAAGTAATGTTGCAAGTTTTTCTTAAAAAAGTTTTTTTTAAAGAATATGTCTTTTGTCTCACTAAACTCTCAATTTCTTTCTGATTTTTCTAAGTTTACCTGAAAGAAGAAATTCTTTCATCTTTTCTGAATTGGTTTAGCAATTTAGAGGAAAAGTTGGCTGATAAATCATCTCTGTAGAGAAAAATGAAGCTTCTCTTAATTCAAGGAAAAAATATGTAAAGGTAACTATCTATTGGCAAAAAAATAATTTTGAGAGGTTATCTGAAGAGATTCCCGATATAAGTGTTAGGGGACATAGCAATTCTAATCTTTGAAGAGAGGCTATCATCTTCATCTGAAGGATTCTGTGTTAGTAATAAATACTCAAGAAAATAAAAGTCAGCATTTTATACATAGCAATGTAATTGGAAAAATAAAAGTAGGGAGAGAAGAAAATAGAAGAGATGGGGAAAAGAAAGAGCTCCTCAAATAATAAAGAACCTTATCTGAATCATCAATGGTCACTTTAATCCTCATTTGCTATCCTCATCCCAATTAGAAGTTTTCATTTAAACACATATCCTAACTGAACTTTTCTGACACACTATTTAAAATGGTATCTGCATCTTCTATTCCCTTACCTTTTTATTTTGCAGCAATACCGATTGCTATTTTGACAAATATTAAGCTATCTTTCTATTTTTGTTTATTGTCAGTTTTCTCCAGTAAAACAGTTTTGTGAAATAATGCTTTAATTCATTGTTCAATCCACAACTCCTAAAAGTGATCCTAGCACAAAGTAGGAATTCGACATACTTTGTTGAATGAATGAATGAATGTGAACCAATCAATTTAAACATAAGTGTGTTTCTAAGTATTGGAATTTTTATTATGTATAGTCAGCAAATAAACCCACCAAGTTGCATTGAGAGTTATTTACACACTTCCGTATCTACACTCATACAAAATCATAATTTCTTTTCAATGATAATTTTAACATCGGATTGTTTTATGCAATAGCATGTTTATTAAAAGAACACTGAAGAAGGCTTAGATATACAGGTTATATCATCAGAGTTTATAACGAGTAAAATAGATAAAACAAGAACTGATAAGAACAAAAGAATGGACTGAAGGGACTTGGTCACTTTAATGAACGTGGTGTACTGTAGTTATTTTGACACCAGGGTTCATAATTCTCTGGGGTACTCAGGCTACAACAGCAAATTATGAAACTAAGCAGTGTTTTTTGTGAAGTTTTAACTTGATTTTATGCTACAGTTTACCTTGTTTCTTATTAATGTCTAGCCTTAGAATTGTATTCTATATACTATCTCAAAACTGATTTTTTCAACCAAACTTTAACCATTTGCCTCTTCACAGTATATACTCCATGAACTAACCAATAAAGATATCACTGTTTTTTTTGTTTCTCCCATTAAAGTGCTTTGAGATTGATTTATTTTTTCTTCTCCTCTTCTGTATTGTTGGACATTAAGATCTCACAGGGATGCAACAAAAGCCAAGTTCTCCAAAGAAGGTGTGATTGCTTTCCTCAGAAAATTACTTCGCACCTTAATTATTTTTCTGAAGTTTTCACCAATAAATAATCAAAGTTTTCAAATAATGCGACAAAAAGTTTGAACTCTGAGCCTGGAGGTTAGGAAGGCTCCGTTTATCTTTTTCTACATGACATTGGTTATTGGTTAACTTGCTCATCAAATAAGACCCATTATAGGAAAATTGTATTTGAGAGTACTTGTACTTACTGAATTTTGCTTAATCATTCTCTGTTTGATTTGCAAAATTCCACCCTCAGAACTTCTTCTCTCTCCTCTCTCCTCTGCTTCCCCTCATTCTCTTCTTACTCTTCCTCCTTCTTTTCCTCCTCCTCCTTTTCCTATCCCCCTCTTCCTCCCTCTTTTTTTTCATTGATCTAAGCTGCAGATCATCCTGACAAACTATTGTAGTTAATTATGGCTGTCTTCCTTGACATTTATATGCTTCTGAACTTTATTTGTTTTACTGCATTATACCTTACTGCCTGGCTGGAGAAATGAAGATCGCACATTCAGCAATTTATGCAATCCCAGCCATGAGACTATTTTACTGTCTGTTGAATAATTAGCAATGTGTGTGGAGATAGAATATACAGTAACTTGCCTGACTTTGGGCAAAAAAAGATTAGAATGACAAATAGTAAGACTCTAAGGTCAAATGCTTTGCCAGTAGTTGCATATGTTTATGCCAAAATACATAAAGAAATGTCACTTCAGCCTATGAGTGATGACAAACACTCCAAGTGGGGCTGCAGTTCATCAATCATTTCAAATGTGCAGATTAGGTTTACCTATATAAACAAAAGCAGTAAAACTACTCAAAGCCTCACCTTAAACAATGCGAGCATGGCATAAACACTGATATTGCACAGTCAAGCCCCATTTTACTTGAGAAGCAGTCAGCAACGTCCTGACAAACTATGATTTATTAAGATCAATAAAGCACGTCTTTAATAAAAAAGTTCTGCTAATAATTTTACATAAATATGGGAATCTCATTCAACATCATAGTGCATCAGAAAGTATATGCAGCAGGGAGTATGATTAACGAACCTTAAAACTCTAGATTCACGGTCATTCTCAACAAGATTTCAGGTTCAGGGTGGTGAGCATAAAGCAAGCTTGAAGAAAGAATTCACAACAGGTGGGTTGTTCTGGGCTCAGTTTTAATGATT
This sequence comes from Heterocephalus glaber, assembly GCF_053883595.1. Classification (NCBI taxonomy): domain Eukaryota; kingdom Metazoa; phylum Chordata; class Mammalia; order Rodentia; family Bathyergidae; genus Heterocephalus; species Heterocephalus glaber. The sequence continues at coordinate 8,994,424 of NW_028258327.1, forward strand.
CATTAAAAACAAGGTGAATTAATAAAACTGTTACATGTTGCCAGGGCATTTTTTTTCTCCACAGGATGCTTTTGAAACATTCATCCTTTGAATGTCTGCTAATGTTTTGGGAGAATAAATACTATATTATGGTCCCTCCGTGGTGAAGAGAAGGCCAAGAGTTTCAAGGCCAAGAGGTTTTAAGATCTTGGCACAGCACTGCTGTCAGGGTTCATTCAGGGTTAGGTTCAGGTCTCACCTTTGAGAAGCTATATTGTAGCTAGCACATCTGTGTTGTTGTCCTCTTACACCTCCATTCTCTGTCTGACACTAATGCTGTCACTGACTATTTAGATGACAGAAGCAAAACTGTGAAGCAGTGTTACTACTATTCTAAAATTAAAGAAGATCCTGCTCATAGACACCAAAACAGTCTACTAATAAACACTGAGTCCTCTTTGGGGGCTGCCCATAGACAAGTTAAATAATTTTATTTTATATATTATTATACTCTTTATATATATTTATATATTATGCTCTTTAAAGTTTTTTATTGAAGCATAATTGACAAAAATTGCACATAATTATGGCATATAATGTTATATTTTGCTATAAGTATACATTGCAAAATGGTTATACAAGTAAACTAATTAACATACAGTTCACTTCACATAGTTATCATTTTCTATGTGTAGGGGTGAAAGATTTAAACCCATTCTCTCATTAACTTTAATGTATATAATTCTTTACTACTAGTTACAATCACAGTTTTGTTATCTCCAGAATTCATTCATCCTATCTAACTATAATTTGGATCTTTTGGTCAATATCTCCCCAAGCTAAATGTTTTGATTTCTGAAATGAGAGGCTTAGTTTGGTTGCACCATACACTCTCAAATCTTGACTCAAATTTAATAAAAAAGTGAGGAGAATTCTCTCCCTAATTTCACTGAAAAAATACACTTGAATGACAAAAGGGAAACTTTTAAATTCAGGGTCTAACTAGATCATTAGAATCCTTAGGTCAATTTTTTTCTTTAATTTGGCCAATTTTGTAGATTGAGTGGAGTTTAAAGAATTCAGAGAAGATTTAAGCTACACCTGAAATACACTTACTTCTTTGCAAGTCATTTTGATATTATTTGATTTCTTGATGAAAAAGGACCTCCTCAGCATATTTGGTGGGAATATGAGTTAACACAACCGCCATGGAAATCAGTATGGAGACTCCTCAGAAATCTAAAACTAGAAATTGCATTTGACCCAACTATTCCTTTTGTGGGTATTTTCCCAAAAGAGTTAGACATAATTTGGTGATTCATGCATACCTATGTTTATAACATCACAATTCATAATAACTAAATATTGGAAGTGGCTTACATGTCCATCAACAGATGAATGGATAAAGAAAACGTGATATTTATACAGAATGGAGTACTACTCTGACATGAAGGATAAAAGTCACTTGTAGTAAAATGAATGACTCTTGAATCCATAATATATGAAATAAATCAGACACACAGGCTTTAATATCACATTTTTTTATTATATGAGAAACCGAAAATATAAATAAAGCACAAAATAAAAAATAGATAATAGGAAGTAGGGTAGATCTTTCTCACAGAAATAGATAATAGGAAGATAATAGGAATAGGAAAATAGATAATAGGAAGTAGATCTTTCCCACAGAAAGGGGATCAAGAAATGGAGGGGGGAAAGGGGATGTAAAAGAATTTGAGATATATTATGTACAGGTACCAACTCTCCACAAAGAATGATTATGTGCTGCAAACAAGCACTAATAAAAAAATAAAAATTGGAAAAAAGCAGGAAGTCATTTCGTTGCCTTGCTTCTTTAGAAGAAAAATCAAACTCACTGGGCATTAAGATAGTTCTGTTAAGGTGTGACCCGATAGATGATAATGTTCAAACAGAAAATTTGATTGAAATAAATTATCCACATACCTAGATGACAGAAAATTGGGAACTGAATCCTTAGGAGTGACAAAAAATGCTATTTTTAAATGGCTACATGATAATCTAGCCTAATTGTCCATTTTTATACTATAGCTCAAGGGTCATTCATGGGAATAACAGTGCATTACAATCAAGAGACGAGGCATTATTGTGGTCTGCGACAAATTCCATAGCTAACCAAACATTTTTCTGGGTAGAAACAAACTGAAAGCTGTGAAAAACTCAAAGATGAAACAAGTTCTTGCCTCCAGAGAACTTAGAGTCCACTTTCTTATTTCTACTAGATATTAATGTTGGAGTTGCCATCTAGAAAATGAAGAGCTGTGATTGAGGGAAATCTTTCTCTAAACTTTAGCTTTTACTGTCCAGAATCAAATACTGTACTGTGAAACTTACTTGAGTTGAACATAAATTGCTAATTTTCAACCTTCTTTTTTTCTAAATGTCATTAGGTTTTAATTTAGCCTTTCTCTTCAAATATATTTACATCAAATTAAAAGAGCATGATAATTTTTTCTTGAAAAAAATATAAAAATTAGAGCTGACAATTCTCTCTCTCTCTCTCTGAGGAAAGCACACAGTAGATATTGGTGATCTCTTGGGGTAGATTATCTTAAGAATTAGAGCCTGAGACATAACTAAGTTCTAGGTTTATTATTGTAGTAAGAGATTTCAAAAAACTAGTGGGTAGAAGTTTTACAGTATTTTTTACTTTGGCAAAACTGATGTTTAGGGTTAGATATTTCTTTGTTACCTGCCTGTACTGTATATTTTAGGATGTTTAGCAGCATTCCTAGCCTCTATCCCATAGATTTTAATAAGCTGTGACAATTAAAAATGTCTCTTGATACTGCTACATCTTCCCAGTGTCAGAGGGAGAGAGCAAAATCACCCATGCTTGAGGACCATTGGCATACTGGCATCCAGGAGAAGAAACGTCTCTACAAGGGTATGTGGTTAATCGTGGAGACATCTGGATGCTGTGTTTTACTGGAAACTCTCCAATTATATAAGATACAACTATGCTTTGTTCATGTGAGAAATGTGAAGAAGGGTGCGTTTATCCACCATGTCACAGTGACATTTGTCATCGTCAAGGGTCATTGTATAGGAGGATGATTTCCTATACTCATTGTTGTGCTTGTGTCAAATGACTTGGTGGGTTCATCAAGGAAACTCTAGGTAAAAAAATAATGAAGAGGCTGAGTCAGGAGAATTGCTGCAAGTTCAAGGCCAGCCTGAGCTATATAGTAAGATCTTATCTCAAAAAAAAAAAATGAAATGCCACTGAGGTCAGGTATTTCTGATCAGACTTGTGTGAGGGTGGTTAGTTACCAAGGTCACGTTTAGAATAGAAAGTGTGTAGAGGGGGTGTGAAGTGGAGTCAAAGAGTGTTAGATGTAACCCAAAGATGCATTGGGTTAATATTTGAGACTTTTTTTTTCCCCGTTTAGAGTTTAAGGTATGTATGTGGGTGTATCTATGCAACTTAGGATTTTTTTCTCTATAGAATGTAAGATTAACATTTATACATTCCAAGGAGACACAAGATGTATCCACAGGGTAGGATGTGTCAAAAATAGAGACAGTGGATTAAAATTAATATTCACTGTAGTCATTGACTTTGGATTTTGCCCTTTAATTCATGCATTTAAAGTGTATTTAAGCTATAATATCAGGTAAGAGAAACACATGGAAATTATGTCAAATCCTTATGGAGTAGTAAAATGTGAGGTGCATAAAAATAAGACAAAAAGTATGAAATCTAATTAAAATTTCACAGGAAATTTGCTGCAAGAATATATTTAGTTGAAAAGCTTAATCACAATTTTTTAAATTACAAATTACATTTGTGTTTGAATTCTGCGTACTTTTTAAAGAACACATTAGTTTGCCAGGTGTATGTTTAACCAAATATTATATGTACATTGTTAAAATATAAGAATATGTGCATATATAGATAAACACATGTATGCATGTGTACTCACACTTAGAATTCTTTCCCACTTTTCATTTAGCTTATTAAAAATGAATACAAACAGACTTTGAGTTCCAGGACCCTCTAAGAGCTTATAGCCTGTAGCAGCTTTCAAGATAACAGCTTCTTCAACCAGAGGAGTTGTGGCTTCTCGGTCAGGCTGTTTGAAGTTTCCAAGGCTTGGGGAGAGGGTGGTCTTTTCAGAAAAAAAACAATATTTCAAAGAAAAGACATACCTTTTTTCCCCCTCTTTAGTACCAAGATTTGAAAATGCTCTGAGGATGGAAAAAATATCTTCCCTTTAAAATGTAGTCTTTCTCTGAAGGGACCCATCCCTCTGCCTGGCCTACTCCAAACTGCTCCCTGCCGAGCCCTTTTTGGTCAGAGCTCCAGGCCATGCCCAGAACCAGCTGTTCCAGCTAGGCTGTGCTCATAGCAACCACCTGAAGTCGATTATATTGAAAGGGCTTTTATTTTAAATGTTTATTTTCCAGCCATATGAATTATGTTGGGATGGTAACATTAATTAGTCAAAGTAGATTACTCTTAAATTTTCATAACTACTCCTTCCATCTAGATTTGGTAATTCTTATTTGAAAAGATGTCATAATTTATCAAAATCCTCAATACATTGTAATATTGTATTTTTCTTTTCAAATCTCTAAAGCAGCTACTAGAGAGTTAACTATACTTAAAAAGAAGGAAACCTGATGTTTAGAACTTTGGTAGTCATAGGCAATTTACTTAACCTCTTGGATCTGGATTTTCTCATCTGTCAGATAGAGCCATCGCACAAGATTCCTGTATTTTAGATCCAGGTGCCTTGGCAAAAACAATAGAATGAGTGGCTTAAGTGGGAGACATTTATTTTTTTATCTTTCTAGAAGCTGAAAAGTGCAAGATCAGACTTACGGCAGAGTTTGGTGTTCTGTTTATGATGAGAACTTTTAATGGCTTGGAGATGGCTGCTTTTTGTTTTAAGAATAGAGCTCTAGTGTCTTTTTCTTTCATTGAGTCTGTCAGACTAGGGCTTCACTTTTTTCATTCCCAATTCTTATTTGTTACCGGTACATGTTTGCATTACATAATGATTACATTCCTTATGGAGAGTTGGTACATGTACATGACACTTCTCAATCCTTGTTCCATCCATTTTTGCTTCCTTCTTTTCCCCCTTCTTTCTATCTCTTGATCCCCTTCCCATTTGAAAAAGATCTATCTTCCTACTTCCTATTACGTATCTTTTATTTTGTGCTTATCTATAGTTTTGGTTTCTCATATAAGACAATCCATGAGGTACTTAAGCTTGTTGTATGATTTATTTCACCTAACATTATGGTCTCAAGGTACATTCATAGGCAAGGACTTTCTGAACACAACCCCAATGGCACAAGAAATAGTACCAAGAATCAACTAATGGACCTTATCAAATTTCTTCTGCTTACCAAAGAAAACAACCAACAGTGTGAAAAGATAACCTCCAAAGTGGGAAAAACGTTGCCAGCTACTCCTCAAATAGAGGACTAATATCTAGCATATATAAAGAACTAAAAAAATTAGACTCCCCCCAAAATAAAAGACCCAGTCAAAAATGGGTGACTGAAATGCATAGACATTTCTCAAAAGAAGAGATACAAGTGGTCAATAAATACATGAAAAAATGTTCAACATCCATGACCATTAGAAAAGTGCAAATTAAAAAAACTGTAAGGGCTTCACTTTTATGTCTTCATTTAACCATAATTACCACCTTTTAAACTTCACCAATAGTTACATTTAGGGCTTCAACATATGAATGTGATGGGGACACATTATAGACCACTGTAATGAAAAATTTGGGTTCAAATACCCATTTGATAAGTAACTACTTATGTTGATTTTTTAAACTTCTTGAGTTTTGTATACCCCACTTATATAGTGTAGGTGAATGGAGGAGTATTGCTGGGTTACAAATTTCTAAGGATCCATTTAGCTTTAATACTTTCTGATTTTATCACTATAAATGTTAGTATAAATTGGTTTCATAGATTCATAGAAAAGAAATGATATAAAGCTTGAGAGAGCAAATAGAAGTGCAACCACAAATATTACAGTATTACTGTCAATGGCTGGAATGGGACGGTAGTGGCAGCAGATGATATATTAAAAAGCTGAAATTTTGCCAACATCTTTCTGAAAGCAAACATACAAGTATTCCAATCAGGCTTTTTAGACATGCCATGTTCCACAGATGGATTCTGACCTACTTTCACCATTAATATTTGAATGTACCTCTTTCCCTTAATCATTGAATACACATCCTTATTTATCTTTATTTTTTATTTTTGTTTTTTATCAGTATATGTTTGTAGTACATAATTATTACCTTCATTGTCCCCTTTCTATTTTTAAAAAATTATCTCCCTGTTTCCTATTATCTAATTTTATTTTGTTTTTTATTTATTCTTTATTCTCACATTCTTTGCAACTATCATCAGTTTAGTGGAATCCAGATCACTTTCTACCTTTTCTAGAATGACTTAATAAAAAAACTTAAAAAGTCAAAAATAACAGGTACAGTGAGCTTTTCAGAGAAACAAGAATACATCATATTTAAGATTATTTAATACTTGTGATCAAAAGGGTTATTTCTACCTGATGAAGTAGCTTTGAGACTTAAGTTCCAATGGGAAAAAAGATGATTTTTATGGCACCTTTCTGTATTTCATTGAAATCTATAGGATTAGAAACCCAAGATCATGTTCAATAAAACCTGTTTTATTATTATATCTACCTGGATTCACTCCACCCCAGCAGATCCAAGGTCAGAGGCAGCCCTGAGGATGTGGGGTGGGGGGTAAATCTGAGAAACAAAGGTGAAAAACTCAGTGGTGCAGAAGTAAGGATTACTGGATGGATTTTCTCCACCGAGCATTCTAACTAGTGACTAATACCTTCTGCCTCTTTAAGGTAACTATTTATTTGCCCTGAAATGGACAGAGTACATTTGCTTTGGCTTAAAAAAAAAGAGAGAATGTGTGCTCTAATGGAAGAATCAAATTATATCAGAAAAGGAAGCACTTTAAGCTTTATTGCTGTAGATCACTCTGCCTCCAGCTGTGAAACTGATTGATGTTTAAAGCCCCTGAGGCACTGGCAGCTGTAGTGGCTGATTCAAATAAGAAAAAAAAAAGTGTATGAGTGTGCATGTGGGTGTGAATGAATGAGTGTGCAAGTGTGGAGTAAGGAACTGCATGGTTAAAATTTTCATAACTTTCTTTTAAAATTTTTCATTAAATTCTTCTAAAATAGATATTTAATATTTAATATGTATATTTATATGAAGATAGAAAATAGAAAAGCATATTTGTGTATGTACATGTATATGCTTGCATATGAGAAAGACAGAAGAGAGAATCTATATGCTCAGTTAGATGAATGCTTTATTTCTCCACCACCAAATGAAGGACATATGCGTATTTAAAGGTAGCAAGAAACAGTGCAAATACATAGTAAGATTGTGGATCTTATTTAACATGAACTAACTTAGATTAGAATAGGGAAATTTTCAATAAGTAGTTACAAGGTGCAGTTGGATTAGATTGAATGGAATGGAATGGAATGGAATTGAAAAGATAGCTAGCCTGAAATCTCATTCTTGATGAAAGGACTGTATCCAGAGATTTATAATATGGAGAAGAACAAGGCATTAATGGGGGACAATACTTCCTTCAAATAATTCAAATATTTGTACAGTGTACACTTTTGTCTTGGTATTGTAATTAGAAACACAAACGTTTGATCTGGAAGACTGAAAATAGAATCTAGGTGGTGCTTAATGGCAATGGTTGGCATTGGCTTACATTTGCATAACATATGCCAAGTCCTTAAAACCCTCACAGATTTCCTCTGTGTGTCTAATCCCTTGTGCCCATCCAAGAGGCTAAAGATATGATATGACAAGGATACTACTCTTTGTACTGAAGGAATGAATGGGAAAAGAGTCACTATTTATGTGAGGGTAGTAAACAATCCTGCCTAGACAAATTTATAAAGGGAAATGATATAGTCTAGCACCTGCAAGGTAAACTTCAAAAAATAGGACTAAAATTATGTCTCTAACCAGGTTCTGTCTAGGTTAAGATTGCCTGGTAATGAGCTGGTTGGAGTTCAGATATGTTTTGTTCGTAAGTCTGATGGTATTTTGAATTTGACCTTGTAGTCCTCTTCAGTGAACACTTTTCCCAAGAAAAAAACCGTCCTAATCTCATTATAGGTCTGCAGTTTCCCTTCCTGCTGTCTGCTGAAGGCTTTCTGCATATAGCCTTCGAAATTTTTCAGCTTACCTTTTTAAAAAAATAATTTCATTCTTGCATGGTGAGTTAAATAGTTTAAATTGATTTCTGAGACCTATCAGCCTGAAATTAATTTAAAAATTTATTAAGAACACTTCAAAGGAATACTTCTGCTTATTTTTTCTCACCATAAGTTTCATATTATTTCAAACTCCCCTCCCAGAGGTTGTAAATAAAGGCCTCAAAAGACATCTAGAAATGAGACTATTTTTTATCATAAAAATAATTATAAAATTGTGTCTTTTTTGCCTAGGCAAATGTTGCTATTTCCTTCATAGTGACATAAGCAAAATAGAGAAGAACATGACCATTAGGCAAAATGCACCTTTAGTGATTTTCTTTTGTGAGATGTTCTTTCTTCTTCCATTGAATATGTTAGTATGATACTCTTGAAGTTCATGTAAAGTACTTATACTCCAGTAAGAACATTTTTCTTAGTTCTCCTTGGAATCAGGTCATTAACTCCCATGGGACATGTCTCCTGACTCTTGATTGATAGCAGGAGAAACTTAAGCTCAACAAGAATATTATCACCAAAGTTTCCATATAAGAGGGGTGAGGGGTAATACCTAGTTGCAGGGAGAGTTACATGTTTTGAGGCTACATTTATTTAGAAAATATATCATATTTAGTGTGTCTTGGGAAAGACACTACTATATGGTCACATACAGAACTTAAGAAAGAGTTAACTAACCAAGAGGAGGGTAGATAAAAAATGAGAACAGTTCCAAGGAATTCAGTAATAGCATTTTATATGGTTCCCTTCAGGCCATTCCATTCCACAGCCTACTTTTAACCATATTATGTCCAGGGAGAGAGAAAAATCTGATTGGCTCAGCTTGAGTTTACCAGAGGGAGGGTCCTGGGTTCATGTCAATTTTGGGAATACAGGGAGAGATAGGGATGCAGGGTTCTTTACGCATGGGCTGATTACCCGGAAACGGGTCATTACCACCTTCTGTATTTCTCCTATTGCTAGCATCTGAACTCCTGTTAGTGTGTATCAGTTGCTGCTTTGCAGAATAGCTGTGTGTAGAAATGTGTTCAGGTTTGTAACTAAGGTGCAAATCTTTTATATTAGTTTAAGGGCTTTATGTCTCTGGGTTTCTAGTTAAAAAATAGTGAAACCCTCAAGAACCCCACTTTCAAAATCTCCAGGGGATATTTAGGCAAAGGGACTCTATCATGGGAATGTGATGCTTGGGTTATTACTGTTCAACCCAATAAACAAGAGCTCCTTGTTTTTAAACATTTAAGCTATTGCTTGTTTTGCTTTCCAGTGAAATGTTTCTTTTTATTCACATTTTATCTTTAAATGGTAGATAAAAATGACAGCCTACATGACCATGAGAAAGATTATGACCTTAGAAAAGGAGTTTTGCTATTGCAAATTCTTACAGTCTAATTTTTAGCTCATATTTCTTTAAATTTTAAAAATATTATGAATGAATTTGAAAATTTAAGATAACTGATAAAAATATGTATAAGAAAATAAAAACCACTCAGCTATAAAGAACTACAAACTAGAGACATTCATAGCTAAATGGATGCATATTGAGGCCATACTCTTAAGGGAAATAAATAGGACACACATGTGTAAATACCCAATAGTTTCTCTGGTGTGTGAATCTGAAAGTGTAAATAAGGATTAAAATGATTAAAATGAATAATTGGTACTTTGAAATAGGAAGAAAAGGTCCCAAGGGATAGGGGAAGTGGGAGGGGAAGGGGAAAGGCAAGAAGGGAAAGGAACAATTTTAAGAAAAGGAAAAAAAAATGGAAACAAAGTCTTTGTAAATAGAGAAGGGTGGAGGGGGTGAAGGGAGGACAGGGACTAGGGAAAAAATAAGAACCAAGATACATCATGTACAGGTACAAGTACCCAATGATAAATGTAACTGTATTGTATAACTAAAATGTACCAATAAAAGAATTTAAGGAAAAAAATCTATAATAAGTTAAACACTATTAATGTGGATGCATTCTTACCAGTCATTTTCTTTGCAAATTTATGAGTATTTTTTAAAAGTGGGATTATATTGTACATAATTTTTGATTTTGCTTTTTTTTCACCTCACATTGGACAATGACCATTTCTCCAGGTCATTAATCTTCAACAACATGTTCTTTAAATGGCTGCTTAGAATTCTATGGTATGGATAAATCACAATTCATTTAACCATTCTTTGAAATCATTTAGTGAGGTTACAAATTTTATTATAAATATTGCTTCAATGAGCATTCCCAATAAATGAAACTCGGTATGTACATTTGACTATTTTTGTAACTTATGTCCTTTGGAGTACAATTACTAGGTCAAAGAGTAGAACATTTTTGCCAGAAAATTTTATCAGTTTACTCTCTCAACAACAATAAACCTATGGAGTCTTGGAACTAGTTTACTTTTCTTCATAAAATTTATCAAAAAATTTGGAAAATGAAAAAGTATAAAAGAAAGAAAATGGCCTATATTCCCATTGACCAGAGGTAACTGTGGTTAACATTCTAGGTCCCAATCCCTTCCATTATTTTTTTCTTACCTCTATGTGACACATGTACCGCAAATGTGTAGAGTCTGTATATAGCTATGCATAAAACAAGGTTTTTTTGGGCCGGGGATTTAGCTCAGTGGTTTTTGCCGCCTGCTGCACAAGCGCAAGGACCCGAGTTCAATCCCCAGTACAGAAAAAAAAAACAACAGAGTTTTTCTAATCGATAGTGCTCTCCCTAACTTTACCCACTTCTTCCACTCTAAAATAATCTTTAATAGATTTATCATAATGGTTTACAATATTTCATCCTATATACCATATGTGTTGGCTGTTTATGTTGGTTACCCTAATTTGTATTATATATAGTGCTTTAATGAATGCTCTCATAAAAATCTTAGTGTACAGTTCTTATGAGATCTTTGGCACTATTTTTGAAAAGTAAAACTATGAGCAAAAAGCACAAGTGTTTTAGAGATTTTTGATGCATGTTGCCAAATTACCCTTCAGAAAGGTTTTAGCAATTTATAATTCCACTAGCAACATATGAGAGCATCCATTTCTCTCTCCTTCCTTAGGGTTGCGTATTGATAGTTTCACTTCTTGGCATTTGAGTATTCAAAAGAAGTAGTTGTTTCTTTAAATTACATGTCTTTAATCACTAGTAATTTTGACTTTTTTGTGTAAATTGCTCATTTTAATTTTCCTTTTGTGATTTTTTTCTGGTTTAATGTCTTTATAATTTGTTAGATTAGTGGTTCATCTTTTGCTTATTGGTTTGTAAAACCTATATAATATAAATAATAACACTTTTTCCCATTAAGAAGCGAAAGAACAAAGTTCTTTGTGTTCTTGAAGGACAATTCCAGGATTAGTAGCAGCAATGTTTAGAAACTTTGTGAAAATGAAAATTCTCAGCCCCCTTCCACACAAGAGATGTCACATCAAGTCTTTCTGGGTTACTTCATGCCCACTAAAAGTTGAGGACCATCAAGTTAGAGAATTAAGATGCCTTCTTTGTATAATAAGATGTAGTCACTCTCTTCTGAGAATGTCTATGACATCTGGTTTGCACAGAGTGATCAATATGAGATTGCTGATGCGTAACTGTTTTTAAATTGCAGAGAGGGGAGTTTCATGTGGTCCAAGCTATTAAATCTTTAATAATTTTTTGGAGAGAGGATGCCACTATATTGCTCACACTGGTCTTGAACTTGTGGACTCAAGTCATCCTTCCCTCTTAGTTCCCCAAGCAGGTAGGGCTACAAGTGTGCAACAATGCCTTGCTCTGATAGCATTTTTTAGTAGAGATTATTATCTAAAATATTTAAAGACTGTATTAATTTAGGATCTTATCATTGAGAATAGATTTCTTTACTGGGACAAGGTCCTTGATGGTACTTAGCTGTGTGGGTTTTTAATTCTTCCCTTGCCTAAAAACGTGTGTAGAAAATGAAAGTCTTTCCTGACAGGAAAGGTGACTGGGATTGGGAGGATTACAAGTGGAGTTTAGGACAGCATTCCTGATCTGTATGAAAGTACACAATATCTTATCAAGCTATACAGCTGTACTTGTGGATATATATTGCCATATTACTAAGGCGTCTGCTCTCTTTTGTAGCATTGTAGCACCTCTCTTCTCTCCTCTTCTCTCTTCTCCTCTCCTCTCCTGTCCTCTCTCTTCCTCTTCTGCCCCTCTCCCTTTTCTTTTTGAGGCAGGATCTTGCTATGTTACCCAAACTTTGCTTGGTACTCATGATCCTCTTGCTTTGATCTTCTAAGAGCTATGATTACAGGCATGTACCATCACATTTGGCTTAAAGCAATGTTCTTAATGTGATCGTATTGTCCTCCTGATATGACTGCAAACACCATGAAGTTAGAAATTGAACTTATAGTGTTAGGTGTTATGCATCCGTCATAATAAGTTATCAATAAGTGTTTATTGAATGAATATTGATTTTTCCATTAGGTCTCATTTTGAGAATGGGGGAGTAAAGATTAAGAGACTAAACTGCTTAAATAGAATAGACACAAATGAAGGGGTAAAGCCTTTGAGGACTTGCCATTGCTACTAGCAAGACTTATTTTCCTAGGCCTATATACACAAGAGAACTTTCCAGTGTGATACTTAATTGCTGGTGGCAAAGAAATAACCTCAGAGAACAGGACTCAAAAAGAGTCTTTATGTTTCTTTGATTAGCAGAGTAGTCTGCCCCAGGTCCACCTTTGCCTGTGGTGCCTCTGCAGGCTTCTCTCTGAAAGGTGAATGAAATCCTGAGCACTTTCTTTGGCCTTGGTCTCCACTTCCTTCTGATACCACATCCCAGGACATGTACACCTGTGTGCTGAACTCCAGTGGAGGGGCACAGCTGTATCAGTGGGCAAACACTGAGAGTACCACTAGCAAGCAGGATATGTGTGGTTTCAAGGTTTTCATTTGTTTTAAAATATATTTTAAAACATATTTTGTATGAGCCACTCCATAATAAATGTGCTTCATATTGAAAAATAAAACCACAAAAAAATTTATATTTTCAATCTTTCTAACACTTTCTTATAAGCAAATAGCTAAATCAGTACTGTTTTCCCAAATTTAGCAAGCAAGAATTACTGCGCAGTATATCATGTTGTTATGACAGCTGATGATCTAGAGCAAGTGAAACCTGTAAAGATGAAGTACACAATTCAGTACAATGCACTTTATTCTGTTAAAAAGAAAAGTTATTTTTTCCTTTGCAAATGAGACAATATGATGGGGAAATTAAATTAAATGGTGATGTTATTCCCTGAGGGCAAAACAATTCCATTCAATAAATTAATTTTACATCAGTAACTTTTTCTTTTCTTGAAACTGACAGTAATAACCTGACAGCTTAAAGCTCTAATAAACTTCAAGATCAGTATGACTACTTTACTTGTAGAATGTGGAAGTCAGGAGTATCACAGGTATGATAATCACTCTCTGTTCATCACAAAGTGGAGAGAATCTTCCAAATTCAATTTAACTAACTGCATTTACTTGATGAAACAGAGAACTTAAAATAGTTTTTGACAGCATGTGGTTTGAGTATCCTAACATTCCCATTCTTCAGGAAGGTCTGTAAACTCACTGACATTTTATATTAAACTATTCTAAATAAATAACACTTGAAATATGGAAACCTATTAGAGAAAGAATTCTATCATCCTAATGAAAAAGAAGAGAAGAGGCAAGGGGGAGGGGCCAGCACTTGATGCAGACTGGCATTTAGATAAAACCAGCAAATACTGCTGTTTGGACCCATGACTTGTGAATGTATTAGGGCCCCTAAATATTCAGCAATTGAGCCTATCTTCAAGCTCCTATTCATAATGAATACTGGCAAGGGGAAACTCCAGCCTTTGTGTCTTAATTTCTCCAACTCAACCTCTGCTATTCTCAAATGAGCCAACAAGAACAAATATTAACCCCCAGGCATAGAAGAAGTCATCTCTTTTACTATTCTTCTCATAAAAACTTTATGTTTCTCTGAAAGTATTTTATAGCCATGACAGAAAACATTATCACTGATTCCGGTAGACTCACATTGGTTGAAACCTGGGAATTCAGCCAGAACTGAAGAGAAAGTCCCCTTTTGCTTCCTCTCCAGGGTATGACTTCATTGCTAGAACTTTTGCACATACACACCATCCCCTGGATAACAAACTGGATGTATTGTGCCAAATACCACTTCACTTATCATTTTTCATTTTCAGATGATACTGATAAGTGATTTGTGAATGTAAGAGAAAATATTAAATGAAATAAAAAAGAGTTGCTCAGTTTCTTTGCCACGTTGAGTGGTTCCAATTAAAGGTTGAAGGAGTCCCGCTGGTTTTTCATCATTTAAGTTTATGACATAGCACATATCCCAGAAGTCCCAGGGTCCTGAACACTCAAAAAGAGTTGTCACCTGTGCATCCAAATGGATTACAGATGTTTGCTACTCTGCAAAATTGTGGGTCTCTCCAAGGTAGGAGGCATGTGCTGCCTGTTTTGTGGAAAGTACAATTTAATCGGTATGGTCCTATAGTCCTTCACAAATCATGTTAGACAGTGAACAATTAATCCCAAATCTTAGCTTGACAGCCTTTACTACAGCTAGAGAGTTATATTTTTAACTGTTTAAGGCAGTTAGTGCTACACATTTTTCAGCTCAAGCTAACAGACTGCTCAAGCTTTTGTCATCTTTACCATCAATCAGTCTAACACAGAAACCCATGTATTTAATGGAGTATTGAAGTGTCATGTATAAAGAGGAGAACATTTCTGCTCCATGGAGTCTCCATTCCTCCCTGTAAAGAGAAGAGATTTAGTTGCCAGTGCTTCTGTGAATGGTTATGCAGGAAGGAAGGAGGCTCTGGTTTTGTTTTTATTACTGAAACCTCTAGTGCCACCAGAGATCACATAAAGCACCCTCAGTCTTAACTTTTCAGTGGGAGCAATTGGTTATTTTGTTGCCTAAAATTTGAAAGCCAGAGTGGATGGTGCATTTTCTGCTGGACTCAAATGAACAATACCCACTACAATTTTGCATTCAAAATGGATTAGCTATTATCTTTCACTTGGAGGATAACCAGATGCAAACGGGCCTGAAAAGGTCACACAGGTGATTTCAATTGGAACCTTAAGGCAATTTTAGTCCTGCATAACTACACTCAGAGGACTTCTTTAATGGCCCTATTATAGGTATGATTCTGTAGCAATATAACTGACATTATAACAATACCTACACTGCTAGTTTTATATTTCACTTAAAATCAACAGTACAAAATTACCACCGTTACTTAGAATGAATGATAGGTATCCCTTTTTTAGTTGAAAAACAATAAAAAGAACTTCATCAAAAACTTCTATTAAATGTCTAATGTGGATTCCTCCCTATATAAAGTTTAATTCAACTTCATACTCTTACCAGTTTCCTTAGAGTGTAGATCAGTTATTCTCCATGCATGCATTCATTCACTGATCAATAAATTCTTATTGGATACTTAATGTGTGTCAGGCATGACTCTGTGAATCTAGACACAAAGAAAGAAAATAAAGTAAGAACTCCTGTTCTTGGAAGTTTATAGTTTTACAGAGGTTAGTGAGGTTGCAAATGATTAGAAGTGAGGTGCAAATGATTAGATAGTAAATGATTTTGACCTTTGGGGTTATATGAAAGTGGTAATAGCAACACATAAACAAACATGTCAAACTGTGTTCCAATAAAACCTCACTTACAAAAACAAGTGCAGAGCTGGATTTGGTCTGGGGGCTATAGTTCAGTGAACTGCAGCATTTAGTTTGGGAGTCAGACAAAAAAAGAATACATGAACTATGTATTAAGAAAAAAAAATAGGAAATAGTGATATTGTGAGGGGATGTGTGTGTATTGGTAGAGAGGTTGCAAATTTAGATCCCGTGGCCAGTTTTTTCACTCGAGTGAAGGCCTAAAGGAAGTGAATGAATCACGCTGATATCTGTAGTAATAGCCCTTTAGGCAGAAAGAACTGCAGGTGCAAAGGAGCTGAGGACTTTATTATGATTTAGATTTAAAGTGTCCCACAAAGTCTTGTGAGTTTGGAAGGTGCTTGGGATGCTATACTCATCATTGGAGTCATCCATTCATGAGATTTCAGAAGGTGGGGCCTAGCTGGGGGTGGGTAATAGGAGTGTGACCTGGAAGAGTACAAGTACATTCTTGTCCCTGGTCTCTCTCTCTCTCTCTCTCTCTCTCTCTCTCTCTCTCTCTCTCTCTCTCTCTCTCTCTCTCTCTCTCTCCTTCCTGGCTCCTATAGGATAAACAACTGTCCTCTACCATCCCCTCAATCGTGCCATTTTTGCGTTGGAGCCAACCAACACCGACTGAATCCTTTGAAAGCTGCCAACCACAATCGAATCCTCTGCAAACTATGAGGCATAATAAAACTCTCCTCGTTTAATGTGTAGATATCAGTTATTTTGTACCAGTGATAGGAAAGTAAATAATACAGAGGTGCTTCAGCCAAAGTGATAAAGGGAAATAGGTAGGAGCAAAAGATGACATCAGAAAAGATATCAAGAGAGAAGCAGCAAATGTGAAATGTAGATCTATATGAGTGATTATAAGAACTTTGGTTTTTCATTTGAGTAGGATGAGGTGCTTTAGTATGGATTTGAGTAGAGGAGTAGAATGATCTTCTCAGCTGATGTCCTGGAGAAGTAATTGCAGGAAGGCTAGGGTACATGCCGAGACCAAGTATAAGATTAGAGTGGTCACCCAGTCAGGAGCTAGTGATGACCTGAACCAAGCTAATAGTATTAGAGGTGATGACAAATGATGGAAACTGTGCTTATGGTTTTAAAATAGAGCCAAAATTTCTGGAGCATTTGTGAGATATACAAGAAAGGAAAGTGTAAAAAAATGACTCCAAGGTTTTAATTTGAGCAAATGGAGGAATATAATTGTTATTTACTGAGATAAGGACACATGAAATAATAACAGAGCCTGTCAGGGTCAGTCATAGTTTGGCATGTAAAATTTGAGATTTCTTCTCTTTTAAAACATTTAAATGGAGACATCACATAGGCAGTTGGTACTGTATACAAATGTGGAACTGAAAAGAAACTTCTAGCAGGGATTATATATTAGAAAACTGACATCATATTGATGGTATTAAAAACCATGAGACTGGATGAACTCACTAAGAAATGAATGTAGATAAGAGAGAACTATCTGAGATTGAATCTAGGGATGCTCTCATGTTGACAAATTTGAAAGATTATAACTAATAAACAAAGGGTACAGATTCCCCCTACATTGAGACTCTTTAGATATAGGTTTACTGCAAACTTAATTGACAGCTAAGTTTAATGGAAAATATTTTACATAAGTTAAAGAAAAAAATGCTTTGTTCCTCATTGAAATCTTTATATATGTATACTTACAGGACTAAAAGATACAAAATACATGAAGCTTCTCACTGACAGAAGACTCTAGGATTTTTTACATCTTTATACTCTGTGCTTGATACACAAAAAACTTTCATATGTATTTCTGCAGCATGATTGATTTGAAGATTGAACAAATAATACTAACCTAAGGATTGCTGTGTTTGAAAAGTATTGCTAAACTGCAGCTGTTCCACTTTATATTCAGGATTGTTCATTCTTTCCTATAATGTCTTTGCAAGTGCCATTCCCACACTGCAATAAATACAACAGCTACTTGTTGAAAAGTGAGTCAACTGTTTGTTAGATCTTGAACTACTGAGAGTATATGAAATTGTAGAAAGTGGTGGGTGGCAAGATGGCAAATGAACATATCCTCTTCTTGATTCTGCAACCTTTATATGATATTTTCTTGGCAAAACAATCTTTTTGGATTCAGTTTTTTCATCTATAAACTACATTTGCTAGCATTCCCTCATAAGTCCTTTTTGACTTTGAATCGATAAATTGTTTTGCCTTGGTTTAAAGTTTTCAAATGATACTTCTTAATA
The DNA here is from genome assembly GCF_053883595.1 of Heterocephalus glaber. Taxonomy (NCBI): domain Eukaryota; kingdom Metazoa; phylum Chordata; class Mammalia; order Rodentia; family Bathyergidae; genus Heterocephalus; species Heterocephalus glaber. The sequence continues at coordinate 9,012,669 of NW_028258327.1, forward strand.
TTTCCTGGCAATGTCTATATATGTAGTGAATTCAGTATTTTTTCCAAATATTTTACATAGACTTTCAGATATGCCTATAGGTACTTTCATGTTTCACATTAAATTCAAGGGGTATGTGTGGTTCTCCATTTTAATAAATGCAGTATCTTCTAGATGGAATATGTATTTTCACTATACAAAAGCAACGAAATAAACAAGGAAACTTTTCAAACAAAAGCAAAGTGGATGCCAATGATAGTTAGTTAGTTATTGCTCCAGGGACCACTTACATCTTCCATTTTTCTCCACACTCTTCTTGTGTGCTCCCAGATTGTGTCCTAGCTGGGGTTGACAGCCGTAGTCCAGATTTCATGACACACAACCCATCTGAGAATTGCCTGTGTGAGATTCAAAGATATTACCTGTGGTGACAACTTCTTTATAAGTCTCTTTTCAAACTTTAGGTTGTGTTTGAATGTGTTTTAACCATTATTTGCTATGGTCTGGTGTGTGATTGGGGTGGATGCTTCTTACAGGTGCTATCTGGATTCCTCCTATAGTTGAATTCTCCAGGAATGTGTTCTCTGTACCTATAAACAGGTTTGTTCTGTTGGCTATTTCTTCTTTCTATTGTTTTAGTCAACACCGTTTCTGAGTTTTTCTACTTAAGTGAAAAAACAAAACAGGTGTTTTAGGGGGAATGGTGTTTTATCCATTTCAGTCACTTAATCCCTCCCATCCGTATCTTTAGAGTAAAGGTCATAAATATAGTATTTTGTGAAACCTGTTATATATGATATTACATACTATGTAATTCATTGTATTTCAAGGTATATACTACATAGCACATTGTGTTTTAAAGGTATGTTTTGATTAGCAAAACAAGTTTGAAAAGTTTATATTCTATGTTGAACCAGAATGAAAATATTTGAGTTTATCTTGGTCAAATGGAATGAACAAAACCTCCTGGCTTGAGCACATGGGTTGATAGTAGGATACAATTGAAACCTCAAGGACTGGTGGGGGTTGGAAGCAGAGAAGAGAAAGATAGAATAGCAATGGAGCAGGAAGGAATTCAGAGTGTCTGTTCAGGTTAAAAAATAATTTAATGGGCTTAGTAAATAAATATATTGCTGCAACCTTTTGACATTTAAAGCATTTAGCTACAGTTCTTCCCCCTTTTCTGATAATAAATCAGACTTATATCCTTTTTAGACATGGCAGAACATGATGATACAGTTACATGTATGAAGGTTAAGGTTTGGGATTACTGTATTTGGACAGTTGTTTCATTAAATATTCTCCCAATGAAATACACTACAGGAATGAGTTAGCATTATGTCACCATGTCACCTTTACTATTTGTAGACTATGGAGAGATATGGAGTGAGAGAAAATTAAGTGCAAATATTTATGGTCTCAGCAATATTCTTTAATTGAGAATGGAAAAAATACAAAAACAAATGTGATCACAGAAGAGCCTTTGGGAAAATATAAGCTTTTATAATAGAATGGTGTTTTTATTTTGAAAGTTTATTCAAAATCTCTCAATTAATTTTTACAGGAGATATTATGCAGGAAAAGTCATGATGAGTAATAAATATTCATTAGAGAATTTTAAATAATAGTGGATTTCTCCCTGTGAAAGAGTAAAGATCCAGGAACAACATAGTAGCACTGGTAGAACAATATCAACAAGAGATCCCAACAAGAAATCTGGCTTTGAGAAAGTAATAGAATATGATATCAGATGATACACAAATAGATGGTTTGGGAAAAAGAACAGAGCAAATGATAAGGAAAGAATAATATTGAACCACCAGAGTAATGGTACAATAACAGAATGTCTCAGTAACTTTAAGTGCAGACAAGCATTGACCTCTCCACTGCCTAATACATCAGCATACACTTTAAAGAAGACAACTCCTAGATAAGAAATACTGTTGCTCTAGAAAAGGCCTTCACTGTAGAAAAAATCAAGGAAGTATATCCTAATATCTTGATCCCAGACAGAGAGAATATAAAAGGTCTTCTAAATTTAAGGTAAGTTTAGAAAAATTTTGTAAGTTACTTTGGTTGAGATTAAAGACGAAAATATCAAAATGAGTTTTGGCAAGAACTCATGAAAGATCAGGCTTAGCCAACCAACCTTGAAAAAGTTGAGAGGCATGGATACTCTCCAGGATACTCCCTACTTTTACAGTTAACTTCAAATAGAAAGTAGAGAAAGTAGGGCCAGAGATTTAGCTCCAGTGGCACCACTGCTGCCCTGCAAACACAAGATCCTGAGTTTGATCCCTGGTACAAAAAGAAAAAGAAAGAAAGGGAAAAAAAAGCATTATAAAAAAATGAAATGTTTTTTTAAAAATAAGAAAAAAAACAGACAGTATCTCAGTTTAGATTTCTTTTTCAGTAAAGTCTATAAATAATAATAGGCTTACTATTCCCCATTATCTTAAAACAGTTGGCATTGGGAGTTTATAATTCTTTTTTATGAGGATGAATGGATAAGGACATCTCCCACTTTTACTCTTTTCTCTGGCATGCATTTAATGTTATCAACCTTCTACTTAGCAGTACAGACAGAATTGAATGTACATGCTGACAAACTGAGAAAGCCTTGGAGGATTTCCTTTTTAATGTAAAGGGGAAAAGAGGGACAACTGGTGGTCATTGGAAAATTGGTGTGAACTTCAAGACTGATCAGATGGAGACAAGAAGCAAATGGTTCAAATCATTCAACATAAGTTATAAAATTCCAATTAGATATTTCTCGTGGGATTGGTGAAATCTTAGGAAAATGTATACAAAGCAACTGAAAAAGATGTAGAATTTTTTATTCTTCTATTGTTCCTAAAAAGCACCACAAATATAGCTGCTTAAACAGTACATATTTATTGTCTCCTAATTATTGTCTCAGAGGCATAGATTAGTTGGGCTCTCTGCTCAGTCTCATAAAGGTACACTCAAGGTTGTGGCTGGGGTGTATTCTCATCTGGAATTGAACATATTCTACTAATATCATTTGGATTGTTGACAGAATTTGAATTACGAGCATTTTATATATTTGTTGTCTAGTGGTTGAAGGACTAAAGCCATCAGCTCCTGGGAGTGACTGCTCTCCAAACAAAGTTCCCAACATAGTTGTTTGCTTGTTTCAAAACAAGTAGGAGAGCAGCTCTTTCTTCTGTGTGGGTCTTGATTAAGTCTGGCTCACTTGGGATAATCTCCCTTTTATTAAACCAAAGTTAACTCACTTGGAACCTTAATTGTATCTCCAAGATTCCTTCATTTTTTAGGAATGGCATTTCTACAGATTACAAATCTCGCTCATAATTGGGAGAAGAAGGTGTATTGAGGCTGTAACATTGGAGGGTAGGAATTGGGGACCATTTTAGAAATCTGTCTACCATATACGCCAATTATGCTTGCAGGTGAATCTCAAATAATAATCATTTTCACTATTCTATGAGCTCTACCAAGCTCAAGCTCCTTTTCAAGGTCTAATGAATTCTAGATACTTGCAGTAGGAATATACACTGAAAGTACATTGTGTTGAGCCTGGAGTCTCTGAGATACCATGGGATTCAGAGAGATGGTAGTTACTGTCACTGAGTGAGCTCTATCAGTAGTTTTGACTGGTTGCATAAACTCCATTCCACCTCTGATGTGTTGTCCCACTACACCTTCACCTTCCTCACAGAGATCCTCTGTGCTAGCACATATGGGAGACTCTATAGAATCTCCTCTAGTCCTTGGCCAAAATGATACCAAATATGAAAAAAAATAGGAGCTGAGGGTACCATACTTTGGCTGGAGATTTTGGTACAGCCCAAGAAGGAAGGAAAATAGTTGAAGAGGAGTAGGAGATAATTGTTCTTTTCTCATGTGTTGAGAATTTGATAAAGAACAGTATTCTCTGGGTCAAAGCACAACCATTTAGATAACACTCTAGACATATTGTTCCATAAGGATCCTTGATTTAAGAAACTCAGTCTACCACCCAAAAGCATAAATTTGGTAATTGCACAAATATTAAAGTCAATAGCAGTATCTGCACACCAGATTGGTGATTCTTTCCTTAAGCATGCACAGATGTCAAACTTCTCCATGTACTAGTCTTGAGGCTAAATTTCTTCCCAGTTTATAGGTCCATTTTGACCAAAGAAGAGATTTGGAGAATCACTCCTTTTGAAATAAATCTAAATAGCAGAAATCAAAGGTTTAGAATAATGCCTAATACTCCCAAGGAGGCTTTTTCTTTTTAACATAGGAGAACTACTGTAACTTTAATACATCTGCTGGATATAACTAGACATGGTAGGAGGGGCAGAAAAGTCTATAAAGATCCATCTAGACCAGGCCACTTAAAATGACACTGTTTCACAATCTCTGTTTTGATTTTTAGAAGGAACTTCATTACCAATAGATCTATATCTTGGGGTTAGTAACATAAAAACAGATTGAGAAGGTCTAACTCAAGATGCAGTTAAGTAGAGGAACAGATTTTAAGACCCATGCTCACTGGAAACCTTGGAAAACTATCATTATCAGAAAGAACACTGTGACATTTCAGAAATTTTCCTGAGTTTTGGTCAGGGTTTGGGATCTTGTGCAAGATTTGCGGATACGTCAATAAAATTAAGGAGCTGTCAAAAGTGATCCCTGGATCTATCAGTATGCCTGTTATAATGAATGCCACTATAAGATGCAATCTCAAATCCATGACTATCAGGAATATGCAGCTAATCATGGAAAACTGTTATGAAAGGGAAAAGATGCATGCCAATCCTGAATAATAATAATAATGTATTAATAATTAGTAATATATTAATAAAATATGTTATTATTATAAAATTCACAGTTTAAAATTAGTTACATTATCCAACGAGGTTTCAGTTCACTGTCAGCTTGCTCCAAGGCAGGACCATGTGGCAGAAGCTTATGGTTTGGGAGAGTTGCTCACTCATGGCATGGCAGAGAGCAGAGAGTGAATGAAGGAAGGAATGGGGAAGAAACAAACCCTTACAGGCCACACCCCCAGTTACCCACCTCTTCTGACCACATCCCACCTCCTTATAGCAAGTAAGCTGGACTAATCCACTGATTATTACATCCCCATGATCCAATCACCCCTCCCCAACCCCCCACCAATGAATGCATGAGGATTTGGAGGGATATCTAGATATAATCCATAAAATTCCACCTTAGCCCCCCCAAAACTCATGTGCATCCTTGTAAGTAACGTAAATCTAGTTTATTTTTAAGAGTTTCCAAAGTCATAATAGTTTCCGTATTGCTGAAAACTCCAAACGCAAAGTCCCTTCTGAGACTTTAGCAAACTCTCAGCTGTAAGCCCCTGTAGAACTCAAAGGAAAGTAAACAGTACATACAGTGGGACTAAGTAAGAGGCAGAAATAGGCAGATAGAAAAGCATGGGATAAGTGAACCCAAAACCCAGCAGCAAAAATATTAAATCCCATGTTTACATTTCTAGGACCCAGGACAAGCTGTGATGAGATGTGAACTTCTAAGGGCTGGTATGGCCTTACCTCTATGGTATTGCCAGTGGTTGCAGTTCTCATGGCCTTTCTCTTGGGCTGGCTTTTCACAGTCCTTATGACTTCCCTCAGATATTTCACATTTCTGGCTTCTCCAGTATTCTGGGGTCTTCACTGAACCTTCAGCTTCTCTCTTATCACTTTATGCATTGTCTTCTCAGTGGCAAACTGCCTGGTCTCCCATGCCTTCTTCTGAAATCTCGGTCAAAGACTCCCTGACCCCACAACTCTTGCATTCTGCATGATGGTGAAATCAGGATGACATGGATGATGCCAAGGTCTGCTGCCACCAGCTCAAGCACAGATAGACATTTTTAAGGTAAAAATGCAATGGCACTTAACTCAATGTGTAGAGTGGGGCATCTCCTACTGCTTCTTCAGGAGGCAACTCCATTCCTGGACTATAATTAGGAAGTCACAGACATAAGTCCTTCAGGGCCTTATGCCATTTTAGACAGGAATGCAAATAATTATTTTGTTAAAAAGATTGACTATCAATTAATCAGAAAAAGCTCTCTGAGGAATTCTGACGGAAAGTGACCAATATGGTGACTATTCAAAACTAGGTAGCTATGAGCAAGGAATTAGAAGTTACAGCACTGACAGAATGCAAGCCCACTTACTTGGAAAAGGATTATGTGAGGGTAATGGTTAATATTGATTGTTAACTTGATTAAGTTGGGAAACAGCTAGGAAATTAGTACAGCATACTTCTGGCTGTGCTAGTGAGGGGTTTCCAGAGACAATGGGCATGTAGGGCAACAAACTGATGGGGGAGACATGCCATAAATATAGATAGGGATACTATCCAATAAAGTGGGGACCTGGAATGGAAAAAATTGAAGAATGAAGAAGCCTACTAATTCGGACTCTTATCCTCCTTCTCTGCTTGCTGGCTTCCATGAGATGAGCAGCTTTCTTCTGCTATGCCTTCCCACCATGATGTTTTCTGCTTTACTATTAGGCCCAGCAAAAATGGAACCAAGTGAGCATGGACTGAAATCTCTGAAACCATGAACCTATTTTGTTTTTCTTAACCCTTCCTCTTTTAAATTATTAGTTTTTCAGTATATTGTCACATCAAGGAAAAGATGACTAGCACAGGTGACCTACGTCTTTGGAAAGACTTAACTATTTCCAGTTGGCAGAGAATGTGACAAGACTCTACCCCATTAATTAACTCACACTTTTCTGTCCTCACCCACAATAGGAAAGGAATATCAGCTTGATAGCACTTTAAATTTGCCAGTGGGAATAATTATTTTCCATGATCCTCACAGAGTTTCCTGACTCTGAGTAATGGAGGAATCTGGAATGAAGTAGCCAGGTGAATAGCCCGTGCCATCCTTGGCCATAGGTATGGAAAATAACTTAAGAACTTTAGAAAAGTATAAATAAGGACCAAATGTATCATAGATACTGTGAAATAGGAAGAAACTGATCAAATTGAAAGGGGCACAAGGGAGGGGGAGAGGGTAAAAAAGGCTGGGAAAAGAAAAAAATGAGAAACGAATGATAAAATGGAAACAGAACTCTTGTAGATAAGAAGTGGAGGCAGGGTAGAAAGGAGGGGAATGGGAAAAATATGAATCAAAGTATATCATGTACATGTATAAATTCCATATGATCAATGTGATCATTATATATATATATATAAATTATACCAATAAACTTAATTAATGAGAAAAAGAACTTTAGAGACAAGGCATGACTGACTTGAACTCAGAAGATGGAGGCTTGACAAAACTGAGATACTAAAGAATGGAAGGAGATAGGGCCGGGGATTTGGCTCAGTGGTACCGCTTCCTGCCTGGTAAGAACAAGGTCCCGAGTTTGATCCCCAGGACCAAAAAAAAAAAAAAGAATGGAAGGAGGAATAGAAAAAAGGTGAAGAACAAAACAAGGGACTGTGATGTCATCTGTACTTCCAAGACTCATGTTTGAAAGAATAAAATCAAATCATTGATGGGCAGCAACACTGTAACTTGTGTCATTCTCCCATTTCAAGCAATAAATTATATAAGATTCTTTGAAGCACTGAAGCCTGTACAGCCTTCAGACTTTTCAAGGCTACCTGATTTTCTACCATTATTCTCAGAATTTCACTTTTTTTTTGAGTATAGTTATTGTGTGGTTCAAATGAAGTAACAAATGACATCAGTTGTTTAGTTGGACAATGAGCATGTGAAGGATGATCTCCATTTCATACTTGGATTCCAGTTGTTGCAGTGGTAATAACTTTAGTTTATCAAAAAGATTTCAGCAACAGCAAGATTGGATACATACACAGTAATACATCTGCTTTTAGGAATAAGGTATATCTATATACACCAAATGTGGATGAATTAAATGATGTTTGAAATGACCTAGGACACTTTTCAATGCAGTTGAAGTTGAATAACTTTTTAAAAAATTCTTTTATTGGTACATTTTAGGTATACAATATGTTTACATGTATCATTGGGTGCTTGTACCTGTACATGATGTATCTTGGTTCTTATTTTTCCCCCATTACCTGTGCGCCCTTCACCCCCTCCATCCTTCCCTATTTACATAGATTTCGTTTCCATTTTTTTTTCTTTTTTCATAATTTTTCCTTTTCCTTCTTTGCTTCCCCTTCCCCTCCCACCACCGCTACACCTTTGTACTTTTGCCTATTTCAAATTATCAATTATTCATTTTAATCCTTATTTACACTTTCAGTTTCTCACACTAGAGAAACTATTTGGCATTTACACATGTGTGTCCTACTTATTTCATTTAAGAGTATAGCCTCAATAACTTTTTATTAAATATTCTGTATTGTTAGCCATTTTGAAAACTCCATCTTATTGGATTCTCTCTCAGTCTTGACACCTTCATTTAGGGATGGGTTGAGAAACTGCAAAGAAACATGAGCAGTATTCCTATGACAAGAACATGATCTTTCTCCTCTCATATGCCTACAGGCCTAGGAGAAAACATCTTAAGTTATTTCAATTATTATAGATTGTAAAACAGTATTTCAAATTTTGTCATGTTAATTTTCTATTGAAACTATAAAATTCTCTCTCTCCTTTGAATAAAGAAATATAGTAATAGAAGCAGTGAGACACAAATAACAAGGCACAACATATGAAGATATAGTATAGTACTTGTCACCAAGACTAATTCAGAAGTTTTTGAATGAAGAATATTTTATGAATTTATTTTCAGTATAAATTTAAAAATGATTTTATTTAAACAGAATTAGAAAAAAAATTAAAAATAAACAGAATTAGAATGTAAAATGCAGGAGGAATACTATTTAGAATTTTTAAACCTTAATTTCCTAATGAAAACCATACAAAATTCTTACCCAGTGATTATTTTATATAAATGGATGTGGTTATTAGTTCATGTATTATATATTCATCTATGATTTTTGGGGGGTTAGTGCAAATTTTAAACAGTATTTATTTTATTTTTATTAATTATACTGATACATTTAAGGTATACAATATAATGACATTCATTATTGGAAATTTGCACCATTACATAATCCATCCTGGTTCTTATTTTTTCCCCATTTTCCTGCCTTCCCTTCAACCCCTCCACCCCTTCCTATCTACAAAGACTTTGTTTCCATTTTTTCTTTTTCTCATATTAATTCCATTCCCTTCTTTCTTTTCCCCTACCCCTCCCATTTCCCCTTCCCCTTTGCACCTTTTGTTCCTATTTCACTTTATCTATTATACCTTTTAGTCTTTATTTACACTTTCAGTTTCTCACACTAGAGAAACTATTGAGACATTTATAGCTAAATGGATGGACATTGAGGTGACACTCTTATGTGAAATAAATAGGACACACGTGTGTATTCATCCATAATTTATAGCTGCAGTATTTCAGGTTTCTGTACAAAGCTACAACATTTTCTCCTATGATATATTGTTAACATATCACCACCTTATAGATAGTTTACATATATGCATATATGTATACATATGTATATAGAGAAAATAAAAGATAACATTTAATAGGTTCTAGTTCAATCAGTTCTGATTCACAGACTTTGCCAGGGATGCCAATCTTATTTGAGACTGTAATACTCTATAATTGTGTATGACAGCTTTCAAACTGTGGTTTTATATGTATGATATATAATGATATGAATCATAATAGATGGAATATAGTATTATATATGCAGTCTTCTTAACAATTACAACATCACATTTCATAGTTAAATGTTGACTCTAAAAAATTAAAAATAATAAAGTTGCTCAAAATCTATAAAAATTGATGAGAAATAATGTTAAACATGTACTGCAATGATAGGACCTCTTTTTATCTTCCTTTTTGAACGGTCCTATAATTTCTTGATTAAGTCTCTGAACTCCTCTGTCTCCAGAGTTTCAGTGGTAAAGTAGGAGTCTATTAACCTCAACAAGGATGTGGTCAAAAGATATAAAAATAGCTCATTTTGAATGCTGATTAATTGGTTTTATAATAATATAACATAGTGGTGTAGAGTATAATATGGGTAGTTTAGGGCCAGGGATTTACCTCAGTGCTTCTGCTGCCTGCCTCGCAAGAGCAAGGACCCGAGTTTGATCCCCAGTACCAAAAAAAATAATATGAGTAGTTTGAGTATGAGAAATATGTAAGCACATGATTTTTGGCCTTGCTTTTCAGCTAAGGCTCTGCAAGCAGAATATGAAGCCTGGTATAATGCATGAGAAGTGTGTGTTTGTGAGTGTATGTGTGAGATAAAATGTGAGTGAATGTGTTTCTACACACACAAAGGTATAAGCAGGTGTTGGCAAAGTATGCCTTATGTGCCTGAGATTTTCTGAGAAAATTTGTTGATAGAATGAAGGATTCTTTTTGTTGACAGGTTAAAGTCAGTAAAGCCCACAGTGCTACCTTAGTCAAGTGCTTTAGGAATATGCCAGTATGTATGAGCCTTGGTTCCTGACTTTAAGAGCTTAATCTCATCAGAGGTACACAAGTACAAAAGAAACAGAACAAAACACAATATATAAACTTCCAAATGCCCCCCCCATTTTTGTGTACCAGACGGAGTGCAAAGGGGAAGATGATATACTAATAATGGTTAACAAAACAAGAGAAAGATTAATGTGGGCTAGAAGTGGGATAAATGTATGGAATCACAAGAATTTAAAATAGGTTAGAGAAGGCTTAGATTGCGTGTGTGTGTGTGTGTGTGTGTGTGTGTGTGAGAGAGAGAGAGAGAGAGAGTGTGTGTGTCTATCTGTCTGTTCAGTGGAAGGTAATCAAAATGACAGGAATGAACCTTCTCCACCAAGAAAAATCCTCAAAGCACAACAAAGCAGTCATTTATTTAACAAAGGAGAGTACTGAAAATCTCCAGCTCTTTGTCAGGAGTTGAGGATACAAAGCACACATTTCCCTTTTTGTTATCACTTATTTACAAAAAGGATAAGTATATTCTTGTTTCAGAGTTTGATTTTCAGATCCTGAGGTAACCACACTCGAATCCCAGTGGGCTGACAAGAGTTTGTCAAAAACCTTGGGTAGTTTCCTTGAAAAGTAACAAAGAAACATACATAAAGTTCACCCAAATTTCAGCTCTAACATATTTAAATCATGTTTTTTCTTTTTTTTTTCAGGACATGTAATTAATTATCTTAGGATTTGGTAGAGTCACTAATTGCTGTAATTTCAGAAGTAAAGGTTGGGAGGATTCTGAGGCAGCAGCTTGCTGTGTGAATGTCGGTATTAATGGTAACCTAAGAGCCCTTTTCATGCTTATTCATTCTAGTTGAGGTGTTGCCTGCTAAGTCTCTTCCCCTGACCCTGGGCTCTGAAGGTTCCCATCCTTCAAAGGCATTGCTGAAGCCTACTAGTGTTTGTGCTTATCACATGGTGTTTGTGTCTGTTTCCCCCACCAGACTGTGGATTTCTTTACTTTTTATAATTATGACTAATACTACATCTAGCACCCAGTGGATTCCTATGTGTCTTTGCTGCCTACTGTCAAATAATTTTGACTCCTTGGCCAGAAACTTTACATGAGCCTATAGGAACAAGTCATAAGAACCAACTTTGGCCCCTGTGGGATTTGAAGAGGCAAATTTGACAGTATTCTTGACCACTTAGGTATATAAGTTTTTTAAACATATATATCTTACTCTTTTATTCAGTAGATATATCACACTGGTGCAAAGAGGGAAAAGATGACAGCCCATACCAACAGAATGGAAGCTTTGAGAGAGCAAGGGGGAGATGGAGAGATTCACCACTATATAAAGTCTAAGTAAATCCTCTGCAAACAAAGTACCATAGTGCTCATGCTCACAGCAAGAGACAGGTTCTATAAGTAATGATCTGGGCTTTGAACCCTGCTGTGAAGGGTGAGTCGTTCCAAATCAAAGGGTGTGAAAGGGCTGCAGTTCTGTTCTACGACTCTGGCACCGATCAAAGCCTTTATTTGCTTCTGCTCTTTCAAAAGGCAAGCTATGAATGGCAGATTAGTGCCGTAATCCTCATATGTTCAATTCATCCCATTCCAAATTTAGAATACTGGGATTTTCTAACACCTCCAGGATGCAGAGCCAAACTATACCTGTGGGTCCTTTCAATACAATAAACTTTCATGTATCTGGTTGTCAGTGGTTTACAACTGGCTATCAAAAGAATACTTATTTGTGAATCTCAATGGACAGAACTCCCTAAAGCGTGCCCCCCCGCCCCCACTCTTTCTCCTAATATATTTAAACAACAGTAAAACAGAAACAAGACCACAAGGATAGGACAAAGCAGGAAGATCATCCTATTATACTGTCTGGTACAGCTCTGGGGAAAATTACTACAATCTGGCCTGCTTTAGGCTTCTTTCTGACTCTCCATTCAGTCTCTTCCATAGAAGTTTTTCAGTCCTCTCCAAGCCCCATACCTTTCCTTTGTGTTCTCTGTAACAGATACTCACACCCTCAGGCTGTTTTTATCCCACTCTTATTTAGGCAGGTAGCACTAGAAAGGCAACAGTGTGGCTCACACATGGGAGCAGATCGTGACTCACCTTGTGAGTCACAGTAGACTTTTATTCTGAAATAAAAATGAGGTTCCTCAGTAAGATGGTTGGGAGCAGAAGTGTGACATGATCTGATTTATGTGGCCAAAGGAATAATGGTTGTAATAATGAGAATAATCAAGGGAGGCCAGGACAAACACAAGAGGACCCACTGACATTCATCCAGGTGGAAATTACTGTGGCTGTACCAGGTGGTGGTGGTAGAAGAAATGAGAGGTGGCTGGAGTCTAGATCTATTCTGAAGGTAAAACATGCAGAATTCCCAGATGGATTTGATTTGGGATGTGAGAGAGACAGCAAGAATGCTGGAGGGATGAAGGGCTTCCCAGCCAATATAGGGAAACATGAGGTCATAGAAAATTTAAGATGTCAAAGATTCTTATAAGTAATATTGCTAGAAAACAGGTGAGAAAAGACACAGTTTTATTTTTCTGTTGTTACTTGAAAAGCATATAAATGAGATTCTTCTCTGGCTTCTGGCAATTAGAAAAGGTTTTTTACCTTATAAGCATTAGGTCGGCCACAATGAAAGTGGGCTGAGAAATAGAAATATGAGGTGGAAATAGGGACAGATTAGATAACAGTTCTCAGATTTAGAAATAGGTGGCTTTAGGCAGTGGTTCTCAAAATTGTCAGTGAATCAGACCCATAAACAAGGTTTGTTAAAATTCAGATTACGGGGCCCACCCGGAGAATTTCTGATTCAGAGTTGAGTGATCTAAAGAATATGTAACTTCTATTTTTAGTTTTTCATTACACTAACACTATTGGTCCAAAAACAATTAGTTCCCAGACAAGAATATTCTGCAGTTTAAAACTTATCAAGAAATAAAGAGCTGTTTACACTTAAGCTTGATGTTCTTTGTTACAAGAAGCTCGTAACCTTTTACAGGAGCTTATTTTGGGATAGGCAGTTCATTGTGTTAGTTTGGTATTTGGGAGCAAGATATTAATTGAGAATTATTGGAATATAGATGGAATTTTAAAATCTTGAAAAATAAACATGTTCAAGGTGGTTAATGATATGGAAATAGAAAAGTAGAATTAAGATTGAGGGCATAGAGAGAATGAAATTTGTGTCACCCTTGATTGATACATGTACTTCATAGTTATTCATTTGATATAAAAGATTTGTATACACTCAAAGCACAAGTTTTCTTTACAGTGTCTCTCCATTCCCCATCCCAAAAGTATGTGAGGTATCTGAGACTCTGTGCTAAGTACTATGACTATTGTTACACAGCTAGTACAGCACATTACACTTTGCAAAGATGGCTGCAACATTATCTTCTATCCCAAATGCTATTTTGAAAGAACTTGATACTTCCCCCATAAGAGAAGATCTTTGTTCCCCCTCCTTAGATTTAGGCAGGTTTTTTACTTCTTGTAACTACCAAAATACTGGAGGAGATACTTCATAATTTCCAAAACTTTGTTAGAAAAAGTGTTTTAAATTCGACTTTTTTAGTGAAGCACTCCTATTAAAACCCTGAGCCTCAGCCTATAAAGTCTGATTGCTATGAGGCTGCCTAACTGTGAGGAAAGTAATTGAGCCTACATAGAACACTGAATGGGGAATCCCTGAGACTACATTAAGTGGGGGATGGCCAGGGGGCACTAACTATCTCTTTGCTAGCCCCAGCTATCAAATCACCGAAATGCATGAGAGAGAAAAAGCCTTGCCCATCCATGCATGTTCTGAATGCCTGACCCACAGAAACTGAGAATTTGAATAGTGTTGTTTTACACCAAAGTTTTGGAGTGATTCATTCTAATTTGTTTAATTTTTCAAATCTGCTTGATCATAATGGAGTTCACTGTAAGAACTTTTAGAAAACTTGGGAAACAAAAGTTGAAGATTGCATATCTTAGAACCACAGGATTATCATGCTATTAGACATGCAAGATAAGACATTGGAGAGTAAAATTTCCTTTAGGGAGGAAAGGAAGGAGGAAGGGAGGGAGGGGAAGAAGGAAGGAAGGAAGGAAGGAAAGAAAGAAAGAAAGAAAGAAAGAAAGAAAGAAAGAAAGAAAGAAAGAAAAGAAGGGAAAGAAAACAAGGTGGTAGCAGACATGTTATATCTTAGAGGCAGGTCTTCCAGTAGCAAGTGCTTCAAATGATACCACATGACACTGAGAAGAACTGCCAGGATGAACAGTTTCCTTGTATCAGTCATTCTTAAATTTCTTCTATTTTATATATTCTAACCAGACCTTTAAAAACTATATATTTTGAGTCCTGCGGAACACGCTGAATCACCACGCTGCAGACAGGCAGGTCTGTGCATGCCCTATCGAGGGCCTGAGTTGCACAGAACATGCTGAATCAGCCCACTGCAGACAGGCAGTCACCTGGTTCCACACTACAAAGATGCAGAGAACACCAGACCACCAGACCACAGTACTGAGTCCCGCTGTTCTCAACCCAGAGGTAGGGGCTTCTGAGCCACCATCCCACTGCTCCTGGTCCAGAGGAAGGGGCTTCCCAGTCACCATCCCTCCCGTTGCTCCCAGCCCAGAAGAAAGGGCATTTGGGCCACCTTCTGTCCAGCTGCTCCTGGCCCAGAGGAAGGGGTCTCCAGGCCACCATCCCTCTCACCGCTCCCAGACCAGAGGGAGGGACTTCTGAGCTGCCATCCCACTGCTCCTTGTCCAGACGAAGGGAGGAAGGGGCTTCCCAGCCACCATCCCTCTTGCTGCTCCCAGCCCACAGGAAAGGGCTTTTGGGTCCCCATATCTACCGCTGCTCCCGGCCCCTGTCCCACCTCTCCCAGCTCAGAGGAGGTAATCCGTGCAGGTGCTAACAGCCCCCCACCCCAGTCGAAATGAGAAAACATGTAAATAAGTCTCAAAACCAGACTTCCAGATCACCTACAGCAATTCCAAAGGAAAATGAGATGGAACACTCTGATACTCAACCACTTGGACCCACTGAACTGGCAACAAAAGGGGATCTGGAAAAAATGAAATCAGAAATAATTTCTCACATAACAGGAGAAATTGTGCCCCTAGTGCAAGACATGATTAATAAATCTAGAGAGGAGCTGAGGAACATGATGGAATCCCAACATAAGAAACAAATGGAATCCAAAAAACAAGTGCAAATAGATTTCCAGGACATGAAAAACTCCACTGAAAGTCTACACAGCAGAATGAGCCAATGTGAGGACAGAATTTCAGATACAGAAGATAATATTGCAATTAGTGACCAGGAAAAGGAAAATTGCTTCAAAATTATAAGGGAAAATGAGAAATCAATCCAGCAGCTGCTAGATGATGCAAAGAAGAATAAAATAAGACTGACTGGAGTCAAAGAAGAAACAGGAGAGAGTGCAGATGACAGAAGAAAATTGTTCATAGAAGTGATGGCAGAAAACTTGCCCAGCAGGGGAAAAGAACTTGACATACAGGTTAGTGAAGCATATAGGACTCCAATTAGGCTTGATTAAAAAAAATATACACACAGGCATATAATTGTTAAGATTCCAGAAGCTCAGCAGAAGAACAAAGTTCTACAAGCAGTTAGAGAAGAGAAACAAATCACATACAAAGGAAAGCCCATCAGAATCACACCAGACTTCTCAATGAAAATCCTCAAGGCAAGAAGAGCTTGGAGTGACATATTCCAAGCCCTAAAAGAAAACAGCCTCCAACCCAGATTGATGGACCCTGCAAAACTATCTTTCAAAATGGATGGAGAAATAAGATACTTTCATGACAAAGAGCACCTTAGGAACTTCGTGAATACCAAATCAGCACTCCAAAGAATTTTACACAATGTCCTAGGAACAGACATTGAGGATCACAACCCCAGAAAGCAAAACAGAATGAACCCATCTGGCACGATAAGAAATTAAATGTAAAGGGGGAGAACCCAACAAAAAGATAAAGTCATGGCAATGACAAGTCAATACATTTCGGTTATAACCATCAATGTTAATGGTCTCAATCCACCAATCAAAAGAAATAGACTGGCAGAATGGGTCAAGAAGCAAAATCCAACAATATGCTGCATACAAGAAACACACTTAATTCAAAAAGAAACTCATAGACTGAAAGTTAAAGGGTGGAAAACAATACTTCATGAGACAGGAACCCAAAGAAAAGCAGGAGTTGCTATCCTCTTTGCAGATCAAGTAGATTTCAAACCAACACTGATTAAGAGAGATGAAGAAGGACACTACATCCTTGTAAAGGGAAGAATCCAAGAGGAAGAGATGACAATCATAAATATCTATACACCAAACAATAGTGCGCCCAACTATATAAAACAAATACTAACGGACATGAAAAATCATATATGCACTAATACAATTGTAGTGGGGGACCTCAACACCCCACTGTCACAAATAGATAGATCAACTAGTCTAAAAATAAGTAATGAAATACTAGAACTCAATCAAACTCTTGAACAAATGAACTTAACAAATGATTACAGAGTCTTCCACCCCACAAAATCAGAATACACATTCTTCTCAGCTGCATATGGGTCATTCTCAAAAATAGACCATATACTCACACACAGAACATGTTTAAGTAAGTGCAAAGAATTGAAGTTATCCCCTGTATATTATCCGACCATAGTGCAATGAAATTGGAGATCCATAGCAAAAGAAACTCAAAAAATTTCATAAACACGTGGAAATTGAACAACACACTGCTGAATAACCAATGGGTCACAGAGGAAATTAAGGAAGAAATCAGACAATTCCTTCAATTAAATGACAATGACAATACAACATATCAGAATCTGTGGGGCACAATGAAAGCAGACTTACAAGGGAAATTCATAGCAGTGAATAGGCATATTAGGAAAACAGAATGAGCCCAATTAAACAACCTGATGCTGAATCTCCAGCTTCTAGAAAAAGAAGAGCAGGACAACCCCAAAGCTCCTACAAGGGAGGAAATTATAAAAATCAGAGGAGAAATCAATGCAATGGAGACAAAGAGAACCATACAAAAAATCAATGAAGCCAAGAGTTGCTTCTTCAAAAGAATCAACAAAATTGCCAAAGCCTTAGCCAACCTTATCAGAAAAAGGAAAGAAAAGGCCCAAATCCATGCAATTAGGAATGAAAAGGGTGAAATTACAACAGACCCAGCAGAAATCCAGAGGAACATCAATACCTACTTGCAGAATCTATACGCCAATAAGATGGACAACACAGAAGAAATGGACAGATTCCTTGATACATATGATTTACCAAAGTTGAATAAAGAAGATCTAAAAATTCTGAAGAAACCCATATCAATCAATGAAATTGAAAATGTAACTAAAAACTCATCAACTAAGAAAAGCCCGGGCCCTGATGGCTTCACTGCTGAATTCTACAAGACATTTAGGGAGGAACTGCTGCCACTATGGTTGAAACTCTTCAATGAAATTGGAAGGGAAGCAATACTCCCAAATTCATTCCTGGAAGCAAGCATCACCTTGATCCCCAAAGCAGAGAAAGACCCAACTGAAAAGGAGAACTATAGGCCAATCTCACTAATGAACATAGATGCAAAAATTCTTAATAAGATACTGACAAACAGAGTGCAGAAGATCATAAAGAAGATTATACACCCTGATCAAGTGGGATTCATCCCAAGGAGGCAGGGATGGTTCAATATATGAAAATCAATCAATGTAATACACTATATCAATAGAGCCAAGGACAAAAACCATATGATTATCTCCATAGACGCAGAAAAAGCATTTGACAAAATCCAACATGCATTTATGTTAAAAACCCTACAAAAAATTGGAATAGATGGTCTCTACCTCACACTGATAGAAGCCATCTATGAAAAACCAACAGCCAATATCATACTAAATGGTCAAAAACTGAAACACTTCACACTCAAATCAGGAACAAGAAAAGGATGTCCACTATCACCACTCTTGTTCAATATAGTTCTGGAAACATTAGCCACGGCAATTAGACAAGAGAAAGAAATAAAAGGAATAAAGATAGGAAATGAAGAAGTCAAATTGTCATTATTTGCAGATGACATGATCCCCTATATAGAAGACCCCAAGAACTCCACCAAAAGTCTTCTAGACTTCATAACCAAATTCAGTCAAGTAGCTGGTTATAAGGTCAATACACAAAAATCAATAGCTTTCCTCTACACAAATGACAGACTCACTGAGAGAGAAATAGGGCAAATAATTCCTTTCACAATAGCATCTGAAATACTGAAATACCTAGGAATCAACCTAACAAAAGAAATCAAAGACCTCTTCTCTGAAAACTATGGCATTCTTGAAGATGATATCAGAAAATGGACAGAGATCCCCTGCTCCTGGTTAGGAAGAATTAATATAGTGAAAATGGCCATACTTCCAAAACTGCTATACAGATTTAATGGAATTCTCATTGAGATCCCAGCAGCGTACTTCATGGACCTTGAGAAAACAATCCAAAAATTCATTTGGAAGAAGAAGAGACCCAGAATAGCAAAAGCAATTCTAGGTAACAGAGACATGGCAGGGGATATCACAATCCCCAACCTGCAACTCTACTACAAAGCTACTGTGATAAAAACAGCATGGTACTGGCAAAGAAACAGACCTGAGGACCAGTGGAACAAAATAGAAGATGCAGAAACAACACCAGACACACTCAACCATCTCATCTTTGACAAAGGAGCCAAACACCCTCACTGGAGGAAAGATAGCCTCTTTAATAAATGGTGCTAGACAAATTGGGCTTCAACTTGCCAAAGATTAAAACTAGACCTATATCTCTCACCATGCACTAAAAAAAATAGAAATAGATTAAAGATCTAAATATTAAAATAGAAACTCTGAACCAGTTGGAACAGAGGTTAGGTAGAACCCTTGAAGACATCAGTGTAGGAAAAGATTTTATGAACAAAACCTTAGTTGCCCGTGAACTAGCACAAACATTCAACAAGTGGGATCTCTTCTTATTAAAAGGCTTCTGCCCAGCAAGAGAAACCACCTGCAGTGTGAAGAGACAACCCACAACGTGGGGAAAAATCTTCACCTGCTCTTCCTCAGACAAAGGTCTACTATCTCAAATCTATAAAGAACCTAAAAAGATCAGACCTCCCAAATTTAAAGACCCAATCCAAAAATGGGCATCTAAAATGAACAGACATTTCTCACACAAAGAAGTAGAAATAGCAAATAAATACATGAAAAACTGTTCAACATCACTCGTCATTCAAGAGATGCAAATGAAAACAACACTCAGATTTCACTTCACTCCAGAAAGAATGGCTGCTATCATGAAATCAACCAATAACAAATGCTGGCGGGGCTGTGGGGAAAGAGGAACCCTGCTCCACTGCTGGTGGGAGTGTAGACTGGTGCAACCACTGTGGAAATCAGTATGGAGATACCTCAAAGAACTAGGACTGGAAGTCCCATTTGACCCTGCTATTCCACTGCTGGGGATCTTCCCCAAAGAATTAAAAGAATCATACCACAGTGATATATGTGCACCCATGTTCATAGCAGCAGTTTGTAATAGCTAAAACTTGGAAACAGCCCAAATGCCCATCAACTGGAGACTGGATAAAGAAAATGTGTTTTTTTTAGTAAAACAGAGTACTACTCAGCCATAAAAAATGAGAAATTAGAGACATATATAGCTAAGTGGGTGCACATTGAGGTGATACTCTTAAGTGAAATAAATAGGACATACGTGCATAAATACCGAATAGTTTCTCTGGTGTGAGAAACTGAAAGTGTAAATAAGGACTAAATGTATAATAAGTAATGTGAAATAGGAAGAAAAGGGGCAAAGGGGAAGGAAGTGGGAGGACTAGGGGAAAGGATAGAAGGGAATGGGATTAATATGAGAAAATGGAAAAATAGGAACAAAATCTTTGTAAATAGGGAGGAATGGAGGGGTTGAAGGGAGGGCTGGGCAAGGGTGAAAAATAAGAACCAAGAGAGACTATGTAAAAGTGCAAATTTCCAATGATGAATGTCATTATATTGTATACCTAAATTGTACCGATGATTAGAATGAATAATTGATAATGTAAAATAGGAAGAAAAGGTCCAAAGGGGTAGGGGTAGTGGGAGGGGCAGGGGAAAGGAAAGAAGGGAATGGAAACATTATGAGAAATGGAAAAAATGGAAATAAAGTCTTTGTAAATAGGGAAGGGTGGAGGGGCTGAGGGGAGGGCTAGGAATGGGGAAAAAATAAGAACCAAGATGCATTATGCAAAGGTACACTTCCCAATGAGAAATGTAATTGTGTTGTATACCTACAATGTACCAATAAAAGAATTTAATTTTTAAAAACCCCAAAACTATATATCTTTATTATATTATTACTCTACTTAGCGATTTTCATTAGCTTTTAAGTGCTCTTAGTACATAAGATAGATAACAGGAAGTAGAGAAATCTTTCAAGTGGAAAGGGAAACAAGCGATAGAGGGAGGGGGAGGGGTGATAGAAAACGTTTGGAAAAAAAGAATTTAAGAAAAAATGGAAAAAGAGCTTTTGCAAAGGGAAGGGGGCTGATATTTGGAAGGAGTATTGAGGGATTTGAAGGGTAGGAGAGAAAAAAAGAATTAAGGTGTGTTATGTACATGTACTAACCCCCCATGATAAATGTAATCATTATGTACTGCAAACTTGTACAGTAAAATAAGTAAATAACAAAAAAATCAAAACAGTCAACATTATCTTCAAAGTCCCAGGTCTGTATTCCAGCTATATCTCATCACTTGTCTCTTTCTGACTCACTCTCTGAATTGTAGACATATTGAATGTTTTGAAGTCCTCCAAAACATCCCTGTTTTCCTCCCCAGTTTTCACATAGGCTGTTCCATCACCTAGAACATCTTCCTCCCTCTCATGGGGCCCTTGCTACTTAACTTATACTCATTTTTCAGATCAAGGTTCAAACATTAATTTCTGAAGAAAATATCCCCATATTCCTCAGGCTAGATATATCTTTCATAAGTCCTATGCTTTGCCAATAGAGCAATCATTATAGTCTCATTAAATCATTGTAAGATAATTTATTTCATTTATCTTGGTAGAAATAAAACATTTATAAGATCAAGGACTGTAAATACTGTTTTTTGTTCTTCTGCAGTGTCTTGCACCACTCTTCCCGCATAGTAGACACACAATAAATGTGCTTCTGAGATTCAAACATGTGGATGAATCACCTGCGGGTCTCGTTAGAATGTAGATTTTCATTCAGGCAACTTGGGTAGGGTTGAAAATTGCAACTCTATCTCTAACAAGCTCTGGATGAGGCCACTGCCTTTAGTTCTGTGGACCACTCTGAATCACAAGGCTATCTGAGAATCATAATTAAGTCCTGTGGGTAGCATGGAGCAACCAATTGGGATTAGTTAATATTTTAAACCTGTGGTATCATTTTTTATTTGATTCAATTAATTTCAACAAACAATTATTGAGCCAACTATTTCCCAGGATAGAGTAAACGTTAGTAAGATACGGTCAGTGCACTCAAAAAGCTTACAGTATAAGTATGCATACATAAAACACAAACAAATCAATGTAAAAATGCCTTGCAATAAAAGTAGACCAAACCATAAAGATGAAGTTGAGCATAAAAGAGGAAACTGCCAACTCAGTTTGGGAAGCTTTGAAAATATGAAACATGTTAGTGATCTACAGCAATTACAAACATCAGTTTTGTCTTGTTTTATTTTTTTATCCTCTATGTGGCTCCCTGAAATGAGTTATTGAAGAATTCATGGCTTTGGTAACTGGCCTGACTTCTGTGTTTTGCTTTTGGAATCAGATATGCACCTCTCTGTTCCCTTGTGTACCATGGAAAGTGCCCCCCACCCATTTCTGATGCCTCTTTTCCCTCCTCTTCTTTTTCATTTTCTAGATCCAGTTGCTACACAACTTGTCAATTTTATATTCCACTTGGTAAATCTTTTCCATGCTTTATAGTTATACTTGAATTAGAAAACAAAATGTGCTAGAAAAAAAGAGAGAGAATGAAGAAGATGAACAAAGGTCAGGGCAGAATCCCTAATTCAGTAGGGGGTTTTTTTGTTGTTGTTTTGTTTTTTTGTTTTTTTCAGTACCAGGAATTCATCTCAGGGCCTCTGTAATTAGGCTACATCTCTGGATTTTTATTTTTAATTTTACTTTTTTAAAATTTGGGGCAGGGTCTTGCTAAGTCATTAAATTGTTTAGGCTGGGCTCAAGCCTTCTATCCTCTTGCCTCAGCCTCCCAAGTACTTTGATCATTGAAAGAGAAATAATTGTCTTTTCTTGCTTTGATGTTTGTCCAACAAAAGGTATCAATTTTATTAGAGACAAAACCTTCCCCACTCACAGGCTAGGGTACTGCACTTCATTTCAATCTTTGTGTCACCCTTAGCTTTAACGCACTAACAATCTTTTGGGATTCTCTAGGGAATAGTTATCATTCCTTTAAGTTCTTCCTTTTCCCATAGAAAATGTCTTTAATCACTTCTAAACCATAATTTCTCTTGAGAGGAGGCTAATTAGCTATACCCTTCTGGCTACTGTTCAACCATTATTTTTGGAGTCCCCAAAATGTGCTACGTATCAGCCATTTCTAGCACTACATCCTTACTCAAAGTTTAGTCAGTTCTTAATTTGTTCCTTGAAACCATTTTCCCATTTTCCACTTATTAACATACTAGGACCGACAGAGGCAAAGTACTCACCTTCTTGGAACAAATAAAAACGCCATAGTTGCCGTACTCTGGGAGCTATCTTCACTTTGCCTCTTCTCACTTTTCTAGTCAAGCAAGTGTTATTTCAAAATCATCTCTTTGACCCAACTCTCTAAGAAACACTTCTCTCACCTATAATGTGCATACACTCAATTTTCTTTGTTCAGGAATAGAATTGAAATTTATTTGCACTTCAAATATTTATTTGTTTCTCTTGCTCTTTCCGTACCACTGAAGCCATCCAAAAATTTGTACCTTTTCAGAATATTTGCTTGTTAAGTGAGAAGGAAACAGAAGGGAAAATGCCTTCAGGGTTGTACTTTTGTGTACCTTTGGATAGAAATCCCCTTTTCCTAAAGTTGTGGTAGTAGTTATTTAGCTCAAGAGCCAGTAATGTAATGTTTTTATATAAAATGTGCCTCCTAAAGAAATGGCATGCCTGTATTCATTAGCACATTTTCACCTGTTCTTTCCCAAAATGCAGCTTTAGAACTCAGCCTGGAGTGTCTTTTTTGTTCCATATTGTGGAGGCGTGGTTTTCCAGGTGAAAAGCCAGAACACACATATTCAGTGGTTAATCTTTACTACATTATGTTCATAATATTTTTCAATTCAATGATAGTTCTGTATTATCTGCATAGCCATCTTATTACACCTTAGTGCTCATTACTTTATAAAGTAGCTGTTTAATTTTAAGTTTTGCAGTTTTAAGTACTGTTATTACTAGTGCTTTGTGGCATAATGACACGCATGTATAATCTTGAAGGTGAAAAACTTACCCCACTTGAGGAAACTTGGCTAGTGGCATACAGTGAGGAAGATACTTTTCTATAGAAATTCCTAATTTCAGTTTTTGCACTTTAATAGCTCACTACTCCTATGGAAGTCTCTTGGCCTTTGTGAACCTCAGTTTCCTCAACTATGAAGTGAGGTTTTAAAAACAGAGTTACTGAAACCACAGGAATATAGTAAAAATTCAAGTCATACCTGTTTGCTTATCTGATGAATAACAAGTATTCAGGAACAGATAGCTCCAATTATTATATTTTGTTCTTTGAATCTGTTTATATTCTGCAGCTTGTGCATATTTTTTCTCTTACAAGAAGATAAGACATTAAATTCATGGAGTTAATTTTTAAAAGATATTTGACTTTTGATATATATGGCTGGCCATATGTATTGTTTAATATATTGCATTATCTACATTTGCTATATATTTGTCAATTTTACTGAATACTGTGATAACTGTTACCCCTCTTAATATTACTGGAGATTTTTGTTAGTGGTAGGAGTAGAGAAACATAATTAGAAAAATGAAAACCAGAGGAAGCAAGAGTAGTTACTCATAGTGTCAAGAATGAATGATGACAACAATACTTTATTAAATTTATCTCACCATTACTTTCTGTGCAGTCCTAAACTAGGCCTCTCATTCACATGGGCAGCCAGAAATTTTTCACCAGGCCTAATAAAATAAAAGGGAAAATTGCAGGGGAAAGATACATCAAAACAGTAATCTATTGGTTTAGATAGATCAAATGCCTGACTATATTGTTTATGGGAAATAAGTGTCATCCCTGCCCCCAAACTTTGCTATTTTCTAAAATGAATCCACTTTGTGATGTGATTCTTTTTCTCCCAAGTTAGACCAGTTGGATTCCATCTATCATAATTGTGACGGATAGCAAGTGATTTTTTTCATTACATTGTTAATGGCTTTAGTGGGAACATTTGAGCTATTACATGAAACGCTGTGGTTGTGTCATTGTGAAGCTTCCAAGGATAGAATTTTCTCTTCACTTTGTTGCTGTGATAGGCTCTCTTGCCCCTAACAGGGATCACACTGAGTTTTAAATCTTTTTCTGCTTGGCTTGCTGGAGTTTGCTTTTTTATCTTTGTGTCACTGAAAAGTCCAGTATGCAGGCACTTTCCAGTCAGCTAGGACATGAAAATGGCATGAGCAATATAAATGCTGGAATTGAAGTAAAACATTACCATTTCTAATGGATAACAATGGAAAAATACATTTTTAAAAGTGAGTAATATATGCATCTGAAACATGAATGCAATTCTTACAAATCTCCGTACTTCAATAGC
The DNA here is from genome assembly GCF_053883595.1 of Heterocephalus glaber. Taxonomy (NCBI): domain Eukaryota; kingdom Metazoa; phylum Chordata; class Mammalia; order Rodentia; family Bathyergidae; genus Heterocephalus; species Heterocephalus glaber. The sequence continues at coordinate 9,038,014 of NW_028258327.1, forward strand.
AAGTCTGCTATGTGGGGTCTCTTATACATCAGTAAATCACTGAGTGTAACTCGCCTCAGAGAAGAGAAATGTATAGGATTATGAAAAGCATTTGCCTGATATATTCATAAAGGTGCTGGGCTGGTTTATGCCTTTCATGCCATGCACAATCTCAAATAAGTCTCTATCTTAATGTAAAGATATTTTAATGTATCCACCTGACTCACAAACTCAAGCTCATATTGAATTCAAAAGGAAATTCCTCAAAGTTCAGTTTATAAAACACATCAACTAAGATTTCATGCTTTTAATTAATCTAGATGTCATCAAAGGTAGTTCTTAATTAGCTATCTACCCTTGAGTCAATGACAGTGGTGGTTACTGATGAGCAAGGAGCAAGAGAGGCCTGGGTACCTCTGGGTCATTTTAGAGGTGATTTTAATATTCTCAGTAACCTTCAACCCTAAGGGTAAAACCCTACTATAATCCAGTCATTGGAAAACCATGGCCCTTTTGGATACAGGTTAATTATAATTACTTCCTTCATAATTATAAATTTTAATCTAACCTACAAAGTACCCAAAAGTTGCTAACAAACATTACCAGAAATCCTAGGATGAGGGTAGTTTACTGAACTACTTTGAATTTAACAGTTTTTCTTATCCTAAAGCTTACTGTCCTTTCCTCTGGATTATTTAATTTGCATTAGCATCTTTGAGAAATTCTAAGAAATCTGATTTTGTTGTGTCTTTGTTCTTTTCTTTCTTTATTTTTCTTTTTATTTATTTATTTATTTTTTTACTTTTGTAGGAACATGTTTACAGTACATAATGGTTACATTCACGGGAGGGGATTGGCACATGTATATAACACATTTCAATTTTCCCCTCTCCTTCCACTCCCTTTTATTTTTCCAGTATTAGACTTATTTATTTATCTTATAAGACTTTATAAAGTTAATTATCGAAAACCAGACCAGACTAATAGCCCCAAAAACACATAAAACATGTGAGGCAATTGCACTAAGTCAAGGTAAAGTTTTAGATCTGTTGTCTGTGCTGGAGAGAGAAAGTGAAGTAACTCAAAGCTGGGCACTGTTAGAACACAGACTGCACACTTTCAGCCTTTTCTCTGCCCTTAAGCGGCCCGCAATAAATACACCCCAGTGGGCACCTCTCCTTCTTTTGAGAACATACATGTTCATGTATTTGATGTCAGCCATGGATATTGATATGGACTAAAATGTGTTCACAAGAGAAGGGCAGCTAAACATAATGATTAAGGAAACTAAGAAAAAAGACACTTAATAGCTGAAATGTCTTTTATCTTGAGATCTCTCTTGATCTATCAAGAGAGAGAATAGATGAACCAAATATGATGCAAATAAAAGAACATTATATATATATATATAAAATGAGAAAAGCAATTGACTTTTTATCTTCACATGCTTAACTTACAGGATGGAAGAACACACAATTTAGCTTGTTTTGGTTTAGTCCTTTTAATATATTCTACAGAATAATTTATTTTCAGAAGAAGCCTCACTGCAGTGCTCCTATTATGATAATGGGAATTTATGCACATGAGTATTTGTGATCACATCACAGAGCAGTTTTTGGAAGAATTATGGGGGAGGGGGAAATTAACATTTTAAAAATAGGAATGAAGGCTTAAAAAACCTCTAAACTCAATCTATCACTCAATCTATCTAGACACACACATGCACACACAATTCCACGGTGAATTGTCTTATTTGGGCTAAGTGCTTCTGTAGTGAAGAACAAAACTTATGAGTGAAAAGCGGCATAATGCATACAATGCTTGCATGGATTTTTTGATGAGAAGGTCGCCGCCCCTGAGATTGGAAAACACAGTTCCAGCAGCCCCAGACCTCTCTGACCATGTTCACTTTGCTTACTCAGGAGCAGACAATGACAAGCAGGGACTTAGGGGGAGGGGATGAATGAAAGTCCCTCTTATTCCATGTCTCTCTGCTAGAATTGCTGTCAGCCTGGTGAGCTGACATGAAGTAGGGAACACAGGATGAAAGTGTAAACAGAGATAAGTTCTCTGTGTATTCTTTCTGTCTTCCTTCCATCAGGTTCTCTCCATCTTTGTACACAAAATCCAGGCCTTTTAGAGTGTAGGTGTTTTTTCCTGTCACAAATGAAGCAATGCTCAGCACTCAAAGTCACTTTACAGCAGAGCACAGGCACACTGCTTTTAGTAAATTGTGTATGGCGATTTGAAGATTGTGTTGCAGAGTGCACAAGTATCAGTACACATAGCAGATCATTCCAAATATGAATACCTGTGGGGAAAATTATGGTAGAGTCACAGCTTGGGTACAATATTGAAAATAAACCCTATAGAAGTAGCTGAACTAATAGGCCCACACACCAAAGTTTATGGACAAAAGTCAGCTGTCACTGGGTAGGCTAAGGGAGACATAATATTCTAGTCATTTCTCTGGTGAAGGAAGCATTATCTTATTTCCTCCCTTAATTGATATTCTGCAACTGAATCAAGCACTGATGCTTGCTGACCGACTCACACGTTTCCCATATGTCTCCAGATTGCTAAATTCAGAAATGTGAGATTGTTCACCACTGAGCTACTTTGAGGACAGCCATCCTCAGTAGTGGTTGCTAGACTATTTGCTCTTATAAAGATCAGGAGAAAATAAAGAGTATGGAAAAATGTGCATTTTTACAATTTTCTTACAAACTTATTTTCTCATGTTTAGGGTATAACTTGGGAACACAAACCAATTTCACTGTACAAATATTAAAGGATTAAAATTTGACAGATCATTTGGTATAAATTCCAACATTTATTTGGTTATGAATAGTGAAAGAAAATATAAATATAGTTAGCCAAGATAAACCTTAGGTTAGAAACACTAACTAACTTTAAAGTGTCAACTATTTACTAAAATTTGAATTATTACAAAACAGAACTCAGAGTTTCTCTGCTATCATCATTTGAGTCAAGAGCTAAAACTATAACATCTTCAACCAAAAGCACAGATATGTTAATATTTTAATTTTATTTTAGGAATAGTTATTAAATATATCCTCAAATACCAAAGTACAAGTTATTAATGTAAGATAAAATCAATGTGTATTCCCATGTGCAATATACTGGATTCTTTTTAACCTTGTCACAACAAACATATAGAGCATGTCAGATTTTGTTTACATTTTATAGATGAAAGAGCAGAAGTTTAGAAAGCAGTTGGTATCTTTTTCACTATGCCTCAGCGTATTTGGGTAAGAGCTAGATTTAAACCCAGGCAGGCTTTCTTGAATCAGAACTGAAATATAAATTCTGTGTTATATTAATCCTTCAGTGGCAATAAATTCTAATGTTTGAATCTGGGCATATGTTTTTATCCTTTTTCATCATTTTATTTACAATGTTTATTAAAATAGAAGAATGAGCATCACATTTTAAATTCATTAATCCTTCAAAATAGATTCAGGTTGCTATTAAAATGGGCTGAAAGTCAAAATGTGTATGATATTCTGTTTAAAGACATTCTTTTATTAACCCACTTTTTAATTATTTTGTAAAAGTCTGAAGATTCTTGATTATTCACAGTAATGAGGAATATCATTTTGTTTACATGAGTAGTAAGGATAAATTACAGTAAACTGCTGAGGTCCTGCAAGTAGCTAAAGGTGATGATGGGTCACAGTGACATCATCTATAAAATTAAGATTTCTGCTGAGAATTTTTCAGAAGTAAAGAATGTGGCTTTCCCACAGGGTTATAACACTTCTTTAACTTAATCAGTTTGCTTTATGCTCTCAGGAAAATAATTCTATGGTTTCCCTCATCTAGAGAAAACAAAAAACAATATTCTTAGTGTGTAATAGTGAAGAAAATCATAATTTTTGGTGAAAATTGAAAATCACTTCTTAGCAAAATTTAATGTTAAGGTAATCTCAAAACTAACAAAAAACAAACTAGCAAAAGAGATCTTATGTAGTTTAACAATTTCGCATATGTATCTCTGCTTTTCAATGAAATTAATAAGAACTCCTCAATTGAGAAAATCTCCACAAAACAGGAAATAGTGTTTGAAAATATTTTGAAGGAATTATGGATAAAATTTTCAGGAGATACAGATTCCTTCACCTAATTTATTGTCTTATGTTGTTCTTATACTCATTCCACTCCTCCACGATGAGATGGGGCCAGGAGTCTGGCTCACTTGTTTTATACAGCGGTGTCAGAATAGAGCTATCACTTACCACATGTTTGTCCTGTGTCTCCAAGAAATAAAGCACAGAAATGAGTAATGCTTTATTACCACCAGTGTCTACTGAGAAGCAAATAATACTCTCAAAGCTAGAGTGAAATCTTACTGAGTTTTGTTGAAGGAAAGGAAAAACAAATATAGAAAAAAAAGATTTCCTAAATTTTTTTTATGAGGCAGACTGCTGAAACAGTAGCAAGAAATGATTCAAAAGTGCTGCTTGAAATAAATTATTCCTTTCCTGCTCATCAATTAAACAATTAGTACATTATTCTATCCTTTCTAGTAATGCTAACATTAAACGTAAGAATTCATTTACTATTTTCTTCCTGGTAACGGAAGCCTCCAACCTACAAATGGGTGTATCATAAAACTTCATTCATTAGATGGTCATGTGGCATCCAGAATGCCTTTTCCCAAAGAATCAGTTGTAAATCATTGTTTGGTTTTAAGGCCAAACCACATAAGTCTATTTAAAGAGTAATGTTTCTCAGCCTTTGTGGGCTGTTGGTACTTGCAATGGCGATCTCTAAATCAGACCTCTGGGATAGGAACAAATCTTTTTTTTTTTTTTTTTTTTTGTACTAGGGATCGAATTCGGGACATTGCACTTGTGAGGCAGGCAGCGGAAAGGAACAAATCATTTTTAACAAGAAGAGGGACGGGCAAGAAATTTTCTTTCCTATTTATTGGGCACAAAATAGCTTAAAGATATAGTAACCATATGCTTCAAATTAAAAAGTGAGATGCATTACCCAACAAACGTACTTTTTTCCTGACACAATTAAAATTGGAAAATAAAAAGTTTCTACCTAGGATAGTCTATTGATATATGAGGATAAGTTTGCTTTTAGTGCTCTCCAAGAAAATCCAACAGATTTGGATGCTATACACTCATAAAATTTTGAGAAGAGCAAGTTGGTGGGGTTTTATGTGTTTTGTTTTGTGTGGAAAGCCCAGTTAGAAGTTGGAGTCCAGAAGGTTGCTACAGGTGACCAGAAGAGAGATGACGGAGCTGGAATAAAATCAACCCAAAGCGGACAGAGAGAAGAAGACCAATTTCAGATGGATTTTATGTGGTGGAATGTAAAACTTGGCTTTTTCAGCACCTCAGAAAGGAGAAGATAGGATGCTTACACTTTAGAGGGGAAAGAGATTGTTAGGACTGGGCCAATTGACAGAGTAGAAGATAAACCTGACAGGGGTCAGTTCTTTTAATCCATTCTTGCTTTACACAACTCCCTTCTTTTCTATACTTTGGAATTGACAGATTTTCTAAAAAGCACTGAGATTCTACCACTGGAATCTACAGAAGTAGCATAAAATTTATTGGGGCAGGGCCATGCTTGAGATCCTCTCTGCTAGATTATTTCCTCTCACATTTTTTGAAGGTCTCAACAATCATCTTATGAGAGAGCTGGTTTCTCTTACTATGAATGTAATAACAAAATCACAAGGTAATTTGCTCAAGGAAGTGGGTAAGCCAGCACTGGTGAGAGGTCTTTATGATACAAGAACCAGTATCCTTCATTCACTTTATCTTGTTAATTTTTGTGTTCAGCAATTGTATCTCCAATTCCATTCAATTTGATTCAATTTATTCACAAAATCAAAAGGTACCTGGTCACTACCTAGTGTATACTATATTCTGTCCTAGAATCTAGGAAGACTGAGAACAAAGAGTTAGGCCCTTCCTTCAAGAAATTTGCCTTTGTTAAACAGGCTCCAGAAACTAGAAAACAAGGAGATCTGGCCCGAGGAAGATTCATATAGGGAAAGACAAATGGGCAAGTTTGATCTTATCACGAAAGGTGAGCAACATCTCCAGGAGAAGAATCCACAGACACTTGCTGGGATATTAAAGGGTGAGAAAACTCTAAAATCATCAACAAGCCCTCTATAAAGCCTTCTATAAGTGCACTCAGTTCTACTGTGGTAGGGCTTGCACAGAGTGTCCAAAGAATGTAAACAGTGAATCCTAAGAGACTTGGGTATGAAGTTCACCCTTAGCTGATTATTAGCAGGTGACTTTAGACTACTCATGTAAGTTCACGTATGAAATGAATATAATGTTGTGAGAATTAGAAGTCCCTATGTGCATAAAAAGCCAACATGGTACTTTGCTTATACTAGATACTTAGTAAAGGTTATTTATTATTATCACATTTAATATTATTAGATACCACTCATACCATATCTGAATGGAAGTTGAGAAACCTGACCATATTGAGGATTCAGAAATATAGGACACAGGAGAAAATAATAGAAATAGCAAAAGGTATTGTTACCCAAAATGTTAAAGATCTTAAAAATTGGGTGTAAATTTTTCATCAGTGAAGCAGTGGTTCTCCCAATGATTTATTTAACTGGTTAAATCCTGGCTCCAGGGAAACTGCTCTGCCTTATTTCCAAACTTTTGGTGTTATTCTCTTATTAGTTATACTGATAATGTCCCCTGTGTGTTGTAGTCTCTCAGGAAACTTAAATGCTTGTCAGCAGCCACTAACTCATCAGATGATCTCCATGAGGAACAACCAACAGAAAACTACATATACTCAAATAAATTTTTTAAAAACTACTAAAATCTGACCATGCCATCTTCAGATTACCACAGAGATAAAAACAATATGAGGTGACCGAAAGTAACACAAAATAGTTGGCCACCCTCTCGGTTAAATTGATAAGGATGGTCAAAAGAGGGCAATTATTAAACTAAAATGAAATGGACACTGAGAATCCTTTGAGCTGACAAAGCTGATTAGACTGTGGAAGCAACTTTGAATTTACTTCATGTGTAAACATAAGTGAAAGTTAACTTGAGCTACTTCTTGTAAATACCTACATTTTTAAAAACATGAAAATGACACTTTCAAGATTAAAATGAATAACTGATAATGTGAAATAGGAAGAAAAAGTCCAAAGGGGTAGGGGAAGTGGAAGGGGTAGGGGAAAGGAATGAAGGGAAAGGAAAAAATATGAGAAAAAAATGGAAACAAAGTCTTTGTAATTAGGGAGGGGTGGAGGGGTTGAAGGGAGAGCAGGGGAATGGGGAAAAAATAAGAACCAAAATACATCATGTAAAGGTACAAGTTCCTATTGATGAATGTAAATGTTTTGTATAAGTAAAATGTACCAATAAAAAAATTTAAGAGGAAAAAATCCCATGAAATTTAAGTGTAACAAACTTATATACCTGAGAACTTTCTGGCAAGATATACCAAATAAGGCAACTATAAAACTAAAGCCAATCAAATGTTTTCTTTCCTTTAATATTCACCTTACAAAAGCCTTCCCCTTGTTTCCTCAATAAACCCCAAACCACCTTCTAATTGAGGTTGCCTTATTCATGAATAGCTGTTTATGCAAATAAACTCCTTAAAACTTTATTGTGCCTTAGTTTACTTTTAACATGAGAAAGAGTTAGAGGTAAAATCTTTTAATTCCATAGAACACTCCAAAGACCCACTTTCTTTGATGGTATGTGTTTGTGATTTTAGTTTGGTCCACTAATGGTGATGGGTATTCAGATCACGGGGTCATGCATTTGAACCAGCAGTAACAGTGGATGATTCAGTCATAAGACGGGGCTTCTTCCTGTGTTCTACTGGCCTATTTGACTGTAGCCTTCATTACAATCTAGTCCTTCATTAGAACTGGTCTCCTTAATTTCACTAGCCCAGACATGAGGCCTTTACACCAACTGGTAGGACATGATTAGATTACTCAAAACTCAGCCCACTTCCTGGTATATAAGTGCTGCTGCTCATAGCAGCGAAACCCTCCTAGGCCTTCTCTGTGAAGCAGAGAATGACAGTAGCCAGATTTCTAAGCTGTTGCTCTATAGGGAACTGAAAAAAAAAAAAACAGTTAAAAAAAATAAAACCAGATAACAAAAACACTCCAAGGTTTCTTAGCTGATCAGCTTCCAACCATGTTGCACAGCTGGGGATCTTTGAGGCAGTCAGGGTAGTTCCCCATGCAGCAATCTGAAGGCTGCTGGTCTTTTCAATAGAACAACTCAGCATTGGCAAACCCAGAAGATTCTGAAAGTCAGAGAACCACTGTTACTCTGATAATGTTGTGTATTTATTTCTTCACCCACTTTCTGATTTGGAGAGGTACCATGATCAGAAATAGCATTTTGAAACAGTGAAGGATGGGGTGCTGGGAATTGACTGTAAGATAAGTTTAGTCATGTGTGAGGTCTAACCTAACAAGAAATGAAAATAATATCATTAAATTAAAAAATAACTTATTAAAATGACATCATTTTGTATCATCTATGATTATTATGTTCACCAATTTTGTGGGGAAAACAAAGGTCTCCAACAAGGGTTGTAACTAACTTTCAAAAAATACATTTCTATTTTGCTAAAAAAAAAGGCTAAGAGGTTTCTGATTCAAAACATAGACAGTAGCATATCTCAAAGAACAAAGAAGGATATGAAAATTGTAGTCTCCATGTAGCTTTAAATTTTGTATCTGGATATATTTAAACACTAGTCTTGAGGTATGTATTACATGTGAAATTTCTTCAGTCATCTTGAGGGGTTGTTACACACCTTCCAATCTTCATGTAATTAAGGCAGTAGTTTTGTTGTCATCTTGTCACAACTCACGAGAAAAACTGTGAAAACTCAGGAGCGTTTGCAATAGTGAGTCAGCCTCAGACAGCTATACGTAATTTGGCTTTGCATTGGGTTGCACCTGTGAATAGTCATAATCAGCTATTCCTTTCCCATTAATGCCTTTCAACTTACACCTCCTAAAGAACCTCAAGCTTCTTCCTTCTACTTCTTAAAGTTTCTAAATGAAATTTTGCTCTACTTGCTTTTAGGCTATTTGGAGACTTGGGTGTTTCTAAACCTAGCAAAAAGTTAAATTTTTAAAAATTTACAAAAATTATCTCCTATGTTCATGGAATTCTAAACAATCCATTATTATAAAATGAAGTTAGAGCTCATTCAAGTGAGTTTGTAAATATTTTATACTATGGCAATCATGCACTGAGAAATTATTTTATATTATTTCATAGTATTTTTGGTAAGAGATTCCCATTATATAGAGTTTAGGTGAATATTAAACAACAAATGATAAAACTGTATTTTTTGGTGGAACTAAACAGAATTATCTATATATTAGTAAATCTTTGCTTGGCCATATTACATCTAAAATTACAAAACAATTACAAATTTCTAGATATTAATTAATAAATCAGAAGGTCCTCAGAATACTAAAAACTTGAACTTGTTTGGTATTATTATAACTTCCATTATAGAGATGTCATCAATATCACAGTGAATGTAGATGGAGAACAGAGTTATAACTGAAAATGTTAGTAGGTAGAGTGATACAAAATTCCCAAATATAAGAAATCTCATAGTAACTTTGCAAATATAAAATTGGACATGACTGACAGAAGAACTGTGGCTTAAAAAGTCCTGAGAACTAAGCAGGAGTCAGCAATGTTCCCAGGTAATTGATTATTGGTCTTGACAGTATATCTGACATGGACTAAACCTTCAAAATCTATCATTTTGTCTACTTTTGAACTCTATGTTTTAATCAATTGACAAAGGTGCAGAGGAGAAAAATAGAAGTAATGAAAGTGCTGGGAGAGGGATAGTAAAAAGACAATGCAAAATGAATGGTTATTTACTGATATCAGTATGACAGAAGAGTGTCTTACTTCCTTGGTGCCCAGACACAATACCCAATACCCACAAGTTTTGGCCCACAGTGGGTAGTCGGTTAGCTCCAAGGCAGTTGTCATGATAGAGGAGCATGGCAAAAGAGAAAGAGCTCAAGCATGGCATCCAGGAAGCAGAGAGAATGACCGAGGAAGAGGGGAGAGAGAGATACTCTTCAGGCCATGCCCCCAGTGACCCACCTCCTCCAACTGAGCTTCACCTGTCAACATCACATTTAGCTATAAACTCATCAGTGGACTAATCCATGATTCAATCACCTCTCCAAATGCTCCACATGAGCACATGAAGCTTTGGGGAGTCATATAGATATAAACAATAATAAGAAAAATGATAGTAATTTTGAGTTCAGGAAGTAATATTGTATGTGCCAGAGAGTAGAAATTAAGTCAATGTCATCAGTACCAAATCTAGAATACAATATAATTCTTTTGAAATAATTGGCAATATTTTTTCTTGTTAGGAAAAGCTTTATTAGAAAAAATGATAGCTTGGGGCCTTTGAGTAAGTTAAAGCAAACAAGGGAGTCCGTATAATTTACCTTCAGAGAATACATGCAAAGTTCTTCAAATGGGTAGGTGAGCTCGATGTGATCAAGGATGCTTATAATCCCAGTATTCTGGAAGGCTCAGGCAGGAGGATACAAGTTCAAGCGTGGGCTGGGCAATTTAGCAACTTGTTGAAATCTTGCCTCAAAATTTTAAAAAAGCGGGGGGGGGGCGGCTGGGATATAGCTCAGGGTTAAGGTTCTGGGTTCACTTCCAAGTACTGTACTTCAGGGGGAAAATAAGGGTAGGTAAGGTTTTCGGAAGAAATGTAATGCTTGAACTTTATCATAGCAACTGTAGCCAAAGCCTAAAGTTCACTCATTCAATCCAGCTTTTTGTGATGTATAGGCCCTTATGTCCTTAACAACTAAAAAGAAATATTTTAATACTCTTAGAATTAGATGTGGGAGGCACCTCATTCAGTTTCAGCGCAACTGCCTTTCCATTTTTTTCACCTCCTTTTACCATTCTCTACTCTTGATTTCTATTTACAGTGCATTTAGTTTTTGGTGCTTTCTCACCCCTGTAATAGTCATTAGTAACTCAACAGTAACAACATACATTATACTGTAATTATCCACTTTTAAAAAATAATTTACAATTGATGAGAAAAATTCTTCCTAGTTTTTGGCACTTGTTTATTTCTTACTACTGTCTCTGCCTCTAGGTTCCTTTGTGAAGTATCAGTAATATTTTTCCTACAGCCTGGAAAAATCAAGTTCTTCTTATAATAATATCTTTCCATAGTATTCACACTTGCTAAGTATTGTGGCACAGTCATTTTGGCCTTCAGTAATCATCAGTGAGGCTAACTCCAGCATTTATATGACCAGAATTCTTGATTATATTGAGATTCAGATATTTAAGAGAGAAAATCTTAAACTCATTATATAGAAGAAAAAAAATTTTATATTTGATGTGTTTTTTAATGAAAAGGCATATTGACAGTTACCACAATGTAAACTATTGCCAATTTCATTAGTATTTTTCTACTACAATTTTTGCTACTATCAAATGTGACTCCAGGGAAAAAAATGTAAACCTTTCATTTAAGCTTTATTGTCTAAGGCCTTACCTGGCGAAGACTACTTTTTTTTTCAGCAATCATAATTTCTATGGAATATCATATATTTTTCTGGCTATGAACTCATTACAGTGTTTATAACAACCTAAAGATTTGGGAATGTAATCATCTGAGTTTACAAAACAAAAATTAAACTATCCTTTCAAATTATTTTCCCTTTTATTGAACAATAAAGCTCAACAGCAGAATCAACTAATTGTTTAAGGTATATTTTCTTTACTTTTAGAGACCATATGTGTTTTCAGTCTATTTCTATTATTTTATTCCGTTTTATTTTGGATTTCCTTATGCCCGTAGTTGTAGCTCTCACATATCTTCATCATTGTCTCCCTGTGCTCAAGATGATTCTGATTTTTATTCCACACACAGTCCTTACTCACTTTGCTTAAAGCTAAATTATCAATTTTATATCTGTGAATCTTGTTCTTATTAAAAGTGTTAGAAAATATATGTTAATGTTAAAAAATCTTGTAAAGATCAAATTATTGAACCATTTTGCTGCCTTCCTATACTTTCTACTTCAGAGGTTTTCCTATGCAATGCTAAGGTACACCTATATTTTTCCCCAAATGATTTTCTGTAGTCTATATAAGAAATTAAATTTTAAATTTTAATTCATATAATTCTGAAGATAAAATTGTCATAAGATTTACTTGTTAGTTTGCTTTTATTTAGATTTAGCTTTCAAGATGTAAGAAATATTTTGTGTTACTCTTATGGAATATTTGTGAACTAGTTGCTACCAAGAAGCAAGATGTATCATAATGTACCTTTATATATATATTCATATCTTTAAGATTTCTGTTACATTAAAAGAGTCACTTTAGGGTGCTTTAATTATTGGTGCTTATTTCACATTTTGATCAATTTTAGTTTTTAATTTCCACTACCTGTCATGCCATGTTTTGTCATAATCTTTCAGTTGGGTGCCATTTTAATTATTATTCCATAGACTCATTTTCTCATTTTTTATTACCTTAGTTCCTTTAGCTGCTTTCATAAGGGCTAATATCAACTTTCAAGGGTAAAGTGTGAAGAACAGATTGCCTTCACACATTGATAATTTTGAAGATTTACAAACAAACTTAAAAATATGTTCTCATTAATGTGTTTAGTACAAAAAAATTGCTAAATTTTAAGCAGCATAATTCTTGAAATTTGCATTAACAAAGTAGTAAAAAAACATATGGTATTCATCAGTAAGTACCAATAATATCTATGAGCTAATTTCATTTTACACAAAGCAGTTAAGTGAGAATATTTTTTTAAATCGCTAAAGTTTGTTTATATTATAGCATCATTTGATCACAGAACGATCTTGACTTTTGATTTGAGGTAGAGAAACCTTTATTTTTTATTCTTGTGAGAAATTATAAATGGAATCACTGTGACTTAGTATATACAATTAGGATATTGCGGTTAAAAGTAGTGGATTTGAAATTCTGACCATTATCATTATCACCCAACTGGTCTGGGATGTGGCTCAGTTTACATGTCTACAAATATAGGGATATTTAGCCGTAGTAAGGTTGATTCTCTTTAGGAAAGGAATACCAAGTGAAAATATAGAGAGGAGCAGCTCAGATGCTTTGAGTAATTTAAGTGTGTAGTCAAACCACTTCACATTACATAAACTGACATCAGTTAATATATGCAGGAGCCTCATCACTCAAACACTTATTTCCTCAGGCTGTTTCTTCATTGGTGGCAATTTTGTATGCCATTTCCACTGGAAGTGACAAGATGGGTCAGAGACAGTATGATGTGTGATCCAGTATGTTGGGACACCAAAAATACGAAGTTCTACACATAGCACTGTCACAAGAATTTGCCCTAAAACAAAAAAATTGAGAAATTCCATTTCATATTATTTCCCTCAAAAAAGAACAGGAGAAAATCATGGTAAATTTATAGAGATTTATAATTACATTTGCTGTATGTTCTAGCACATTCCTGATAGAAGACAGCTTCCATCTTGACCAGAGAACAGTGAGAGATGAGCCTTCCACTTGCACTTTAACCTATTGATGACTGGGAGAATTTTTGCACAGACTTGTTTCTGCGCCCATTCATTTCCAGTCTAGTTTATCCTCTGTTGTTCACGTACATCTGCTTCTGAAGCCACAGGACAAGTTTACTTCCTGTCTTGAACTCAACATCAGGTACTTTGTTTTACTAGGCTGGGTGAGTTGGCAGAGTGAGATTGAAGAATATTCTTGGAAGCCACTCCTAGTTGTCAATGGCTGGCAATAATTTAAATCCTCACATGAGTTATTTGCTATCTAAATGTATGCTATGAACACAAACAAATGTATTCTCAATCCACCCTCCTCTTTCCAAGAGCTTAAAAATACGAGCTAGATATGGTGGCACAGGCCTGTAACCTCAGCGTTCTGGAGGCTAAAGTAGGAAGATCACTGCCAGTTTGAGGCTAGCCTGGACTACATACTGAGTTCAAGGCCAGCTTGAACTACATAGCAAAACCCTGTCTCCAAAATAAATGAACAAAAAACTCATAGTCTTACTAGTATTATTCAGTCTAAAGAGCAGTAGTGTAGAGAGGAAGTCAGTGGAAAGAGACAGCAAGCTTAATTGTTTGAAAATAAATATTTAATTTAGAAAATTTACAAGCATATATGATTGTTGAAGTACATTGTGAGATCCTTTACGGGGCCTCAGGAGGAGAAAGGACAAGTGAAGGAGGGGTCACAAGCTTAACATTAGCCAAGTGTGGTGGTGCATGCCTGTGATCTCAGCATTCTGGGAGGCTGAGGCAGGAGGGTGGCAAGTTTGAGCCCAGCCTAGGCAAATGAGTAACTCAGAGAGACCTTGTCTCAAAAATACCTACTTTGGAAGGTAGCCAAGTGTGAAGGCCCTGGGTTTCAGTTCCTAGTACTTAAAGGAAAAAAAAAAAGAAGAAAACTTAATTTTGTTTAGGTTTATATTAAATTTGGCTTCAAACTTATCTGATATGATATAAGATAAATTTTAGGGACATTAAACATATAAATTAATTGGGCCAAAGAGAAAGGGAGAATTGATAAATGTGCAGGAGGTAAATTTAGAGGGAGTTTCTCATGTCCATAAAGGAAGAAAGAAGAGAGAGAGAGAGAGGCAGACGGAGGAAGAAGAAGGAGGAGGAGGAGGAGGAGGAGAAGGAGAAGGAGAAGGAGAAGGAGAAGGAGGAGAAGAAAGAAGAAGAGGAAGAGGAAGAAAGAAGAGGAAGGGGAAGAGGAGGAGGAGGAAGAGGAGGAGGAGGGATGGGGAGGAGGAGAAGGGAAGAAGAAAAGAAAGAAGAAAGAAAGAGAGAAAGAGAAGGGAGGAGGAGGGAGAGAATGAATTTTGGAATGTCTCCTAGGTTCTGAGTCAGAAGTACTATGAAAGGCTATAATTTTCAACATGGATAGGGTACGATGAGGATAGAATATGAGAAGGGAGGTTTTGGATTATACCAGAAATGTAGAAGTATCTCTGCCACAGCCAAGTAGGGATTTTGCATAATATTTATTTACTCAGCATTAAAATTCAGAAGAGAATAAAGAAGTTAGAGATTTGTACTAGGAAGGTATAACTATACAGTT
Source organism: Heterocephalus glaber (assembly GCF_053883595.1). Classification (NCBI taxonomy): domain Eukaryota; kingdom Metazoa; phylum Chordata; class Mammalia; order Rodentia; family Bathyergidae; genus Heterocephalus; species Heterocephalus glaber. The sequence goes on from NW_028258327.1 coordinate 9,053,178, forward strand.
GGTAGTTAAACCCAAGAAGTGAATGAGATACCCTGCATTCCCCCCATTCAATTGTGGACAATTTAGAGGAAAAAGAGTAATAGATCAAGCAGGGAATGCAAAAACAGCAGTTTGTTTGTTTTTTTTAATGGGAGCAGATTGGATTTGGAATTATAAGAAAGCTGAAAACCTGAAGTGCAGTATGCAAAGGAATTCCCAAGAATACAGCATTACAGAAATGGGGTGGGGGCTCAACAGTGACAACAGTGACAATCAAAGTGAGGACAGTTTCCATGATGAGGTGAGAGGAAAGTGTGTGGAGGTGGGGTGAGGTGAGAAGGCAGAGGTTGTGTAAACCTGCAGAGAAGAAAGCTGGCTGAGGAGGGAATAGTAGGACCTAGGCTCTTTGTAGAAAGAAACATGAGTTTGATGAAATTTTCTTTCTTTCAGTGTTTGGGAAAAAGGAGCATCTTTACAACTACAGGGAAAAAGTCAGTAGAGAGGGGAGCTTTAAGTTCAGGGCTAAACAGAAGCAGATCCCCCAGGAAGATTCCCCTCATACTCCATCCACTCAATTCCCCCTGCCTTTCCCCCACAGCACACACTGAATATCCTTCCCATGTGTACTTGTAGTTTTCATTAAAAAATATGATTGATGTCATAGATAATTTCTATTTATTTGTCTTATTTCTCACTAGAGAATTTGGGCCTCATTTAATTTCTCTGTAAGTCTTTTTTGCAGAAAACAGTGATGAAAGAACTTCTGTGGAAAGGAAAAGATGGACAGACAGGATGCATAGCAGAGGATGAGGAGCTGCTGAACTGGAACAAGTGACTTCTCATGAAATGATGGGCTTACATATTGAATTGAGTTTATGGAGCTCAGACTATTATTTTACTTATTATGCTTGCAGGCCTAAATCAATTCCACCCATGAAATGTTTGATTTTAATATGTTAGATTCTCTCCTGCAGGTTTCTCTATCACTGTCTTTGTCTCTCTTGCTTTCTCTCACTCCCCAAACCCATCTCCTCCTTAATCTTTTCATTCCAAAAGTAGCACCTCTCTAGCTGTACAGTAACAAAACAAAAGGAGAATATACAGCAAGCTATAGTAGTGAATGGGATCATCAATTAAAAATGTTTTGAAACTGTGAGTATATAAACTATTTTAAAGCTCTCTAGGGCACTTTGTAAAAAGAACAACAACAAAAATTATTTCTACTGTATTTATTCTGCTTCACAATCAAAGGTTATTTGTTTATTTATTTATTTATTAGATTAAATCTATTTGTTAGGCAAAAATTAGATATGGTAATAAACTGAGGATGATAGTCTATTTGTCATCAATACTTAACCCCCTCGAAAGAAAGAAGAAATAAATGCTGGGCCACTGATTGTGAATCAATAGTGTTATCTTCATTTGCAAAGGACAGCACATTAGAACATGTTGATTTAGAGTTCCTTGTTCTTGTTGAATAAACACACCAGTGGCTAATCATTTGCTACTAAATATATTTTTCAAAGGTGAACAAAGGAAGTAGATAATTTGATGATCCTTAATGAAGCTCATAACACAGTATTTTTAATACTTTTATAAGCCTTTGTTTATGAAAGCTAAATGAGTATAGATCTCTGATGGAAAGATTCCCACCCCCACCCCGTCATCTGTGAGTGATTCTGGCTAGTAAATTGTATGCTGTCCTCTACATCGCCTTGTAAATGACCTTAACCCTGACCTTGACACAGCAGTATTTCTAAGACACAATAATAATTTATTCTCCATGTTAGATGAACTAAGCTCCTGGTGGTTCTCAGCTATAATTTTCTATTATTTGCCAAGAAAACTAGTTCTATATATTTAGAAAAATGATGGATGAGAGAAAGAGGAGAGGAGAGCAGAGTCAAAAACACAGATTTTGAGTAGAAGGATGGACATGTGGACTGAGGGCAAGAGGTAGAGATGGATATGAGCTACTTGAATAGAAACTGAAAAGTATGGATTTTTTCTAACTTCATATATATTAGCTTAATGTTATTAAACTCATATTTCAAAACTTATCTTGGTTACACAGAGATATATAATGCACACCTACACATCCTTAAGGATTCTGTCAGATGGTGATAAAGATTTACATTCATACAATTTCTATCCCTAATACTAACATACCCAAAATGAGCATTCCATATTTGTATATTGACCCTTAAACATGTCCATATATTGCAGCTCATGTTAGCCCATTTAAAGCTTTGTTTATGTGTATGTAAACCCCTACATTAATGTTTTGTATTCTGAAAATTTCACTAGCCCAGCACCAGTCAGTTAATTGCTCTAATTATTATTCACACATTAGCGCCTATTAGTCAGCATGGGTTTCTTTCTATTTTTTTCCCCAGACGTTTTAGCCAGCATTCAGATTTCACTTACTTGGCAGAAGAAACTTATTATAGTGGTTTTCAAAATCTGGCAGTAAGCCTAAGAAGTGATTTCTTTTGTTGTCCGAATTTCCTATTCCCATCGTTACAGATCTAGACAGACAATCTGTTAGATTCATTGAAACTTTAGAAGGGAAAATGAGGAAGCAGTCTCCAATTTCTATTGTCAAAGCAATAAAGAACAATCTTCTAGAAAATTGGGGTTCCATTTTGTTATTTTAATTTTATTAGTACATTTTAAATATACATAATGATAGCATTCATCACAGGGAATTTGTATCTATACATGATATATATTGCTTCTTCATTTTATTTGATATGAAATTACTGATAGAAATTTCATTCATTTTTAAACCACCATAGATTTTGTTTTAGTCAGCATTATTTCATAGAATTCTTAGAAAAGAAACATTTAAGCATATGCAAGAGCATGACCTACCTAAATCGAATGCTAATTATAACATATATTAAAGCAGAATATTGAATGAAGGTGGTTATAACTGAGATTGAGATTATTCTTATTTTAAGAATTTGGACATACATGGTAATAAAAAAATTGAAGTTGATGTCAAATATTACTTGTAGTTTGCTGGGGATAGTAGTTGCTATTTACCAAAGAATACTGGAGGGCAATCTTTTATTCTAAATCCCTATACACTTAAAAATAACTCCTTTTATGGAGTGAACTTCTAAAAAAGAAACAATTGGAACTACACACAACAAAATTAGTAATACAAACTACCACATTCTCCCCTGCTCTTAGGGTGGCTTACACTGGATCTCACAGATCTTCAACAATGAAGGGGACCTTAAGGAAAAGGCAGTAGAGGAGAGATTGAAGATTCACAAAGAGGAGGAAATAATTTCTTTCTCTGACAGTTTTCTCCTTCAATTAGTTCCTTGCCCCTTAGTGAAGGTCAAAGTCCGACTCTAGGTCTCTACTGATTGATTAAACTGACTTTGGGTTGAATTCTTTGGTTTATCCATGTAAAATAAAATACTGTTTCTCTGTTCAAAACAGTCCAGTTTCTGCAATCCTTGTTCTAAGCAGAATTCCTGGAATATTTTAAATGTAAAAATCTCTGAACTCTTCTGGAGTCTGGGGAGAACAGTGGAAACTTTAGAAACTTCAAGTAGTAACTGCAGTTAGGTCATCACTACAGTGCTGGGAAGTGAAACTAAACAAGCTAGGCACAGTGATGGTGAATCTTTCAGAGCTTTCAGTGATGACAGTCAGCTGGGGCATGCATGACATAAGTTTGGCACCACTGACCCAGGAGCTAAATGCAAAATCAAGGAAGACAAGGCCCAGGAAGCACTTAGAAGACTAAGGAACCAGTAAATGGTAACTTGAAATAAACAATCAACTGGGCATATTAGTCAGGATTCTTCAGAGAATCAGGAAATAGATAACAGAAATGGATGGATAAATAGGTAGATGGATAGTCAGACAGATGAGAGATGATAGATAGATAGATGATAGATAGATATTGGAAAGGCTCATTCAATTATGAAAGCCAAGAAGTCACATGAGCAACTGCTTGCAAACTGGAAAAGCAGAAAAGCTTTTGAAGTAATTCGTTGTGAATCTGAGAAGTAGGAGGCTGATAGTATAAGAACTGGGCTGACTCTGAAGACCTGAAGCTATTTATGATCATAAAACACTGTAGATACAAAAAGACACTGGGGAGGTGTGAGAGGTTATCAAAGTCACTTAATAAAGCTCTTCTTGATACTTCATGTCTGGATAGACATTTGTCCCGCACTGCAATTCATGGAACTTAGCTTGGTCTTTCCTAAGATCTCTGGTGATCTATTTGTTTGTTTTCCCTTTCCTCATACATTTTCAGTCCCATAAGTCCAGAATATGCATTTATTTTGTGCTAGTGTACTGTTTTACAAAGAACAAGTCCAAAATAAAAAACTGAAATTAACTGAAATATAAACGAACTGAATGATAAATATTTACACATGTCTAGGGTTGTGTTTCATTTCATGTGGTGCTTGTCAGACTTGTCTTTAGCTATTTAATTCAATTGCTTGGGGTGTGGTGAAAAAGATGTGAGGTCACAAGTTCAGTCCTTGTGAGAACAGCTTGCTGATCTCTATTTTATGGCCACAGAGTCCATTGGCCAGCTGTCTCAAAAATGCATGACATTGGCCACCAGAGGATGAGAAAAGATACTGGTGGATCAGAAGAGCCTTATCACCTCTGATAACAAAACAAGGAGGAGTGCTTGACTTATCAATTGTTTTTGTTCTTGGGGGTCCTGTGCTTTCCTTCAGAAATTCTATTTCTAATATTACAATATGATCCTGTTAGAAGTCCAGAAAAGAATGAGCCATAGATAGTACTGGGCAGACAGTGTAAAGAGGAGGGAAATGAGCATTGTGAGCTCAGGACTTTAATCTTGGCTATGCATTCTATAGACTGTATGATTCCTTGGAAGAGTATTTCATCTTTCCAAGGCCCAACTTCATCATTTTGTAAAAACTTAATTAATAGCATTGCTGTGAGAATTAGAGGAGAAAATATTAATGCCAAGAGAAAACATATAATAAATGTTAGCTATCAGTGATAATTTATAGTAGCAAATAAACTTACAGGAAATAGTTGACCACAAATGAGAATAGCAGAGATCTTATAATCAGGGTATCATGGCTGTCAAGGTTCTCAGGATTTATGCAATCCTGAATTCTACTGATAAGGAACTGAAAAATACCAAGTTTAAGTGCATTCTTTGGCAGTACCAGAGCAACACAGCTGAGACTAGAATCTATCTTCATGTCCAATCTCAATGCTCCTTCAAGCTTAGCAGTAGGAGGCAGTCTGAATTCTAAGGAGGAATATAATATTTAGAACACTTTACTGAGGTGTTTGCCAAATGTGAAAAAAATAACATTTTGGTTACTCAATTAAAACAATATTTATTGAGTGCCATTGTATGCCCAACACTCTCCTATATATTGGAATATTTGGGACATGTCAAGATAAATATAAAGCAGTCCCCATCCTTGTGAGGAAAAATCTCCAGAGAGCTATCACCATGTATACAAATTAATAAAATTCAATGCATAAAGGCCAAGGAAGGGTATATCTAGTAAAAGAGGCCCTATAATTTCTTAGGAGGAGCTGAGGTTTGAGACATACCTTTAAAGAGATTTTATTATGCAATACCAATGCTATCCCAGGCTGCCTATTCTTCTTCCTATATTTTCCCTAAGAAATACTTTCCAAACAATAGTCTGAAAATTTTAGCAGATTTTACCCACTATTTTATTTATATGTATGGTTGCTCTGTGGCCATTCGTTACTAGAATATGGACTTGGGATTCCAACAAAAAGCAAATGGCATTAAACTTACTTAAATGGCTTTTTGACACCTTGAATTACTTGGTAATAGTAAAATTTTCTACTCTGAGGATTTTGCAAGGTTGATATCCAGATGTCTCTGCTCTGCATGTCTGAATAGATTGTCCATGAAAAGCTGTAGATTCTATTTTTCTTCAGTGCTTATACTATTCTCACTCTTCAAAAGGAGGGGAAATTTCCATCCATCTTTACTCATGATGTATGGTTTGCCCCACCGTCTCCTTGGGCTTATTGCCTTGTAGACTTCTGTAGTAATTTGAAATAGGAAAAGGTCCAAAGGTGGAGGGGTGGTGGGAGGGGAAGGGGAAAGGGAAGAAAGGAAAGGAAAAATTATGAGAAAGAAAAAAAAATGGAAACAAAGTCTATGTAAATAAGGAAGGGAGGTGGGGGTGAAGGGTGCATAGGTAATGGGGAAAAAAATAAGAACTAAGATTTCAGGTACAAACACCCAATGATGAATGTAAATGTATTGTATACCTAAAATGTACCAATTAATAAAAAAATAAAAAGAAACCCACATTCAGGAAAAGTAATGCCAGAATTTGTTTGCAGAAACCTATGGTTAGATAATATTTTGGTTGATGGAAGAATAACTTTACTGTTGTCCTAACTTTCAGAAGGATAGAATTATGAATTATTTGTTAATTATTTCCTCAGTGTCATCTTCTGTGTGCTGCTTTCTTGTCATCTTAGGTCATTCTCTTTGTTAATGAGCTTTGATTGATTGGTATATTTATTGACTAAAAGAATTACCTCTTACTCCTTAAAGAGTAGAAAAATTAAAACTACCAAAAATAATTTCATGAATGTCGTAAGTACTCATGTAAAAATTCAGAACACACAAATGTTTATTATATTTTAAGATTATAGTGAACTAATGTAATTTTTAAAAAGAATAAATTTACAAAAATGTTTCAAATTGTATAGATCCTTGAATAAATGAAATTTCCTAAGATAAGATGATGGTGTTAAAAAGATTCCTATTTGGTTTGTTAAAAGTGGGTGGAACAGAAGAGAGCAAAAATGATTTCTTAATATAACCAATAACTGTTTTTTTTGTAACAAGTGGAAATAAATAAGTCTCTCCTAAGGAAAAGGCTATCATCTTTATTTTTTTTTTTGGCTAAATTGAGCAGGTATCATAGTTTACAGTTTTATATTAGGTTAATGTAAAAGCTGTATTTATTTCACTTACTGTATAATTAGGATTTAAGTCCAAATCCCAGAGAGCATATGACAGGGATTTTCTCAAGGCCACTCTCTGCTCTTCTGAAAAGGCCTTCTTATTTCTTATGTTTCTAAAAATCAGCAAAGTGAGCATAAACAAACAATAGATGGCCTTTATGAGTAAAACATCTGAGCATAAAGAGATTAATCGACCTCTATCAGCCAGTCACTAAATCAAATAGGAGATTTCCATGTACTTTTAAACCTCAGATTTACAGTCAGGCAAATTGTGTAAAAAGGTTGGTAATACAGTGATGCCCAATGCCACTGGGCTTTGGAAAGCTGACAGTTCCTGTAAAATAGTCATTAAACAACCTCCAGAAGAGACTCATCAGCAGATGCCCCCAGGTGAAAGAGACCAAAAGCTGAAAGAATGAAGGAGAATCTAACATTTTAGCATGACTGAATTAAACAGAGCATATTATGCTGATTTTCAGAATCAGCCCAGTAATTTAATTTTCAGAGCAGTTCCTTTGATTGTAGCAACCGTTTTATGAAACATTAATAAAACTTTGTGTGTGTAACACACATCTCTTTTCCATTCCATTAAGAAAAATAAGTCAACGTATTCAAATTTGCTGACTATTAGTTATGTAAATGCCAAAAAATTTTGTTGTTGTCACTATTTTGAAAAAGCAAAAGAGCAGAAGAACATAGCTCCCACTGTATTATTCCATAGTAAGCACAAAACAGGGAAAAGAAAATAAAGTATATAAAGTTATTACATGTTAGTTCTTGGGATTTTACATTAAGACTCTGAGGTAAATCACTACTATAATGTATAAACCAAATGAAATTCTGTACCTTCTGTGTAATAATAATGTCTACTGTGCATCCAAATTAATTGTTGTAGAATACACACTGCCCTATATACTGTTTATCAGACTCCTGTGGCAAATAGATATTTTAAGATCAAGATAAAAAGTGGAAAGTCATTTTCAATGACTTTGTTATACAAGAAGACCCACAGATACGAGCGTTTTAGAGACCTTTAAATAATACAGCAGTGCTTCATTTTTCAGAATATGTATATATTTGAAGTGTGCATCATAAAACTATTTTTGTAAGTTAACTTATGTTTGCTCTTTTATTTCCATCATAAAACTGAAGAATAATTCTCACTGAAGTAATTTTTAGCCCAAAGACAATAATCATATTTAAGAATGAATCAACCCTTTAAAATCAGTGGTACATTTTGTATTCAAATCTAGCAATTATCCTTAGCCTGAGTATTTTTTCCTTATAATTCTCTCTTCTCTTTTCATTACACAATCCTTGTTATTTTACCCAAGGCATTGTTAGATGACTTGTATTCCTCTTCCTTCCCTCTTTTTTAATAAGCATATGTAAATAAATATGCGTATATATATAGACAAATCTAAATGATCTTATGAAGCAATATACAAATAAAAATAAAACTTTTGTTAGTAAATGATAAAAATTATAACCAAAAACTGAGTTATAGCAAGGATATGACAGGTCAAGGAAGCCCTGGAGGACATTAAGGCCCCAGCGATCTTTTTACTGCAGATCCAGCAGGTGACACACTGCACACTGCACTGAGTTACTTGACCTCTATCTGAGACTTGAGCTCTTCATCCCTAAAATGAAAAGCCTACACTAAAGAGTTTTTGAGGTTTCTTTCACAGTAACCCTGCAATTCCAACAAAGGTGTTTTGTTCTATGTAAATGCAGTTAGTACTTTCTATAGTTCTTGATGTATTTATTAGTAATAGTGTCTTTCAACTGTAAGTTACAAATTTGTACCATCTCCTAGAAGGCCTTAGAGCAACTGTTCCCTAGTTGTCCCAGATCCTCTACTGTCATTCTCTCCTTTCCTGGCTCACTTCCACACTTCTAATTGAGAATCTTCCATAGTTATCTCTCAAATTAACTATTTGTACTCAGATTTTTGTCTCTGGATCTTCTTTCAAATAAGCAAAAACTCATTTTACTTATATGATCACTCAGTGTGATGATCCTTGACATTCACCACAACAAAATTATGATTTCTCTTTATAAGTATAAATATTGTGCTATAAATAGCAGAAATAATGTTTCTTTATTCATTAATTTATAAAACAAACTTAAAATAAAAAATAGTGTCTTTAGGGCCAGGGATTTAGCTCAGTGGTTTCGCCACCTGCTGCGCAAGCGCAAGGACCAGAGTTCGATCCCCGCTACCAAAAAAAAAAAAAAAAAATAGTGTCTTTGTTAAACTTTTGACACTCTTTCCCAATAGAAAAACGAATATCATTAAAAAGACAGTTTACCAAATAGTGCATATATTTCTAATGGATTTTTCATATATTTGATTTCCAGTTTTTTATGCTTACGTGTTTTTCTTATATTAAATTTTAAAATACCTGTAATTATTTCCATCCTGAGTTCACAATTTGGACTTTGGTATTTATTTCTGTATTTGAGACTCAATATCCAGTTAGTAGGAATTGAATTACAGTTTTCTTAAGTATTATTTTTATTTACAAAAATCTTTAAAAGATTGTCAGAATTAGTTAATTAACTCTTTAAGATTTATATTCTTATAAAATGAATAAACTCTTGGTAATGTGATAATGTATACTTTAGAAATTTGTTATAACATCATCAACTATAAAATACTCATAAGATTAAGCACCAAACATTCAAGACAAGGAGAAAATGAAAGTCAGTTGTTTAAAAGACTTTCATCTGCAAGAGATTTCAGTAAGAGGTTCTTTGATATGTGCTAAGATATGGGTGGTTGAGTATAATTCAATTTTATACAAAGAAAATTCCTTCAAATCTAAAGATAGAACATTTCTATTTCAAGTTACTTTCCACTGAATTATTGAAAAGAATTGAAAGCAATCCAAAATCCTGAATGTACAAAATAAGTCTTCAAACAGTTGAAAAATAACATTCACAAACTCATGGCACTGTGGATGACACCATAATAAGGGCAACTGCTCATCTGGATTAAGGTTAATTCCATGGTATACACTAGAAATACAGTCAATTGGGGCACTGTAAGAAAATCTAGCTGTGGTGGGTGGTCATTTTCTTGTGTTTCTTTTGAAAAAGAAAATAGTGTGGAAGCCCAAATGCAACTTTTAAAGTTTCATGATCCATTGGGCTACACTTTTTTCAAAAGTTTAATCTCCATTGTTAGTCCCATGAAGAACAGACCTGCCCTCTCTATTTTCTTACAGGGCTCCTTTTGATGGAAAACTTTGTGGATGTTTGTGATATTGCTCAGAGCCCATTGGCAGATGAGCATCTCTTGCTGTGGCCTCCATCATTATTTGCCTGTCTTGTCTATTAACGAGCACTATCATCCCATCGTGGGATGACAGCTGCAACACGTACTCAGGCGCAATAAACAGCTAAATGAGGCGCACAGCAATTTCACTTGTCACCAGCGCCCTCGGCACGACTGGCTGCACAGCTTGATGCATAAATTCATGAGGCTGTTGCATATGATGGAGTATGCTTGGCTGAAAGAGGTGATGGATAGCAGGGCAGCTAAAAATGGCCATCACCTTGACTCTGTCAGGACATTTTTTAAAACTACCCCATCAGCTTTCTTGTACTCAATGCACTATCACAGCATAGAAGACTCTAAGGTACTGATTTGGTACTTTTCTTCAACAAAGACTTTTTGGACCTTTTTTTCTAAAAGGAGATTCAATGTATTGAGGTAGGTTACATCTATTCATCATTAACTCTGATGCTCTTAGATTAAATTATGTTTAAGAGTAGAATATATTAATGCATAAAAATCTCAGAAATCAATTTAAGTCCCAATAATGAGGGGAAAACCATTTCTAAATTATACAGTAGAACAAAGAATGGGTTAACATGATATCTGAAGAATTTGAAAATACAGTGCAGAAATATTCAAACACAAAAATTCAAGAGATGAAAAATACACAACTCATTACAACATTGAATAATATTCTGGGACACATCATTATATCAATGTTAGTAATGTATTTCTCATCAGTATACAAAACACAAGCAAAAACTAATACTTATAACAGTGCCTCTATCAAATAAGCACTTTTTTAGGAACCTTAAAAATAATCAATGATTCAATGGATTCCTTCTCAAATATCCCTTTAACTTCTTACTTACTCAGCTGCCCGAACTCAAGCCAGAATTCAAAGCACCACAGGCAGGGCTTTCAGTGTCCCACTGAAACAGGTTGCACATCCTCCATCTATGTTAGTGGAAGTCATCTAAGGAAGACAAATATAAAGGCAACAAAATCAATGAGGCAGTTTCCTGCAAAGCTTTATGCATTAATCTCTATCATACAGAGATATATACACAAACCAGTGCAAGGGAAGGAAGTCACTTGTTCTCGACTAAAAGAGAAAACCCTTGATAATAAGCAATTAATAAAGTTGTCATGATTAGTTATGCAACTATGAATCAACATGCACAGTAAAAATGACCACTTCTATAGATATAGAATATCTGTGATTCAATCATAGTGAAAATAGTCATTAACATGAGTGGTTATGAATGACCCTCATAGATACTTTCCTTCTCTTCCTTTTGCAACAAAGTAGGAACTCCTGATCAAGAGTTATTGTAACAATTTAGACACATACTCTGAACAAGAGAGCAGATCCATAAGTCAGTTACTTTTTTTTTTGTTTTTATCTCCCCATATTCAGTTTCATGTTTCTCAACATCAAATGTCCCAAATTCTCTAAATTTAGCAAAAGCATTTTAAAATAAATCTGGAAGAAAGTTCAATCTATAGGAGTGCATCTTATTAATATGAATCCATGGTGTCTTGTTAAATGATGAAAAGAAATCCCTAAATATATAAGAGGAATCTAATTTTGAAGTGTTTAAAGTAAGGTTTTTAAAAAGGTAATTTTATGGTATAATATCTGGTGATACTCTTGTGATACTTCTCTTAACAGGTGAGCAGCTGGCTAGTCCCAGGACTAAGAAGATCTGATAGAGGTAAGAAGAAACGGACAACAGTCACTTATGGGGATGGGAAGATGGAGAAGAAAAGTGTAAAATGGGGGAGATAAAGGTGATATCCTATCAGTGACTAGAATCAGAGGTCTCTGTGAACTGAGAACTAACCAACAATGTGCATTTTGTACCTGCATTATGTTAAATATTACAAGATTGGAATTCAGGGGAGGTAAATGAGGAACTTGACCCCACTAAAATATTTAGGAGGACACACAAATTTCCTCAAGAGTTAAGATAAATAATATTTTAATGAAATATTTTTACAGTGGAAATTAACATAAAATATTCATGGTTGTATTACTTTACTACAGCATAAAAATTTCTACAAACTTAATTGTTTAAAATAATATCCACTTGACACACCTCTTGTACCCTTCTCAGCTCCTGACCAAAGTACTGTAGTCGGCCATGCTTTATGTCCAGCAGAGAGCCTTCTAGAGGGGTCACCACAGAGTGCTGCTTCATCTCTCTCCTCAGGAGGAACTCACTATAGTTCAGACTTGCCTTGAACTAGCTGTGAAGACCAGGCTAACCTCGATCTCACAGTAATCTTCCTACCTCAGCCTCCTAAGAGAAATTTATGTATCTTTATGTTGCAAAATAGAAACTGGTCAATAAATGAGGAATAGAAGGGGCTTCAGGACTGCCATTCCACCACTCCCAGCCCAAAGGAAGGGGCTTCAGTGCCACTGTTCCACCACTCCCAGTGCAGAGGAGGTGAGCTGCATGGGCACCACAGCAAACCCCCACACCTATACCAGTTGAAATGAGAAGTCACATAAACAAGTGTCAAAACCAGAATTCCACATCACCTAAAGCAGTTCCAAAGGGAAATGATATGGAAAACTCTGATACTAAGCCACCAGGACTCCCAGAACTGGAAACAAAAGAGGATCTGGAAAAAATGAAATTAGAAAAAATTTCTCAGATAACAGCAGAGATTGTGCCCATAGTGCAAGACATGATTAATAAATCTAGAGAGGACACAGATAAAAAAAAAATGAAGAGCTGAGGAACATGATGGAATCCCAAAATAGGAAACAAATGGTATCTATAAAACAGAAACAAACAGATTTCCAGGAGATTAAAAATGCCATTGCAAGTCTACACAGTGGAATGAGCCAAAGTGAGGACAGAATTTCAGATATAGAAGATAAGATTGCAATTAGTGAACAGGAAAAGAAAAACTGCTTCAAAATTGTAAGGGACCATGACAAATCAATCTAGCAGCTGCTAGATGATGCAAAAACTAATAACATAAGACTGATTGGAGTCAGCGAAGAAACAGGAGAGAGTGCAGATGACATAAAAGAACTCTTCACAGAAGTAATGGCAGAAAACTCTCCAAGCAGGGGGAAAGAACTTGACATTCAGATAAGTGAGGCATATAGGACTCCAAATAGACTTGATAAAAAAAAAATCGACACATAGGCATATAATTGTTAAGATTTTAAAAACCCAACAGAAGAACACAGTTCTACAAGCAGTTAGAGAAAAGAAAATCACATACAAAGGAAAACCCATCAGAATCACAGCAGACTTCACAATGTAAACCCTTAAGGCAAGAAGAGCTTGGAGTGACTTATTCCAAGCCCTAAAGGAAAACAGCCTCCAACCCAGATTGATGTACCCTGCAAAACTATCTTTCAAAATTGATGGAGAAATAAGACACTTTCATAACAAAGAGCACCTTAGGAACTTTATGAATACCAAACCAGCACTCCAAAAAATTTTAGATATTATCCTAGGAACAGACAATGAGGATCACAACCCCAGGAAGCACAGCAGAATGAATCCATCAGGCAAGACAAGAAATTAAATGTAAAGGGGGAGAATCCAACAAAAAGAAAAACTCATAACAGTGATAAATCAATATGTATCAGTTACAACCATCAATGTTAATTGTCTCAATTCACCAATCAAAAGAAATAGACTGGCAGAATGGGTCAAGAAGCAAAATCCAACAATATGCTGCATATAAGAAACATACTTAATTCAAAATGAAACTCACAGACTGAAAGTTAAAGGATGGAAAACAATACTCCATGAGACAGGAACCTGAAAAAAAGCAGGAGTAGCTATCCTCTTTGCAGGTCAAATAGATTTCAAACCAACACAGATTAAGAGAGACAAAGGACACTACATCCTTGTAAAGGGCACAATCCAACAGGAATCGATGACAATCATAAATATATATGCACCAAACACTAGTGTGCCCAACTATATAAAACAAGTACTAACAAACATGAAAAGTCATATATACACTAATAGAATAGTAGTGGGGAACCTCAATGTCTCACTGTTACAAATAGATAAATCAAATAGACAAGTAATGAAATACTATAACTCAATTGAACTCTTGAACAAATGAACTTAACAGAGGTTTACAGAGTGTTTCACCCCACAAAATCAGAATACACATTCTTTTCAGCTGCATACATGTCATTCTCCAAAATAGAATACATACTCACACATAGAACATGTTTATGTAAGTGTAAAGGAATTGATCCTCTGTATATTATCAGACCATAGTGCAATGAAATTGGAGATTAATAGCAAAAGAAACCACAAAAATTATATAAACACATGGAAATTGAACAACACACTTCTGAATAACCATTGGGTGACATAGGAAATTAAAGAAGAAATCAGACAGGTCCTACATTTAAATGACAATGTCAATACAACATATCAGAATCTATGGGACACAATGAAAGCAGTCTTATGAGGGAAATTCATAGCAGTGAATACACATATTAGGACAACAGAGTGAGCCCAATTAAAAAAAAAACTGATGCTGAACCTCAACTTCTAGAAAAAGAAGAGCAGGACAAACCCAAACTCATCCAAGGAAGGAAATTATAAAGATCAGAGGAGAAATCAATTCAATGGAGACTAAGAGAATGATACAAAAAAATCAATGAAGCCAAGAGTTGGTTCTTCAAAAGAATAAACAAAATTGACGAACCCTTAACCAACCTTATCAGGAAAAGGAAAGAAAAGGCCCAAATCCATGCAATTAGGAGTGAAAAGGATGAAATTGCAATGGACCCAGCAGAAATTCAGAGGATCATCAATACCTACTTCAAGAACCCATACACCAATAAGATGGAAAACAAAACAAATGGACAGATTCCTAGATACGTATGAATTACCAATGTTGAACAAAAAGACCTAAAAGTTCTAACCAACCCAGTATCAACCAATGAAATTGAAAACTTAATTAAAAACTTACCAACTAAGAAAAGCCCAGGTCCTGATGGCTTCACTGCTGAATTCTACAAGACATTTAGAGAGGAACTACTGCCACTACTGTTTAAACTCTTCAATAAAATTGAAAGGGAAGAAGTACTTCTGAATTCCTTCCTGGAAGCAAGCATCATCATGAACCCCAAAGCAGAGAAAGACCCACCAAAAACAGAGAACTATTGGCTAATCTCACTAATGAACACAGATGCCAAAATCCTTAATAAGATACTGGCAAATAGAATGCAGAGGATCATCAAGAAGATCATACACCCTGACCAAGTGAGATTCATCCCAGGGATTCAGGGATTGTTCAATATACACAAGTCAATTGATGTAATACATTATATCAATAGATTCAAGGACAAAAACTATATGATTATTTCCATAGATGTAGAAACAGCATTTGACAAAATCCAACATGCATTTGTGATAAAAACTCTACAAAAAATTGGAATAGATGGTCTCTACCTCAATGTGATGAAAGTCATCTATGAAAAACCAACAGCCTCTATCGTACTAAATGGTCAAAAACTGAAATCCTTCACACTAAAATCAGGAACAAGACAAGGATGTCCACTATCGCCATTCTTGTTCAATATAGTTCTGGAAACATTAGGCACAGCAATTAGACAAGAGAAAGAAATAAGAGGAATAAAGATAGAAAATGAAGAAGTCAAATTGTCATTATTTGCAGATGACATGATGCTCTATATAGAAGACCCCAAGAATGCCACCAAAAGTCTTCTAGCCTTAATAACCAAATTTAGTAGAGTAGCTGTATACAAGGTCAACACACAAAAATCAATAGCTTTCCTCTACATGAACAACAGACTCACTGAGACAGAATTAGGGCAAACAATTGCTTTCACAATAGCATCCAAGAAACTGAAATATCTAGGAATCAACCTAACGAAAGAATTCAAAGACCTCTGTAAATTATAGCACTCTGAAAAGAAAGGTTGAAGATGATACCAGAAAATGGAAAGACATCCCCTGCTCCTGGGTAGGAAGGATCAATATAGTGAAAATGGCCATACTTCCAAAACTGCTATATAGATTCAATGGAATCCCAATTGAAATCCCAACAGCATAATTCACAGATCTTGGAAAACAATCCAAAAATTCGTTTGGATTAAGAAGAGCCCCAGATTAGCAAAAGCAATTCTAGGGAACTGAGACATGGCAAGGGGTATCACAATCCCCATCTTGAAACTATACTACAATGCTACTGTGATAAAAACAGCAAGCCACTGGCAAAGAAACAGACCTGAGGACCAGTGAAACAGTTTAGAAGATGCAGAAACAACTCCAGACACACTCAGACACCTCATCTTCAACAAAGGAGCCAAACACCCTCACTGGAGAAAAGATAGCCTCTTTAATAAACGGTGCTGGAAAAATTGGGTTTCAACCTGCCAAAGATTAAACCTAGACCTACATCTCTCACCATGCACTAAACTAAAATCAAAGTGGATCAAAGATCTAAGTATTAAAACAGAAACTCTAAACTTGCTGGAAGATAGGTTAGGTAGAACTCTTGAAAACATTGGTGTAGGAAAAGGTTTCATAAACAAAACCTCAGCTGCCCATGAACCAGCACAAACAATCAACAAGTGGGATCTCTTCTTCTTGAAAAGCTTCTGCACAGCAAGAGAAACCATCAACAGTGTGAAGGGACAACTCACAATGTGGGAAAAAATCTTCACCTGCTCTTCCTCAAACAAAGGTCTACTATCACGAATCTATAAAGAACTTAAAAAAAATCAGATACCCCAAATTCAAAGACCCAGTTCAAAAATGGGCATCAGAAATGAACAGACATTGCTCAGACAAAGAGGTAAAAGCATCAAATAAACATATGAAAAAATGTTCAACATCACTGGTCATTCAAGAGATACAGATGAAAACATTAAGATTCCACCTCACCCCAGAAAGAATGGCTGCTATCAAGAAATCAACCAATTACAAATGCTGGTGGGTGTGTGGGGAAAAAGGAACCCTTTTCCATTTTTGGTGGGGGTGCAGACTGGTGCAACCACTGTGGACATCGGTAGGGAGATACCTCAAAGAACTGGGCCTAGAGGTCTCATTTGACCTAGCTAATCCCCTGCTGGGTATCTTCTCCAAAGAATTAAAAGAATCATACCACAGAGATATATGAGCACCCATATTTATAGCAGCACAGTTTGTAATAGGTAAAGCTTGGAAACAGTCCAAGTGCCCATCAATTGGAAACTGGATAAAGAAGATCTGGGTTTTTTTTTAATAAAATTGAGTACTACTTAGCCTTAAAGAATGAGAAACTAGAGACATTTATAGCTAAATTGATGCATATTGAGGCCATACTCTTAAATGAAATAAATAGGACACACATGTGTAAATACTAAATAATTTCTCCAGTGTGAGAAACTGAAAGTGTAAATAAGGATTAAAATAATTAATATGAATAATTGATAATTTGAAAAAGGAAAATGTCCAAAGGTGTAGGGGTGGTGGGAGAGGAAGGGGAAAGGAAAGAAGGGAAAAGAAAATTTATGAGAAAAGAAAAAAAATGGAAGCGAAATCTATGTAAATAGGAAAGGGTGGAGCAGGTAAAGGGCCCACAGGTAATACTACAGCTCAAACCATGAAGTCAAGCATAGAATTTTCCATTTGTGGCATCATATTGGCTCTCAAAAACTTTTGGTTTTGGAGCAGGTGAGAGTTAAGCTTAATTATGTCAACTTGACTAGCTTAGCAGCCATCTGGGGTACTGGTGAAACACACTGCTGGGTATGTCTCGGTGGATCATGTAGGCATGGCATTGAATTTTTTTATTCAGTTTCTTACCCCTTTCTGATGCTGTTCAATTTCTCATAGCAAACTGGGTAGCTTTCCTATGCCATGCCCTTCTGCCATGCTGATTCTGCCTTGAATTCAGCTAACCACGTACTAAATCTGGTGAAACTTCGAGGGAAATTTAACCTCTCATCCTTTAAATTGTGGCTATTGCATACTGTCTGGCAAAGGAAATCTGACTATTACAGAGCATTTCAGATTTCAGATTTCCAGTATCATACGATGTGGTATGCTTTTTAAGTTTCCACAATATAATAATTAGTTGAGACGAAGGCCTAGATGATAATTCTAGACAAACAACAGTTTAAAGGTAGTACCTTGACCTTTCTAAATTGGTCACACAAGAGAGCAATGTGGTGATTAGAAATAGCTGTAAAAATAGTAATGTAAAACATCTCCCAGTAATGGAGGAGCATCTTTTATCTATTCATCAACCCTTTGTTTGCTGAACTGTGGCCACTGGATAGGGAGCAACCACCAACTAAATAGTACAAGAAGAAAGAGAGAGATAGAGAGAGGGAGACAAAGAGAGAGAGAGAGACTGGCAGAGAGATAGACAGGAAGATAGGACTAAGTTGTAAGGAAGAAAAAAAGAGAGGGAAGAAAGGAAAAGGCTTTCCTGGAAAATAAATAATTAGATAACATAATGTCTTAAAACATGCTATCTAGATTCTTAACCATCTCTACAATTTCAATTTTAGAACCATTTTTGTTTATTAAGCAAATTTATCCAGAAAATTTTGGTATTGATGAAATATGTTTTCTTGTTTTGAAAAAAGTGATAATTTAGCTTAAATGAACATCAGCCAAAGCAGAGTGCAAAATATTGGAGAGGAATCAGGAGCTCTGAGTACGTTTTATACTTGGCTCTTTTGGCTAAGCTGGTGCTCAGCACCAGCATGCCTCAAATGATAGATTGAGGCTGTGCTTGGCTCTTTTATTTGGCTGATTTCTTGCTGCCCAGAAACTTTTTTTCCTCTGAGTTGAGTTTAAATTCAAGACAACCCAAATGCTTATTTTTTAGAACAAAATTATTCCAATGCAATTCATTCAATATTCTTATTCTCTTTTCTAGTTATCTATCTGTCTACATATTTCTATTTAACACATGAATAAATCACATTTCCCTCAAACTTTCACTAATGATGCATTTTAAATCTATGGATATGCATATCACAATACTAAAACATTTACACTTATAACATTAAAGCATAGGCACACACATTCACATATTTTCCATTCTCTAAACTTGTTTTCTCATAGTAGGAAAAAGGCAGGTAGACTAAGTGGGGGTGGGAAAGGGATCTGAAGAAATATGTACCAGTCCCCAGGATGTATGTAATTACTATGCATTGCAAACTTAAACTAATAAAAAGAAATTTCCTCCTCCTTCCTTCTTTCTCTTCTCTCTCTCTCTCCCTGTATTTATGTAGTGATATGTGATTTAGTATCAAGCTTGTATAAGAATACCACATAGACTATACATGAGTATTATTTCTAGGTGTGGTAGCTTGAGGAAGCACTATTTTCCCTATTGATCTCCTCTCTAAATTGACATATTAAAAAATCCATTATTAATCTTCTCTTTATTATTCTTCATTATATAATGCAGTTATGATGAGTCTTTTTATTTCACGAGTTATATAATGTAATGTATCAGAACCTCAGCAAATCCTACTTCAAAATGACAAATCATTAGTTACCTTATTCTGTTCAGAATAAAAAGTAAATAAACCTGATCATAACCACTTCCTGTGGCTTCAACATTATTCCTCTATCATAGATCTGATCGTGTCATATTCTGGCTTGAAACAATTTTGTGCTTTCTCAGTGTCTTATTGTCTTTAGGATGAGTCTACTGTTAAGAGGGCCTCTGTCCAGACCCCTCACCTACCCAGCAGATCCCATATTATCCTTTTCACCAGTCTCTATTGTATCTTTGGGGTTTTTTTGTTTGTTTTCATTTTTCCCATCCACCCTAAATATTTATATAGATGGACGCAATTTCATACTAACAATTACCCTATCTATTAGATAATAATATTACCTTTATTTTACAAGTGAGAAATTGAAACACAAAATGGCTAAATAAATTCTCAAGACCTACAGTAAGAAGTCAAAGAGCTAGGGTCAAAATTTATTGCCCAGTCATTAACCATTTCTTGAAACTCCCAAAAAGAGAAATTCTATTTATTCCATCTAGCCACTTAGCAAACAATCTTCAGGAAAACAAGGATAATTGAACCATTTTCAACATAGTTGATATCAATGTTTCAGTCTTCTAACTAACTGCTTGAAGTGCTCATTTGTTCTCAACTTCATGTAGTCAGTCTAATATCATTTTGGTCTAAAAACCTCCCAATAGAGACCTGCTGCCATCCACTGTGAAGAGGACCTGCTGTCATGTGTGTCAAACTCCCAGTGCTTAGCTGGTTCTGCACCTTGTTTCCCCTCAGCACAGAGCTGAATAAGCACAGAGCTGAATAAGAAACAACCAACCTGATAGAGGATGAAGCCAAAGTCCCGCAGAAGAGGTATGCCCAGAAGAGTTGGTTGCTTCATGGAGAAATAATGAATGGGCCAGCAGCACTAGCCCCAAGAAAACTACATGGCTGGGATAAACAAAACAAACAAAGCAAAATAACAACAACAAAAATTAAAAAGCAGCATGGTGTTGTACCCTGCAGATAACTTCTTCATGCTGGGATAGAGTTCCAGAAAAAAATTCAGTGCAGTGTTTACTGTACCAGAGAGAGTTCATCAGGCACCATTTTGGGAAGCGGCTGATTTATGGGACTGAGCCACAGAAGAGCTACACTACAGTTTCACTTCAGGACTGTAGAGTTACCTTGCCACAGAGACAGAGTAAGAGACAGCTAGAGCACACAGGCCAGGAGAGAGTGAGGTTCTAGACATAGATCTTTGGAAATCCCCTCAAAAGTTCAGGATCATGATAGAAAAGACACAGAGCCTGCATTCTGTGGTGAGAAGCCAGGTTCCACAGGTGTGGCTTTGAAAAGTAGGTAGATCTGAAGGTGATGGCATTGAGTTCAGCAGTATGCTTGTGCTATGCTTGTGCCCTTGCCCTGCTGTGCTGTCTACATCCAGTGGAGGTGAGTAGTCTGATTGCTCCCCATGTACCTACATAAATGGAAGTGACTTGGCTTGGAGAATTACCATAGTCTGAGGATAACAGATCAGGGGTCCTCCTCCTTGAGCAGGGGAGTACCTCACAAACCCACAGATTATAAAGTGAGACAGAGAGGATTGTGATATGGTCATCCTAGAAGGAAAATATTGCAGGTCCAAATACTCCAGCTCTTGGAAACCACTCATGTGGAAATACTTAAGAAAATTTTTGACCCATTTTTTCTCCATTATTGGATTTTTTTTTCTTTATTTCTGTGGTGTTGGGAGTTTTATTTCCTATTTTATTTTTTATTTTTTTTACTATTGGTGTCTTTGTTTAGTCACTCTGCATTTCTTTTTTCTCTTTCCTTTTCTCACTCTTTAAATTTTTGCCTTATTTGTTTTTCTCTTTTCCCTTTAGGTTATGCTCTATTTTTTCTTACTTGTGTTTTCTCTTATTTTTATCTAATACTATTAATTTCTTTTTACTTCTAAATAAGATACTATATTTCACCTTTATCACCTTATTCTTACCTTCCATTTCTTAATTTTTGAAATTCTACTTTTTTCATGTTCTCATTACCCGCACCCTGTATCCTTACTAGTATAATCATTAAGCTTTATGAATCTATAGACAGTTAGCTATATCTTATTATTGTTGAATACTATCTTACTGTTAGAAGACATAAAGTTTTTCCACAGAGTAGATATTTACTATAGGTCAATATCTGTTTTGTCTTACTGCTTATAGTGTAATAATAGATATATTTTTCTAAGCGTAAGAGATATATATTATTGATTCCTAGGGTTTGTCAATATTCAGCTTGTATTTGACATTATTGTTGATGGTGATTTTATTACTATAGCCAAGATATCATAGTTGTTTGCTATCCATTGCTTTTATCCATAAAAAAATTCCAAAAAATGATCCAGGAGATTAAAAATTCTATTGAAGTTAGAGGCTGCAGCAATTACCAATATGAGGACAGAGTGTCTGATCTAGAAGACTACACTGTGAATGGTGGGCAACTAATGAGATACTTTTTAAAAAAGTGAACATAAAAAACAGTTGCTAGATGACACAAAGAAAACTAACATTAATTCTGTTAGTGAAAAATTAGGAGAGAGTACAAATACCATAAAATTCTTTACAACAGTAATAGAAAAAAATTTTAAACATGGAAAAAGAATTCAACATACAGATAAATGAGGCATATAGAATCCCAAATAGCCACGATCAACAAAAAATCCACAATGTGATGCATGACAGCCAAAATGACAGAAATCCAATGCAAGCAGAGAATCTTAAAAGCTGTTAGAGAAAAGGAATGAATAATTTATAAAAGAAAATCTATCAGAATTATGCATATTTCTCAATATATACCATAAAGTTAAGGAGAAGTTAGAGTGAAGTGTTTCAACCACTAAAATAAAACAACTTCAAACACAGACTGATATATACTGGAAAATTAACTTTCAAAATTGATGGAGAAATAAGATATTTCAAAGATAAGGAGCACCTAAAGAAACTCATGATCATTGGTTGATTTCATGATAGCAGCCATTCTTTCTGGGGTGAGGTGGAATCTCAGCATTGTTTTCATTTGCATCTCCTGAATGACCAGAGATGTTGAACATTTTTCATATGTTTATTTGCTATTTCTACTTCTTTGTCTGAGAGATGTCTGTTCATTTCAGATGCCCATTTTTGGATTGGATATTTAAATTTGGGAGGTCTGATTGTTTTAAGTTCTTTATATATTTTAGATATTAGACCTTTGTCTGAGGAGCAACTGGTGAAAATTTTTTCCCACATTGTGGGTTGTCTCTTCACAATGTTGGTGTTTTTCCTTGTTGTACAGAAGCTTTGTAATAAGGAGATTCCACTTGTTGATTCTTTGTGCTAGTTCACATGCAACTGAGGTTTTGTTCATAAAATCCTTTCCTATACCAATGTCTTCAAGAGTTCTACCAAATCTCTCCTCCAGTGGGTTTAGTGTTTCTGTTATAATATTTAGATCTTTAATCCATTTCAATTTTAGTTTAGTGCATGGGGAGAGATATAGGTCTAGTTTTATTCTTTGGCAGGTTGAAAACCAATTTTTCCAGCAAAATTTATTAAAGAGGCTATCTTTCCTCCAGTGAGAGTGTTTGGCTCCTTTGTTGAAGATGAGGTGTCTGAGTGTGTCTGGAGTTGTTTTTGCATCTTCTAATCTGTTCCACTGGTCCTCAGGTTTGTTTCTTTGCCAATACCATGCTGTTTTATCACAGTAGCTTTGTAGGATAGTTTCAACTTGGGGATTGTGATACCCCCTACCTTGTCACTGTTACTTAGAATTACTTCTTTTTTTTTTGGTACTGTGGATTGAACTCAGGATCTTGCACTTGCAAGGCAGTAGCCAGAACCACTGAGCTAAATCCCCAGCCCTAGAATTGCTTTTTCTATTCTAGGTCTCTTCTTGTTCCAAATGAAGCTCGCATGCCAAATAATTCTCAAGGATATTCTAAATATTGGAGATAATAAAGCTAACAATGCCAAAATGTCCAAAAGAATGAATGCACAGGGAGGGTGATCAATTAAGTAAAAGGGAATAAAAAGAAATCAGCAGCAGGGAAATAATACAAATCAGGAGTAATTCAATACCTATCAGTTAAAACTATCAATGAGAATGGTCTGAATTCATAAATCCAAAGAGGCAGAGTCATAGGATGGATCAAGAAACAAAATCCAACAGTATACTATTTAGTCTAAAAAAAAATTCATAGGCTAAAAACCAAAGGATGCATATTCCATGCAACAGGAACCCCCAAACAAGCATAAGTAGCTATACAATTTTCAGACAAAGTGGACTTTAAGCCAAAACTGATCACAAGAGGCAAAGAAGGACACTACATGTTGGTTAAGGAACTATTTAACAGGAAGAGATAGTAATTATAAATATATATGCACCAAATAATTGTGTACCCAACTTCATAGAACAAACACTATTGGATGGAATATATCATGAAAACATCAGTACAATTATAAAATAAATAGATCTAAAACAAATAGATCAACTAGACAAAAAAATCAACAAAGAAATATTAGCATTGAACCAAACCTTTAAACAAATGAACTTATCACACACAACAATAGAATATACATTCTTTTCAGGAACACATGGAGCTTTCTCCAAAACAGCCCACATAATAGCCAATAAAGCATGCATTTCATTTTTGGCGTGCATTTCTCCTTTTTGGTTGGATCTTTGTCTTGTTTTAGAATCAGGGAGAAATGCAGGCCAATTTCTCTAAAAAATACAGATTCAAAAATACTCAACAAAATACCGACAAACAGAATACAACAAATCATCAAAAAGATTATGCATTGTGATAAAGTATGCTTCATCCCAGGGATGAAAACTACTTCCACATGCACAAATCAATAAATGCAATTAATTAAATAAACAGAAACAAGGAGAAGAATCACATGATCTTCTCAACTGATATAGAAAAATCCTTTGACAAAATCCAACATTCATTCATGGTTAAAAAAAAAAAACTGAAGAAAATAGGCATAGAAGGGTTTCATCTCACTCTGATAAAAGCCACTTATAACCAAATTGAATGATAGTCTATGTTTCTGGGTAGGCAGAACCAATACAGACAAAATGGCTATACTTCCAAAGTTACTACATAGATTTATCAAAATAGCATCAGTATTCCTCACAGATCTCTAGAAAATAATCATAAAATTCATATGGAACCAGAAGAGATGCAGAATAGAAAAAGCAATCAAAGGTAACAAAATCAAACTAAGAAACATAACAGACCTGGATTTGAAGTTATATTACAAAACTACAGTGATAACAGCAGCATGGTACTGATACAAAAACAGAAATGTGGATCAGTGAAACCAAACAGAAGCAGCTGAAACAATCTCAGGCACATTCATCTATTTGATCTTGGACAAAAGGTCTAAAAATATACACTCACAGAAAGATAGCCTCTTAATGAATGGTTCTAGGAAAATTGGATATTCCATGCAGAGCATTTGAATCTGGACTGATACATATCATCGGGTACTAAACTAAAATAAAAATTGATCAAATACCTGAATATTAAAGTAGAAACACAGAATCTGCTGAAAGATAAAATAGGTAAAACTCTTGAAGACATAGCCATAGGCAAGTACTGTCTGAACAAAACCTCAATGGCATAAGAAATAATACTGAGAATCAATAAATGAGATCATATCAATTAAAAGCTTTGGGACAACAAAGGAAACAACAAACAGAGTGAAGAGATAACCTACACAATGGAAAGTATTTTTTTATCAGTTATTCCTTGGACAGAGGGCTAACATTTAGAACAAATAAAGAACTCAAAAAAATTAGACTTACCAAAATAAAAGACCCAATCAAAAAAAATAGATAACTGAAATGAATAGATATTTCTCAGAAGAAGTACAAATGGCCAATAAATACAAGAAAAAATGTTCAACATCACTGGCCATTGGAGAAATACTGCTTTAAAGAAACTCGGAGTCCATCTTACTTCAGAAAGAGTGGGTATCATCAAAAAATCAAATAATTATTTATGCTGGTGAGGGTGCAGGAGAAAAGGAGCTCTACCACATTGTTGGTGGGAATGTAAACTAGTACAACCACTATGGAAATCAATAAGGAGAGTTTCTACACAAAATCCGAATTAATATATCTCTTTCTAAATAGCTTTTTCAACTAAATGGGAAAAGTCAAATTGGCTTACCACCATAATATAATAGTAAATGACAACTTCTAAAATATGACAAAAGAAGTAACTAGATACTTTTGGAATATAGTATTAATGCCTCTCATATCTTTCAGTGACAATAATATTGAATATTCCAATTAGTTCTTTACTGTTCACTGTAGGGACCATTTTTAGTGAAAGGTGATTGAACTTTGAAATTTACAAATCTGTATTCAAACACTGATTGATTACTTATTGACCACTAGCTGTGTGTTCTTGAGAAAGTAAGACAGTCTTAACTCCGATTTCTTTTTTATAAGATTGTTATTGTACCTGCTTTGTAGATTTTGAAAATTAAATCAAATAATATATGAGACATATAGTACTACACTGACAGTAAAGGTTATTTACCTAACATTGTCTTTTAAAATGTTTTCTCTACTCTAAAACAGATAACCGAAATAAGTGGGTAGTAGTCATTTAGTTTTAAAACTTATCTTAGTTTGTAATATTTCTGTCAGTGATTCTAAACATAAAAAATAAGAAGTGATAGCATGGGGTTGAGATGTACAGGTGAAATCAGCACTCTCTATTATTTTTCAGGGTAGAGATTTACCATTATACATGTAATGATTTAAGACCTGCCAAAACTAATTTAGAATTTTTTATTTGACTCAAAATAGAATTGCTTACCTTGGCTCTTGATTTGATAATGATGACTAGAATAAATTTCTAGAGTCTCAAAAGTAAATTTTTAATTATAAACTAGAATTTCAGGGATTAAATAGAACATTTTCAAATATAGTGCACTTGATAACATATGATCAAATGCCTATATTTAGGGAAAATACTTGGTAATTATACAAATATTTGGTACTATTCAACCTAGAATAATATCTGAAGGAGGAAGAAGGAAGAACTCATAGCCCCAATATGATGATATTAGAAGGGAGGTGACAGGCACATTCATGAATGGAATTAGTATTTTTTGAAAAAAGACAGCAGAGAACTCCTTATCACTCATTCTGCCATATAAGGACACAGTGAGAAAATGAAATTTATGAACAAGAATCAGGGTCTCATTAGACATCAAATTTACTGGTGCCTTGATCTGGGACTCGCCAGCTTCCAGAACAGTGGGAAACAGATGAGCCATCCAAACTATGCCTTTTATGGCAACCCAAACAAATTAAATATATAATAATTATGTGGAAGTTGTGTTTCAAGGATAACAACTATGAATATGTGAGTAAATAGTTAAAACCTCAATTATCTCAGAGTCTACCATGGTTCCCAACATATTTTAAACCGTTAGTGGGCAATGCATGACGAATGAAAGAATGTGTCCCACAGATTAACCTTCTGTGTAAGCTTTTGTTTGGTAAGAGTCAAAAAAATATTCAAAAAGAACTAATTTCTGTATGGTTTCCACATAGTTCTTCTGCAGAGAATGACAATACCCCCAAACAAATTTGATTTTTTTTTATTTGTTTGTATTCTTGGTGGTACTGATTAGGCTTAGAACCTTGAACATGCTAGTGCTCTACCACTGAGCTCTATCTACAGCCCCTCCAGATTTGTTTTATACCATACTTTATTGTGTTTCTGTCAGGTGTACTCATTTCTTTGGCCATCAATTTTTATTTCCCCTTGATGTTGTTCACACGCTCTCCTTCACGCACACACCCCATTCAGTCTTTTCCTGTTGGGTTCCTATGGCACGTTAAGGCTCAATTCTAAGGTCACCTCTTTCATCTTATCTTGGAAACATAATCCTGTCTCTCACTTGGCATCATAATTGCTCTCTTTTGAATCTCTGTTACGGGCTTCTACATATTTTGCCTGTATGCTTGAATATGTGTCTACACATTGAGACTCTTTGATGTCAGAAAACACAATCAAATAAAATTTGCATATTACCCAATAACATTTAACCCTTAAGAAGTTTCATTAAACTTATGTACACTGTATATTTCTTACATAAACTTTATACAATTAGTGAAAAAAAATCTGTATCCTGTTATATATCAAGTATTAGGCATCATGTTAAATATTTTAAAGAATAATTTTTAAATGAATATGTCTAGAATTGGCCTTGAAATCAACATTTTTTAATTTACTAAAAATGCATCATTACTTTTGATTTAAAGATATGGAAACTGAAGAATTAGGAGATTAAAATATAATTTTTTTCCACTTTTCAAAAGGTGTCTACAGAGAAAAAAGGTAGCTCAGTTGCTTTCTCCACTTAATCCTTTAGGGAGCCCTTAATCCACCTTGACTTTTCCTCTTCAAGTTTTTCTCAGAATGCTTCCGATAATCTTCCTTTGAAACTTTTTGAAAAGATTCCTCTTTCCCTTAGTTTGTAAGCACCTCACTTTGATGACACAGTCTATATTTGGATAAACCATAGATATTTAGTTCTTTCTAATCTTACCTCATATCAGCCCTTGGAACTTCTCAATCATTTTTGTAGCCCTTCTCTGAATTCACTCCTGTACAATGACATCCTTCTGGTACTGAGGTTTTCAAAAATGGACACACTTGTCTGACTTGTCGTATGTTACTCTGCATGTGCTGCTCAAACAGTTTTTATAAACCACTATATCACCCCATGCAATCTCATACTAACTTCCTGTAACTATCACTCCAAGGTCTCAATCAGTACTACTATTTTCCAAGTAGAGTACCACCATTTCCCTGATTATCTGTGAACTTTTCATCCAAGATGCTCACTTTACATTTTTCAAAGCCCAATCTTATTTTGATATTTCCTGTTCATAGCTGTAACCTCTCTACATTCATAAGCATATTTTCACTTTATAGCTAGTACTTGCAAACCACCCAAATTTTGTGATATTTATAAATGAAATATATCATTCAACTGCCTTTTGTAATTGTTATTCCAAATCAGTGGATATATTATGTAGATTCTTGTCATTTCCCTTTATCCATCTTCCAGGAGTAAACATAAATCTTAGGTAGTATTAGCACTCAGTTTATTGTCACGTATTTTACCTTTTGCTTCTATGCTTTCATACAGATGAATGACTGACATATTACACATTTCCTGGACTCTTGAAACAAATTTCCATGCCATATTTTAATATAACATTTTACATAAACATCCAGCTTTGCAATGTATTATAGATTGCACGAAAATTCGTTCCTTTCATTGTTTTATTAGAGATAGTTGGCTATAATTCAAGAGCATATTAGATTTAAGTTACTCTTTTGAAAATAGTGAAATAATTATTCCTTTTATCCCAGTTTATTTAGGAAGTATCCCTTTACATGTCTAAGTTGGAAAAGCTCCATAAGTGCATCTATGTTACCTTCTAAAGAGTTCCTATCCATAGACCCTGCTGAAGCAAAGGCTCTCAGGGGATGCATTAAGCATGAAATGCAAGGATGCTTGCTCTTGAGGTGCACACCTGACACAAAGGTAGCCCATATGGAGGTCTAAAGGCATTCTGATGCAAGAATTCTATCCAAATATGGGGATTGTAATGTAGTATATATTAATATTTTATATATCTGCAAAGGTAATTGTATTGTTGCTGAATTTTTAATAGTGGAGGAACTGAAATATAAAGACTAAACCATGTGTTCACCTACAAACAAACCAAGCAATGGTAGGATTTTTACAGCCACCAAGAACCCAATATTGGTAGCCACAGGAAAACCCAGAGTTAAACCAGTATTGAATTTCCATTAACTATGAATGTCTCCTCTTTCTTTCTTCTGGGACCCTTTAAAGTTAAAACTTTTTGGTGGCTGCAAGACCCATCTATCTCCTAGACCTGACTTTCTAATTTCAGAGGATTTCCATTATTGTTTCTAAAGGTTGCTATGTTATTGTAGAGATTGTTGTAATTTTTTTATTGCATCAAATGGTTTAATACCATGACCATCTACATTATCTTCATTAGCATCATCACTGTCATTATAAAAGAGAGAGTCCCCCCCCAAAAAAAGAAGTGAGGAAGTCTAGCATCTTTCAATGTTTTGTAGTGAGAGATTTTTTAGGACATATAGTGCACCAATTTACCAGAAGACTGAAATAACTTTATGTATTTCTCTCTCTTTGACCTGAAATGACTATGGTGACTGCCCCACATTTTTGACTATCTCTTTTAATTTTTGTTTTTATTAGTACATTTTTGCAGTACATAATGATTACATTCATCATTGGGAGTTGGTACCTGTACATAACACATCTTATTAATATTTGTTTTACTTCTCATACCCCTCCCTTTCCTATCCTCTCTTTTTTAATGCTTGTGTATTTGAACAACAATGATATTGTCTGACTTTTTACTTACTTCCCATATCAAATATATATTTTGATCATATATTTTTCTCATTGGAATACTTATTCTAAATGTGTTTTCCTTCTGCTGCTTAATTGACTAAAATAACAAGCAGTCCACTGAAACATCTGCTCATTAGATGTTCAAGTCTAGAGGAGATATAAGGAACAGGTGGAATTCTCAATACATAGGGTACCTTGGTAATACTGACCTATATCAAGCACTCTTATGAAAGCCTTTGCCTATATGACCAATCAGGGGGTTCTTGCCAATGAAAAATACACTTAATATTTTTGGTGTATGGGGTTTCATTTGATTCATATCCTTTGGAAACTCATCCATAAGCCCTAAGGGATATGTGGCAGGCCCAAGATTCTCTAAAAGAGTATGGTAAATTTTTGTTATTAATTTATTGCCCCTGACCACATGTCCAGATCTCTGTCTTCCAGTCACTTAAAGCTTCTTGGTTGTCATTGCAGTATTACTCTGTCCTCAAGACTCACAGACACTAGCAACAGTGTCTGAAGGTCTGATGTGCACTGCCTGTGTCACTCACTTGAGGGTTCAGTGCTAGGCTGTTGGGGAAGGTAGCATCTCTCTTGTCTCACCTATTACTTATTTAGTGTCATCCCAAAATGGAAGGGATATGATCTTGGGTTGTAAAAATTCCCAATACTCATTGTATTCTCATTATTCAAAAGCAAAAGCACAAAATTCATGCAAAGCTGAAAAGCCAATTAACAGCATTCCAGGATTTCCTTCAATTTTTCCCCAACTACTTATTTTCTTTATCACAGTATTAATCTTACTTTATATTTAATTATTTTGTAACTCTCACTTAACATCAATATTACACAGTAAAAAGCAAGCCATCAAGCCTATAATTAGAGTTATATCTTTATGTAGCAATGCATTTGTATACTCATGTACCCATTTACCTGGGAGAAATGTCTATCATTTCTGAGAAAAAATGCACCATAATATCACTAGCATTTATGCCTGGATAAGGTAGGTTAGGTAATTTGGGTTTTTCTTCTCTTTTTTTCTTTTGAGATTAGGTCTTGCCATGTATTGCAGGCTACATTTGCACTCATCATACGCCCACATATCTGGGATTACAGGCATGCATAACAACAACTAGCTTACAGTTTAGTTTTAAATTGCTCTGTATTACATGTTCTATGGTTCCAGTTTATACTCTGAGGCTTACTTATAAGAAGAAATGCAGTAAAATAACAAAATAAATCATATCAATTTCCCTAATCCATATTCTGCCCCATGGTATTTGTAATTACTGATTTTTAGTAGCAACATAATTTCCATTGAATACTTAAAAGCAATCATATTAGCTGTGATCTTCTTCTTTTACTATCATAAAATACATATTTTCCTGGCTTTTGGATTTCTTTTCAAAGATAATTTGTATAGATATAACCTTAAAGATTGTGAATATTCTGTGTGTATCAATACATATTGCCAGACTGCTTTCCAAATCTTGTGTTAGTTGATGCCACCAGCAAAGAATGAAGGATAATAATATTATGGCCTCCTTGTCTGTTTTTGGAATATAATTTAATTTTTGATGCCCTAAAGTATAAAAATGGCAATTGATTTTTGTTTTCCTTTGCTTGCCTCTGAGATTATGTGAGCAAAGTTTAATACATTTCACATACATTCATAAACTTATTGTATTATCTTGCATAGTCTATTTTGTGAAAATTCTGTTCTGCACATATTTTTCATTATTATACATACTTAAATACAGTATATCAATGATACTTAATTGATTTTACCAATAGTGTCATATGTTACATTCATCCCACAATAAGCATGCCTATTGATATTTTCATGTGGATTTATTTTTCTTGATATGAATAGTATATCATTCCTTCCTCCTAAACAACACAATAAACAAACAAATAAACATACTCACAAAATTCAGAACACAACTATCCATGGATAAAGTGATAACATTTGACATGTTAACATTTCTTGTCACAAGCTCAGATTCCTGATATTCCCCATAATCTTTTTTCCCCTAATTTTAAAATAATTTTCTTTCTGTTCATCTGACTATAAGCAAATTTGATTGCAAAATTAAGAAGTACTAGGTGAGTCCATAGGGTTAGCTAGTGGGAATTTTATAGCTTTAGAGCAATCACCTACATTAGTGACAGACAGAAGAAACTGTCAGGGGGATTTACAGTAAAGAGTTAAAAGGAATAGATGAAAAAGACATTTGTCATCCTGGGAAATTAGGCTGATGACACTGGAGGGAAAAGAGAGAGAAAAAAGTTTGTGTTTCTCTCCATTATGAGAGCAAGGGACTAGGAAGAGAAGGTTAAAAAAGAAATTAAGGGTCGATTGAATACCTCCTCTATGGTACAGTTCAGTACTTTAATTGTTGATTTATTAAGAGTAAACTATTTTATTATTTTTCTCTTTCAGGGCTATGAGGAAGGGGGAAATAAAGAAATCCTAGTGGTATTTTGGAAGAAGCAGATAAATAATTGTGAAATATTATGGCTATGATTGAATACCTAATATGAAAAAATTAGAAGGTATTTTTGCACATAATAGGCCTGAAAAAGTGAGCGTGAAATTTCAACATATAAGCATACTCCTTGAAGGAATTTCAGGACTGAAAGGTGAGATGGATGAACATAGAGGCTGATGAGTCATCAGCATAGGGAAGGAAGTTAAAACTATCATTAAACAACAGTACTACTCAGCCATAAAGAACAAGAAACTAGAGACATTTATAGCTAAATGGATGCATATTGAGGCCATACTCTTAAGTGAAATAAATAGGACACATATGTGTAAATACGAAATAGTTTCTCTAGTGTGAGAAACTGAAAGTGTAAATAAGGATTAAAATGATTAAAATGAGTAATTGATAATTTAAAATAAGAAGAAAAGTTCCAAAGGGGTAGGAGAAGTGGGAGGGGAAGGGGAAAGAAAAGAAAGAAAAGGAAAAAATATGAGAAAAGAAAAAAATGGAAACAAAGTCCATGTAAAGAGGGAAGGGTGGAGGGGGTGAAGGGTGCACAAGGAATGGGGGAAAAATAACCAAGATACATCATGTACTGGTACAAGCACCCAGTGATAAATGTAAATGTATTGTATACCTAAAATGTACCAATAAAAGAATTTAAGCAAAAAAACCCAAAAACCAAACCAAACAAAAAAACCAGTTCCTTAGCAGTGTGGTCAAGCAAAATAAATGTTTCTAATTCCCCACATATGGCAGGACATATAAAGTTTCAGGAAAGATGAAGATCACAGAAAAAGACCCATATATTCAGGTAACAATAGTAACTGGAAAGTCACTTTTTGGCATGGACTAATTACATGTACATAGAAAGAGAATCTAGTGTATTCCTGAACTTACAAAGCTCACAATTTAGCAGGAAATTTCACAATTTTTCCTAAAGAATTTATAGAAAGTAAAACAAAAGGAAGGATCAGTTTCATCCGGGCTTATTTTTAAAATGTTTTCAAAAAAGTAAAATAAATATGTCATGTTTTATTTGACTTGAAATCTTGAAATGACATGTAACAGGCAGAAAGCCATAATTTTGTTTTGTGATGAAGTTGCATCAAATCATTCAGTTTTTATAAATATTGGCACATTGCATGTTTCTATTGTGAATGTACTAATGTATATTTTAGAAGTGTTGAAAATTACTGAACAGTAGCAGAAATATCAACAAAAACATCCATAGTCCCATCATTTGGGGAAATTTCTTGAATGATTTTCAACTATTTCATGCATGCATAATATTCTTTTTGGTTTATTTTTGTGTCTGTGATTTTGGTTGGAGGAATATTTATTTTTCCATAGATATGTTATATGTACAAATAATATATGTTATCTTTCTGTCTCACATTCTTTATAACTATAATCCACTTTAAATTATTATATTACAACACTTTTAAAAAGTTCACAGTAACCAAAAAAGGGGTTTTAACCTCATATATCTATTTCTCTACTATTGACCAATTAGTTAAATAATGCTCTGATGGTTAGCTTGATAAATCTTAGCCAATTTTATTACCAGTTGTATCATACACTTACATGAGAATTTTTACTTTAGGGAAATCATCAGAAAGCACCAAGTCCATATATTCCCAGTACCTTCGTTCACTCTTCTATTTACTGTGTAATAAAAATCTTCAAACTAAAATTAAAACAAAACTGCTCCCAAATATACAGTTCCAAGAGCTTGGCAGGAATAGTTCAAGATTACTATAAATGAGTCACATTCATTTGCCTTCAAAAGCGTCTCTTATGCTTCTGTATGACTTGGTACCTAGGTGTAAATTAAAAGATATATCATTTTTCCAGAGCAGAATACAAAGTGTGTGTTTGACAAAGGTTGGCTGCATTTAGATATTGTGATAAATTTCAGTACCTTCAATGGGAGTCCCACAGGTGGGAAAATCTCATGTGAAGGTTGAGAGCAATGCAGGCATCACTTTAAATCTTTCTGCAATTGTTACTAAGTATTTTGGTGATTATCTTTAATTTAATCTTTGACAGAAGCAATTCCTTAAGAATAGTTTTTAATTAGAAATGAATAAGAATAAGTATTTTTGAGCACTCAAATGTCTTAGATCATTCATATTTCCTCAGATTTTGCTTGAAAGCTCATAGGTTGTTTTCTCTTTCCTCTCTTTCATTTTGGGGTAAGCAGCTAAAAGTCAGGTGACACTTTCAACGCTTTTTTTGGGAAACCTCCTTAGCTAGATCATCTATTTCATTATAAACATTTCTTATTTTGCACATTAATGCAGGAAAGCTTTGTTAAATTTCCTGCCACTATATAAGAAATATGCTCTTTCTTTTAGACTTCAGTGGCATTTGCACCACTTTTCTTTAAGTGCTCATGGATGACCTCCTCTGGTCTTTTCAGGCTTCTGCTACCACTCTGTTCAAAGTCCTGATGCTTTCCTTCATTGTCCTTGAGACCCCACAGCTTACACTTGTTTCCAGATCCCAAAGACAATGAAACACATTTTAGGACTTTTGTTACACTACCAGGTACCAAACTAGGTTTATTTTTATTGCTACATAATATAAACAAGTATAATGGTTATCAACAACAACAACTGCTTACTTTGCTCTCAAATTACAAATTACAGCAGGCATAGTTTACTCTCTGTTCCTTATTGTGTCAATTGAGGAAGCTTGGCTAGTGGTCAGGGAGGTTAGCGCTGAGATCTCAGTCAGTATTTGGACGAGGATCCTCGATTTCTCCTACACAGATCTCATTATTATGACCTGCTTGGACTTTCCATCATGTCTTGACTAGAGATATAGAAGCAGATATTTCAAGAAAACCAGGTGGAAACAGTACTATTTTTATATGAACTTTCTGTAGAAATCAAGCAGTGTTATTTCTGCTGTGGTTACAAACTTGAGATTCAAAGAAGGTGACCATAGATCCATCCTCTCAAAGATGAGTGTCAAATCACACTGTAAGGATATCTAGGATGATAGATTCTATTGTTGCCACTTTTTGCATAATAAAATTTGTCATACATACATCGATATTCTTGAGGAAAACTAAAAATTCACAATTGATAGTGTTAACTGCTCTGTAGCAGTGCCAATTTTTATTTATTTGATGAGCTATATGATGTTATATCATTCATTTGAGCCTTTCTGGAGAGGAGATTGTAGAGAAGTGGGGAGAAATGCTTCTTTGTAAGATATAATCTATAATAGACTCTGTCTTAGTGTGGACTTAAATGGTAAACAAGCAAATAAAAATTGCTCATCACCAATCCCAGGGAAATATAAACTAAGGCAGCAATGAGATATCATCTAAAAACTGTAAGAATAGATATAATCAAGAAGACAAAAAAGGAAAAAGAAGCCATGCACATTCTGTTTTGGGAATGTAAGTTATCTGTACAAGATAGTATGGAGGTTCCTCAAAAAATAAAATTTTAAAAAATACAACTACCCAATGACCCAGAAATCCCACTATTGAGTATATAGCCAGAAAATAATGGACTTAGTTTACCAAAAAGATGTCTACATTCTCATGTTCATTTTAGCATTCTGCCAAAATCAAGATATAAAATCAACATAAATGCCCACTACAAGATAAATGGATAAAGGAAAAAATGTATATATAGTGGAATACCATTCAGGTTTACAAAAGGAAATCTTGTCATTTGGAAGACATTTTGTTAGGGAAAACAAACCAGTTGATACTGTTCATTATAGTGTTTACAATGAATAATACCCCCCCTTTCAGGGTATATATAGGTATTTACTTTTTTGTCTCCATATATATGTATGTATACAACTATAAGAATAGATTTTAAGTGTTCTTATTACAACAATTAAGCAAAAATATCTGAAGCCATTGTAATTTTGGCATAAAAATTAATGTAACATCATTTTATACTCATGGACTGGAGTGGTCTGATCATCAGTTTCCATAGCTATGTTACAAACACTGTTCATATTCTCTTCTTTTTCCTGAGAACTCTTATCTAGGAATTGCTGGCTTTGACTCATTAGAAAAGAGTTCCTGGAGGAGTAAAGTCCTGACCATTCCAGTCACAGTGACAATCCCAAGTCAGGGCTATTTTCTTTCCGTGTTTTAGTGTAGACTTAGCATTTCTGAAAGGAGGTCGGATGTGGCTGTGAGAAATCGAGAGGAGCCATGAAGAAGCTTCCCATGTACTCTAGTGGCAAAACCAAAGGACAAATGCTTCCTTGCAACTTTAAAATATTTTCTGTCAAATTTGTTTTAGTAAAAATCCCACTGAAATTTTGGCAGTAGGTTGGGTTGTGCTAGTTTTTGATGGACGTGTCTGTGCATGCATTTATATCAATGTCTTTTTCAGTGTTTCGCTAGGAAGTTGAGAGAGGTGGCTGGCTGTCCCAATGCCATTTTAATTCAGAAACATCATCTAATTTTCATGAAGAAAGCAGAGAAGAACATTTCTGTCATCTGTCTGAGAACATGATTTTCTATGAATGATAATTTGGAACAAAAAAATCACACTTTATAGACCTACATGAAATATTATGAAAAAATAATTTGAAAGTACTATGTTGTTTGTGCTATGAGCTCTGTTTTTCATTATTTATTTTTTCTGGCTCCCTGAGTTATCTGAAGTCCAAGATTTCAATAATTCTAGTACTTCTTCATGTAGAGCCCTCTGTTCTGTTAATAGTGGAACAAGTTTATTAGTAAAAGTGATTAAAAAAAACCACCTGAAATGAGGCCACTTCAGGGCAGATGTTCCCTGTGCCAAGCCTTTGAGGAAAGGTGTTGCTTTTCAGAGAAGATATAAATTTTCTGTGAGCAACACAAGTATGAAGTTTTAAATCACAGCCTATATACAAACTCAACAGTCATGCGCAAAAGCAAAATAAACAGTTTAGAGAATCAAAACTAGCTACTTGAAAGCTCAATATTAAAGAGAGTGTTGCAAAAATAAAAGGGCATGCCTTTGCAGGGCATGGTAGTACATAGCTGTAATCTCAACACTCTGGGAAGTTAAGGCAAGAGGATGGCAAGTTCAAGACTATGCTAGGAAACTTTGCAACTTAATGAGATTCTGTGTCAAAATAAACAATGTTTTAAAAGGGGTGGGTATGTACCTTAGTGTGAAGGTCTTGTGTGAGAGAGAGAGAGGTAAAGGATGAAAGGGATGGAGGGAAGGAGTGAGGAAGGGAGGAAGACATACCCTTCTTTTAACCTCTCACCTCAATCAGACGAAAAGTCTAATGACTTGGAAATTTATAAATGGGATCATGTTTTCTCTATCATCTTCTCCACCTACCTGGCCCTCCTCTTCTTATTCTGTAGATATCTCTTTCTCATCATTTGTAAGTTAGCTCAGAGATTCATTGCACATGGAAGCTAGCCCAAAAACGTCAGCATAGCTTTCACATGTTAAGCACTAGGTCTGGCAGAGTGTACTTACTTCAGTAGCCCGTGGGAGTTTGTAAGACTCTACATCCTCTTTTGTTGACTTATTTTTCTTGTTTGCACTGCCCCTACACCAGCCCCAACCCCAGATTCAACACACATCCTGCAACTTAGACTTAGATCTTTTGAGATCAGAAGTGATCTCAGTCTTCATACTTTATTATTAACATTTGGTACATTATCTGATACCATGTAAATGGAAGTCCAATCATTCTGCCATGGAGAACTCAACACGAAATTAAGTAAATGAATTCATCCACTCAGGATACAAAATATTCTGCCGCATTTTCTTCCCCCCAACTTATTGTTTAAAGACAAATGCTGAGCAAAAAGGATTTTTCAGACTCTGTGCAGATATTATATCATTTAATTATTGACAAAAGAGATTGAGGTGACAGGTTACACAAAGAAGGCAAAACTACACAGAAATTTTGCTTTTGTCTTTTCTTCAAGGAGAATGACTTTCAAACAAGAAAGGGTAAAAATGATGAAGAGGTAAATGTTAGAAGACAGTAGCAAAAAACTGAAATTCTCTAAATGAATCCAAATTTCTAAGCTGCATAGATTTTCTTCTATGAAGCTGAAATAAGTCATATACATAGGTGACTGTAGAACCTCAGCTGATAACTTTTGACAAAATCCTGCTAGAAAACTGGAAATGGGAATACCTTCTCTGATTTTCAAAAAGAGAAAAAGGGAAAATATATATCGGTATATGAGTCTCACCTTGCCACTGATGAAATTCCAGAACATTTTTTTTTATAAAAGTTTATTTTCTTAATATTGGGGAAGGGTAGTGATTCCTACTAGTAGTTGAAAGGTTCATTTAGAATAAATCATGTGTTCTTTTTCTTTTTTATTCTTTTATTTAAAAATGGTTGCAACATAAATGAAAGAGAAATTTGCTGTGCTATTGAAAGTATGAATTTCAGAAAAGTTTTTGGTCAAATCTCAACATTTCCTTGGTTTTAAGATGACGTAATTTCTCTTAGTGATAAGACATTTGAACTAATCTATATTTAGGTCACAAGACCATGCCCTAAAGAACAATCTGACAATTCCAATGTTACCAGAGAGGGATAGGATCTTATACTTAGTCATAACTATAGTACTATTTAATATATTGAATATGTATATTAAAGGAAAATATGTTGAATCTATAGATTAAAATAGTGGTTGTCATGATATTCATATTTTTGAAAGTATGTCAACATTTTAGAAAAACTGTCCAAAAGTAATTAGATAAAAAATGAGTTAAACAGCCCGCTGCAGACAGGCAGGTCTGTGGATGCCCTACCAAGGTCATGAATCCCATGGAACATGCCCAATCAGCCCACACCCCTGCAGCAATCCACTGGACACCCCCCTCCCCTCGCTCCTCTGGCCTTTTCTCTGTACAGCCATGTGATTCCACACTACAAAGACTCAGAGGACACCAGACCACCAGACCATGGTACTGGGTAAGTTGGAGTTATCTTCACCTCCCATCAGGACCGGGTCTATCTTCAGGGGAAGGGCAACTGGAAACTGCAATACAACTCTGCAGAGTTCAAACCTACAGGAGGACAGGGAGCTCAACTTGGGACTTGCAGCCAGAAATCTGCCTGAATCTCATGGGTCTGCAACTAGCTTGCTGAGACTCATTGACTTATATCTGCACACTGCTACCCATGTTGTCTATTGTGACAGTAGAGACATACCCTGAAAGAGGCCCTACATCTTCATTATTTTTTTAAACCCAAAATTAATATTATTGGTTTGTTTTTTTCTCTTTTCTTTTGCTCCTCTTATCTTTAATTTTTTCCCCTACTCTTTGCAAATATTTGTTTTTCTCTCCTTTTTTTCTTTTCGTTTCTTCTTACTTTTCTCTTTCCTTTCTCTCTTACACTCACTCTCTTGCTCTCCCACATTGTTCATCTTTCCTTTTTGTCTCTGTGTTGGTCCTCATTCAGAGTTCTTATTTATTTTCCTATTATTCTTTTTTTCCTTCTCACCTGTGTCCTCTGGCCACACTGCTAACCTTCCCCTATCCTTCTTCCCATCTGTTCCTCCCTCCCAAGTCCTTTCTAACTCCCCATCCCAAAGGGTAAAGTTGTAATATTGAAGAGTTTATTCACTACATATTGGGATGTTCCTCAATCTTGATTTAATTCACACAGCTAAAGGTGACAGATTAATAACTACCACAAAATGTCATTTTCAAAGATGTACTTGATGCAGTGGTGTTGCTGATTGTGTCATTTGGGCTAAGGTGTTGTTATTGATCTAATCAATGAACCTTCCTAGCATAAGGAAAATGAGATAGTCTTAGAGACATTAGAGAATCAAAACTTAAAGACCAGCTATATCTGGAAGACATCTCTGAGAAGCAATCATTCCATAAGAGTTCTAATTACAAGCAACAAAGATACCTACAATAAGCAATTTCAAACTATCAACCCAGGAGTTAAACCAAGGACAGTACCAAAAACAAAAATGAGAAGACTTAAGCAAGGCACAAACTCAGACTTCCACCCCACCAAGGGTAAATCCTGGGGGAAATGAGATGGAAAAGTCCCATAACCAACCACCTGAATACTCTGAACTGATAGCACAGGAAGTAACAAAACAGATGA